>NC_135966.1:44063188-44363188 GCF_053455715.1 Rhinoraja longicauda | reverse complement strand
ATCAGCTGAGGTTCATTGGAATTTAAATTTTATCAGCAACTATGATTTATCGGAAGAGAGAAATTGTGAACTAAATTTCATCAAATATTGATGTTCCTCATGAACCAGTGGTCTCCACAGTGGTCTCTCCATAAAGGATCATCGCTACCTTGTTTCATTAGAATCTGATGTATGTTGGCTACCCATGATTATCCATTCTAAGGTTGATCTGCAACTGAAGTTGTTCACCACTACGATCTGTGGCCACTGATGTCGATTGGAAGCTGTGGATCATCAGTTGTGTTTGCCTTGGATATTTGGCTTATAGCCCATTCCAATTCAAAGCAATACCTTGTAGTCAAGAGTCAAGTGTGTTTTATTGTCATGTGTCCCAGATAGAGCAATGTAATTCTTACTTGCAGCAGCCCAACAGTGTGACTGACCTCTATTTGAAATTCTGAGCATGTGAATGTTTTGTGCAGTACTTGCTTTCTCTGTTGTCATCCTGGCGATGTGTTTTTGTCCACTTGTGCGTCACCTTTCTAAATGTTGCTTTTATTTTTGACTAGAGCTGCTAAGAATTTAAGGAGGAAATGGCCCATCAGGAAGAGGGACCATTCATCCGTGACCATACTCCAAGAGCAAAGATGTATTTCTCCAGGAGAATCAAATCAGCCGTAAAACCCTTCCTTCACACCTATTTGGTGATCTCGAAGGACAAGGTCTCAACAAAAGGAATATTAGCACCAACAGTTATTATAAGTTTACCTTGCACCAGTTTCAGGTTTTCGTTATTTTTGTCGAAGGCATTTCTGTGCAATCTGTCAGTGAAACATCACAGTACTTAAAATATATACCGATATAAACCATAGCACTGAACTCTGAATGTTATATCTCAATTTAGGCTGTTCAACCAAATTGTTTGTGCTCTATGTCCCTGTAAAGTAGGAAACAGGATTTGAATGATATCTATAAAACAAAACTGTTAGTGCAAAATACCAACATAAATCATGCAACAAAAGTGGACGTTATATACCATTGTAACTTATGCAAGAGGAGAGTGAGTAATATATTCAGTGTAATTCATATCACAGGTATGTGATTGATACCGACCAGCTTGAACTATACAGTAGGGGTGTGTAAAGGATGCCCAATGTATCCATATAACGGTCTGTGAATGACACCTCTGCCAAACATTGTACGAGACCTTCAGATGGTGTATAATACAGGTGGGACAAGTGCTCTATTGCAATTTTATCTACTTAAGCTGGTCTTACCCCAGTGTAAGTAGAAGACCAGGTTTCAATTATAGATCCCAAAGTTCTCTTTTTAATCAACATTTGAGAGATCAAGCCGAATATGATCGATGTGATAAAACTGTGAAGGACGTATCCTGATGGATTGGTTTTTTTAAATTGTGAAGGAAATTTCAGTTCCAGGTTAGTTTATTGTCATGTGTGCCGACGTAGAGTGAAAAGCTTTTCTTGGGCGCTATCCAGTACGTGTAAAGACAAAACATGATTACAATTGAGCCATTTACAGTGTATAATAGTTAAAGTAAGAAATGTTGCTGTAGGAATAGAGATTTAAGAGTGTGGAGCGATTGTAATATGTGATTGTAGATCTGCTTCTGTGCCTAGTGCGCAAATAGTCGCCTGTGTTGGGCGCCATCTTGGAAGCAAATATAATTCAAGTACAAGTTATCTTTCCAACTTACATGTTTGTAGCTTGACTATGAACGTCACCATCTGGAAGTTGCCATCCAAGCCTGACTTGGAAATATATCGTCATTCCTTCGTAGCCACTGTGTCACAATGTCAGAACTCCCTCCTGAACAGCGTTGTGGGGATGCCCACACCTCAAGGACTGCTGTGATTTGAGAAGGCAGCTCACAGCAACTTTTCAATGGGCTGTCCAGAGATGGGCAATTAAATGCTGGGTCAACCGGCAAA
Organism: Rhinoraja longicauda; assembly: GCF_053455715.1. NCBI lineage: Eukaryota > Metazoa > Chordata > Chondrichthyes > Rajiformes > Arhynchobatidae > Rhinoraja > Rhinoraja longicauda. The sequence goes on along the minus strand of NC_135966.1, from coordinate 44,361,257 downwards.
GTCCACATTCCGTGGTTGAATAATAATAATAATATGATATATCCAAATGGGTTCTGAATATGAAAACTGCAAGTGTCATATCACAGTGTAATCTGTGTAGGGGACTGCTATTAACATATTGTAGTGTAAGAAAGTCAACTAAAATATATATGTTTGATGTAATATAAGCAACAATATGGAGTTTGTATATTCTCCCCATATACGTTTTCACCAGAATCTTTGCTTTCCTACCATACACCAGACGTACTGGTTTGAATGATATGTTCCAGTGTAACCTATATACTAGAATATTGAGTGATATATCTGAATGTAATCCATTCGGGATTTAGTGTACAATTTATGTTATGATACCCTTTGCAATATAGCTTTAAATTATATCTCACAGGATAATAAGTAAACACGTTGGTGAAGTGGTTCAATGTTTTCTCTCCAACTGAACATTGTTTCATGCATTCCTTATAAGATTTATTGTAATTGTGGGTGAAATATATGATTGTTAACCAAATAACGGCAAGTTTGATGCATTTCAAGGTAATAACAAACTAATCGATTCAAGGCGATCTATACCATGGAAAATGTAGCCATCTTCATGTAATAGAAATATTGGTGATATCTGAACATATGTCCTCATTATCTACATAACAACGTTTTAGGTCATCTTGTAGTACGAACGATGGAGCATTGCTCTGAGAGGTATAGCCTACACTATAGGGGTTTGAATGAAAATTATATATTCCAGGGCAATGCATCGAAAATAAGATATCCTGGTACCAAGGATATGGAGCATCAGCATGCAGCGTATCACAGTGTAATTTATATGACAAAACATTAAGGAATATTCCTGAAATTAATCTACAGTAGTGACCTGTGATTGATGTATCTATTTTGCTTTAAAATTGTGTGATATGTCTTAGCCTTTTCTTCAGAGCAAGGCTGAGAGTGATACGTCTCAATGCCACACACTGTGTGCACAGATACATCCCAGTGGTAAAGACATCACAGGCTGAAGGATCTGTTCCTGGGCTGTACTGTTCTTAGTTCTATGTTCATTTTAAAAAAACTATTTAGTGCATTTATGTATAATGTTTCCCATTGTAATCATTGGAAGAAACTGTATAATATATTTCAATATAGTCCAAATGACAAACCTCGGCGGGACATATATCTGTGTGTGTGCGGAGTGGTAGATGCCTTTGCTACATAACAGAACTGAGTGAGTGGTATAAACCACTGTAGTCTATGCATGTGTTTGTGTGTAGCAGCATGTTCAGTGCCTTTAGATTTACTGACTAAGCTGTACTGCTGGATTCTGTGTGGATTATTGGGCATATTGGTTTAAATAGAGCAGAAGGAGGAGGAATGGTAGAATAAGCAACTAGTTTGGTTTGCTGCAAGATTTTTAACTGTTTCAAGATTTATTTTAGGACATTTATGGTAAAAAGAAATGCATTTTCTAAGCTGAGTTTTAATTGCTTTTCATTGCTTTAGAATGTCAGGGTCATTCGATAAAATCACAAATGGCAGCTTTGTTAGTTGGTGGATATGACGACACGCTTTGGCAGCTGTTAAAGGTTTGTTCACCACTGTTCACCAGCTGTTAACAATATGTCAGACTTTGCTGTTACACAAGGCCTTGCCTGTTCAGATTTTGTTTATTCTCCAGCAAATTCAGGTAGGCTCCTTGGTTAGCATGGACATGTTGGGCCAAAGGGCCTGTTTCCGTGCTGTATCTCTCTCTGACTCTGCAACGCTGGTTCTGTGTAAAGAAGATTTCATGGTTTTGTGCGTCTTAGCAGTGAACAGGTATCCAGGCCAATAACTCTAACAATACTACGAGTGATGTGTTGAAATGTAGGCCATGGAATGGCTTCTTCCAAAGGGATTTATTTCAGGCGAGAATCATTGAAGTGTATCAGGGAAAATCACACAATAAAACTGTAAGTAATGAGGTGTATTCTAATTGTGCTAACTGTGACAAATCATGATGTAATGTTTAACAGTGTTCTGCATGTAGTAATCTCTTTATGCGGTCCATTGTAAAACAGGACAGTGAGTGATCTAGCCAAACGCGTGTAATAAGCGTTAATTCTCAGTGATACATCTCAACTATAAGTACAAAGTAAGATGTGATATAGATCTCTGATAGAGATCCCAGTTCGAGTATATAATCATTTGCTGAAAGATCAATCTCAGGACAATTTATGTATTAAAAGTATGTGCAAGAAACCCTTTATACCTAACGGAATGGCAGAATGGAATATGGTATTCAACAACATAATCTAAAGGACAAGAATTTGATGAATTGGAGTAAAATCCATAACTGAAGTGTCTGGGATTAATATTAGTATTATTTAACATTATTTTGTTTTATTTTGTAAACAAGTACATAACTAGAACTACTGATGAAAAATCCTGGTGCAATCTACATAATTGGACTGTGAGTAATACATCATAATGCAAGATATATACAAAATGCTGGAGTAACTCAGCGGGACAGGCAGCAACTCTGGAGAGAAGGAATGGGTGACGTTTCGAGTCGAGACCTTTCTTCAGACTGGACCCGAAACGTCACCCATCATAATGCAAGCTGTGTCACAAAATAGAGGTGTAGATGCCTCTTAAGCTATATGAGAAGAGGAATTGGACTATACACTAATATGTTATAAATAGCAAGGCTGAATGTCAGCTAAGCACGTTTATCTATGTAAAAGACATTTTGAAACAATGTCTTCTGTAGCCTCTGTGACAAAGGTTATTGTATAACAATATAATCTATGTAATGAGCTGAGATACAAAGTGCTGGAGTCCTATCATAAGACTGACAGTGAATATTTAGTTGTAATTTGCATTGCACTGAATAAATCGCCTTTCATTCTTTAGAAAAGCATTGTAAGTGATAAATCCCTGTGTGATCTATATATAGATCTGTGAGGGATTAATACATGCCAGCACATTGTGACAAAACTAGAAATGGTGTATTCTAGTATAAGCTATATATCTGTGAAATATTTATCTCAGAACTGAGATATTCTGATTTAATTTTTATCATTGACAAATTCTGACATGTTCTGCAGCTGTTAATTTACCAGCATTGTGTTTAATACATCTTGAGAAGAAAGCATATATATGTAGAAAGCACATGTCAAATGTGCTTTATAATCATAAATCACAATCTACATGTGAATCATCTAGCTGTTTTTTTTGGCCAAACATTACCGGGGTTTGTTCAATATGATGGGCTAATAAGAAGTTATCATTTAGTAATTAGTTGAACTATAATCATACCGTTATATAGGATTCAGAATAAGTTGCAGGGATGCAACAGGCGAAGCCTAACACTGACGAGACTTTGAATAATAAACATGGGCCCTTTGCTCAGCTCTTGGTTATTGAGTCTCATGCAAAAAGATTCTAACAGAAATACGTTAGTGTGGCTTTATAAATAATAAACCAACTCCAATTCCAGGTGGCCTTGCGCAGCACAGCTCCAAAGACCCAGGTTCTGTGCTGACCTTGAGTGCTATCTGTGTGGAGTTTCCAAGTTCTCACTGTGGTCATGTGTGTTTCCTCCCGATGCTCTGGTTTCCTCCCCCATCCCAAGCATATGCTGCAGGTGACCCCTGGTGTAGATGGTTGATGGGGGAATTGGAGGGGATTCACCAGGTAAATGAGAGTGTTCTAGTGAAATAAATGGGGGAAAGAAATTAATGGGAGTGTTTTTGCAGGCAACAGAGAGTCAATCACCAAATGTTCTCCTTCTGTGCTGTAGGAAGGGTTGAAAATATAGTCTAGGTCTTGGAAGTTTACAGGAGGGAATGTATCACTGTTGCCTGGTAGACTGTATGTTTTTATACCACATCTGAAGTCTTGATCTGCAAATACCCGATTCCTCAATCGACCAAAGATCTGAAAAAGTTTGGCATACTCTGGACTATTCAGGATGGATTGCCAATGAAATACTTAATTGTTTGATTGGAGAACTGCCACAGATTCATATACGAGTTATTTAATGTACAATCCCATTATTTGAAACAAAGTACGTGAGTGTCATGTTCTCTATCTTATCTGTCAAGGTATTACTCACTTATCCCTTGGATCTCGTAGCAATTATTCCTCTTGATCCTATACAATTTGTCATTCAAAGTTCATCTGTGTTTTTGAACATTTTCATCTAGTTTCTTGGATTGGGAGGCTTCAAATGAATTAAACTAATCTCATCAATCCATGGTGAGAATTGAAAGTAGACCAGGCCAGTAGCCAAGGTGTGCCCAGTAACTCAATTGTTGTAAATTTGCTCGCCAAAATGTTGCTGATATCATATCCTTGCTTTCAACGGTATAATTCACGTCTGCCTTGCATTGGTCATGTGATTACGGATATTAATCAAAACGTTCCGATCTCTGCCTCTTTCTGTAAACTTGTTCACTTTTACCTTTGCTTTGTCCCCACTTCAACCCGTGAGGCAGGGGCCATACTTGTACCAGAGTTGTGGTCAGTGAGGCAGGATGAATATGCCATAGTCGAGCCTGTAAACGTTTCATGTGAATGCTTATGTGTGTCCATGGTCACAGTTTTGTTGAGTAGCTGAGAGAGTGTGCAGTGCGACCTGACCAAAGATTTCCTTCATTTAAGAGAGGATAAATTGACTTTTTCCAATCTTAATTGCAAAGCAACATCCTGATTTATACCACTTCCCCCACAGTCCTGATAACTATCCGCTAAAAGGATCAGTGGTTCATCTGACTGACTCACTTGCATGGAATGTGAGACTTCTGCCTGGCTGCTATAATCTTCGGTATCGCCCCTCTGACATTGGACTGGTGTTGCTGCAGTTGCTCACTGCTGAGATGCAAAAAGCCCTTAAACCCTGGGTAGCTGGACTCACAGCTAAGAGGTTCTCCAGCTACGGTTGGTTGTGATACTTATGTGGAGCAGTTTGTTACACTGGTGAGGTCCTCCAGTTGTGGAGTGACAGGTTTCCAGATTCTTCCTCCTGGCGCAAGATTAAACTGATCAACTCCTCCAGTTGTGGCTACAGAGCCCTCCCTCCACATTATGTCATGACTTCCACTTGTTTTGTGATGAAGAGCTGTGATGTTGGCTGGTGAGTTCATCCAGCTGAGATAATCTAGTTCATTGCATCAGGTAACTGAATCATCCTACCACAACCAGAGAGAATTGCCGAACAACTATCTACCTCTTTGGTGACCCTCGGACTAGCCTTGATCGCACTTTGCTGGCTTTACCTTGCACTAAACATTATTCCCGTATCATGTATCTGTACACTACAAATGGCTTGATTGTAATCATGTATTGTCTTTCCACTGACTGGATAGCGCGCAACAAAAAGCTTTTCACTGTACCTCGGTACACGTGACCATAAACTAAACTGTAATATTGTAATAGCTGCAGTATCAATTACTGCTGCTGGGGAGGGAATTGGTGTTGTTGGTCAGTTGACTTCTGCTAGCTGTGTGATGTTAGACTGCTGACCATCTCCAGCCATGACACTTTGGGCTGGTGAGTTCTTCCAGCTGAAGAGTCATGGACTTGTATCAGATGGAACTGCAGATGCTGGTTTACACCGAAGATAGACACAAAAAGCTGGAGTAACTCAGTCATGGACTTGTCACAGACCCCAGCTGCTGTGCGTTGAACTGTTGATTTCCCTCAGCGGGTGAGCTAACATCTGTCAGGGCTTTGGACGTGACCCTCCAGATGTTGAGCGTTGGGCAGATCAGCCCCTCCAGTTGTGAAGGTATTAAATGGAGAGCTCCTTCAGCTGTGCTGTGAGCTTCCCTGTTGCAGGGTGGTGTGGCAGTGCTTCTTAAGCAGCGGGGTGTTGCGCTGGTAAGTTCCTCCACAATGCAGTAATGGCCAGGAATCTACTTCCTTCTTGGTGGTGGTGCTGTGCTGGATTCCTCCAGATCTGTCCGATTGGGTTGTTGAGTTCCTCCAGTTGTGCTCTGTTGGCCATGCTATGTCATTCTGCTCTGTGACGTGTGGCGTGGTGATGTCTGGTACTGTGAGTACCACTAACTGCGGAATAATTAGCTGCTGCATTGCTCCCACTGTGCATTGTGCAGCTGAGTGAATCCACTTCTGGCAGCTCAGGCTAATGTGCTCTTGTAGCTCAGTGTATTTGGCCTGCTAATTCACCATGTGAATGTAGTTGGGGTTGAGTCCCTTAACCTGTGTGCTTCTTTTCCTGTGAGATCATAGATTGATCGAGTTGGACGGTACAGAAACTGGCCCTTCAGTCCAACTCGTCCTTGCTAACCTTTTTACCGATCTACACCTATCCTATTTACCCGCATTCGTACCGTATCCTTCATTGACTTGCTATTTAAGTGTCCGTTTAAATGTCTCTCAAACGTAATGATATCACCATCTTCTTTGGCAGCGAGTTCCAGATATCAATCACTCTCTTTGTAAGAAAACTTTCCCTTCAAATCCCCTTTAAAACTCCCACCTCTCACCTTAAACAAATGCCTTCTTTAATAAACCTACCATGGAATTAAAGATTCTGATTATCTACACTATCTGATAATAATAATAATAATAATAATTCTATATACCTCTATTACATCAACTCTCAGCCTTGTTCACTTAAGGGAAAACAAGCCCAGGCTATCCAATCTCTCCCTGTAACTAAAGTCTGAAGAGGGGTCTTGACCCGGAATGTCACCCATTCCTTCCTTTCCAGAGTCTGTCCCCCTGAGTTACTCCAGCATTTTGTGTCTATCTAAAGCCCTCCAACCCAGGCAATCACATGTGGCGACCAGACTACACACAATACTCCTAATGCAGCCTCGCCCACATCTTGTAAAGTTGCAAACAATACACCAACATTGATATTCTGTGCCCCGACCTACGTAGGCAAGTATGTCAGGTTCACCACCATATCTTCCTGCATTGCCACTTTCAGGGATCTATGGACTTGAACCCTCAAGGTCTCTCTGTTCATCAACATTCCTTGGACTCCTACCATTTACTACAACCATTAACTTAGCAAAATGCAGCACCTTGCACTTATTGGGATTCAATTCCATCTGCAAATGCTCTGTCCAATTATCCAACTGATCCTGCTGCAGCCTTAGACAGCTTTCCTTGCTATCCACAACACCAACAACGTTATCATTTGCAAACTTACAAATCATACCTCCTACCTTAACATCCACATCATTAAGAATAAGGGGTAGGCCATTTAGGACTGAGATGAGGAAAATCCTTTTCACCCAGAGAATTGTGAATTTGTGGAATTCTGTGCCACAGAGGACAGTGGAGGCAAATTCACTGGATGTTTTCAAGAGAGAGTTAGATTTAGCTCCTGGGGCGAATGGAATCAAGGGATATGGGGGAAAAAGCGGGAACGGGATACTGATTTTGGATGATCAGCCATGATCATATTGAATGGTGGTGCTGGCTCGAAGGGCCGAATGGCCTACTCCTGTACCAATTTTCTACGTTTCTATTATATCACAAGCAACAAGGATCCCAGCAGCAGTCTCTGCTGTGATGGTGAACTCCTCTGGCTGCAGTTTTTGGGCTGGTGGGTTCCTTCAACTGTGAGGTGATGTGAATTCCTGCAGTTGTTACATCTTGGGCTGCCGTTCCTTCAATTATAGGTTGTTGGGACTGCAAGTTCCTCCAGCCATGGAACAAGGATAGTCAACAAAGCTTTGTGGGAAGAAAATTCTGCCTCACTAACGTGACCGAGTTTTTCGAGAAGGTAACTGAGAAGGTTGACGAAGGCAAAGTAGTAGATATTGTCCGTATGTACTTCAGTAAGGCATGGCAGGCTGGTCCAGAAGACTAAGGCACATGGAATCTAAGGCGAATGAGTTAATCGGGTTCAATATTATCTTGTGGATCTGGAGTCAGAAGATAGTGGTGGAAGGATGATTTTATGATTAGAAGTATGTGACCTGTGATACAACATCACGTTTAGCTGAAGAAATTCATTCGTCCAACATACCACATCTGGAGGAACTCACGCCCAAGATCTACAGCTGGAGAAATCCACAATCGCAACACCCCACAATGATGGCAGCTCAACACCCAAATTGGATATTGAACTAATGAAGTGTGGCAGCTGTGATATGTTGGTCTCCTGTTCCTCCAGGGGTGGGTGTTAAGCTGCTGAGTTTCCCCGCTGGTGGGTGTTATGTTGGTGAGTCCCCTCAGCAGCGAGTCTTGGGCAGGTGAGTTCCACCAGCTGTGAGTGTCTCTTAACTGTGCTTCTCCAGCTGGGCTGGTGGAATATGTTCCCCCAGCTGATGAATGTTAAGTTCATGACTTATTCCTGCTGTGGTGTTGGTTTGGTGAGTTATTGCAGTTGTGGTGTGTTCCTCCAGCTGTGAGATGCTGGGCCATTCTGTTCCTCCAGATGTGCAAATCTGAGCTGCAGATGTTCTCCGATGCAGTGCCGTGCTTGTGAGTTTGTACAGCTGGAGGCTTCCTCAGAATGAGTCCCACTCTTTGCTGAGGGGTGGAAGTGTGCTGTGGTGTTCCTCCGGCTATTTAGTGTTGGTCTTGTGTGATTCCCCTGCTGTGAGTTCTGACAGCTGCAGGGCACTGAGCTGGTTAATTCCTGCAGCAATCTGATGATGGATCGATGATTACTTCCAGCTGCAGAGTGTTTGGCTGATGGGCACCAGCTGTGAAACATTGGCCTGTTATCCAACTGTGAAGTGTTGGAAAGGTATTTTTTTCCATTCACAGGATGTCAGACTAGAGAGGTCCATCACCCCTGCTGTGGAGTTAAGTGGCTGATTTCTTGAAGTAATGGCATGGTGAGGTATTGAACTCCTCCAGCTGTGGGTTCTCAGTTGGTGAACTCCAGCTGTGGGTTCTTGGATGGTGAATTCACCAACCGAGAAGCCCACAGTTGGAGCAACTCAACAACCATAAGCCCACAGCTGGAGGGACTCACAAATCCAGGAGTTCACACTAGAGTGAACTCGGTTAGTGAGTTCCTCCAGCTGTGGGCTGTCGGTTGGTGAATTCCTCCAGCTGTGAGCTGCTGGATTATTAAACTCCTCCAGGTGTGGGGTCCTGGGCGGGTGAATCCTCCAGATGCACCCTCATGGATTGGTGTGTCGTTCCAGCTGAGTGCTTCACTCCGGTGTAAACTCCTGGATTTGTGAGTCCCTCCAGCTGTAGGCTAATGGTTGTTGAGTTGCTCCAGCTGTGGGCTTCTGGGCCGCTGCGTTCTGACAGTTGTGGGGTCCTGATTAATTGAATTTCTCCAGCTGTGTGCTCCTGGTTTATTGTCTCTCCAGTTGTGGGTTCCCCAGCTGATGGTTTTCCCCAGTGCGCTCTTAGTGGGGGAGTTCCTCCAGAGGTGGGGTTTTGGGTTGGCGTGTTCCTCCAGATGTGTGGATGAGATTCTTCAGCTTTGGGCTCCTGAGTTAGTGAGTTTACCAGCTACGCACACCTAGATTGGCAAGATCCATAGCTGGGAGCTTCTGAACTGCTTGAGTTCCTCCAGATGTTTGCTCCTGAATTGTTGAGTTCTTCCAGAGGTGGGTTAATTGGTTGGTGAGTTCCACCAGCTGTGTGCTTCTGTAATAGTGACTTAATAGAACTGGGAGCTCACCGGTTTGTCATTCCCTCCAGCTATGGACCCCTGGGTCAGTGAGATCCTCCAGTTGTGCGATCCTGGGTTGTCATGCTCCTTCATCTGTGGACTCCTGTGTTCATATCCTTCAGGTGTGGCCTCCTGCATTGATGTGTTCCTTCAGGTGTGGCCTCCTGCATTGATGAGTACCATCAGGTGTAGCCTGCATTGATGAGTACCTTCAGGTGTGGCCTGCATTGATGTGTTCCTTCAGGTGTGGCCTTCTGCATTGATGTGTTCCTTCAGGTGTGGCTTGCATTGATGTGTTCCTTCAGGTGTGGGTTGCTGTGTTCCTCCAGGTGTGGGTTGCTGTGTTGATGTGTTCCTCCAGGTGTGGGTACCTGTGTTGTTGTTTTCTTCCAGGTGTGGGCTCTTGGATTGGTGCAGGCCTCTAGCTGTGAGCTCCTGGACTGGTGAGACTCACCAATGGTGGCCTGCTGGATTGGCGAGTTGCTCCAGATGTGTGCTCTGCATTTGTGTGTTCCTCCAGCTGTGTGTTCCCGCGATGTGGACTTCTTCCAGCTGTAGGTTCCTACATTGATATGTTCCTCTAGCTGTTGGCTTTTGTTTAGATGTGTTCCTCCAGCTGTGCTCCTGAATGCATATGGTTCTGCAGTTGTGTGCTCCTGGGTTGGAGAGTTCTTCCATGTGTGCGCTCCTGTGTTGGTGAGGTCCCCAGATATCGACTCCTGGGTTCAAGTGTCCCTCCAGCTGTTCCCTCGGCATTAGCCGCCCCAGTGGGACCTTTCCAAAGGCCTGGCTTAAGTCCATGTGGACAATGTCCACTGCCTTGCCTTAATGATAAGGCAACAAACTCTTCTAAAAATGGTGTCAGATTTGTGAGAATCTAATTTCCCATGCAGAAAGCCATAATGACTTTCCTTAATCAGTCTTTGCCTATCCAAATGCTGGTAGATACTATCCCTCAGATAGCTACCTAACAACTTCCCATCACTGACATCAAGTCAGTAGTTCCCAGGCTTGTTCTTGCTGCCCTTCTTAAATGACGGTACAACATGAGGCCACCCTCCCGCTGCTCGGGCCGAGAAGATGCTAACTTCTTTGTAAGGGTCGCCATTATTTCTTCCCTGGCTTTCCACAAGAAGGCACTTGGTCAGGCCATGGGGATTTATCCTTGGCAATAAAACTTTAACAATATAAGTACCCCTCTTTGGTAATTTGTAAATGATCTAAGATCTCACAACTGCATGGTTGAATTCTACCAGCTTTGACCTCCCTGGTTGTTGAGTTCCCACCTCTGTACGTTCTTGAGCCACTGGGTTCTTCTGGCTTTGCGTTCCTGGGTTGGTGCATTCCTCCCGTTGTGTGTTCGTGGCTTGGTAAATTCCACCAGCTGTGGGCTCCTGAATGGTAAGCTTCTCTTGATGTGGGCTCCGACATAGAAACGCAGTGTTCCATGCGTACACGTGTTCCTCCACCTGTGGGCTCTTTGATCATTCGGTGCAGGGCTGATGGGCTCCTACAGCTGTGGTGTGATGCGTTGCGCTGCTGAGTTCTTGCAGCTGGCTTGCTGGACAGGTGACATCTTCCAGCTGTGTGATGTTGGGTTGGTTCCAGCTGTAGGACTGCATAGCCTGGGCCGCTTCCAGCTGTGGGTTGGATTTGTGATTTTCTCCATTGATCACTGTTGGGCTCCTCAGGTCCAGCAGTTGTGGAATTTTGGATTCACAAGTTGCTCCAGCTGTTGATTCCTTCGTGCAGCTGTGGAGGTATTGGGATGGGGAGTTTTCACAACTGTGTTTAATTCCTCCTATTTGGGGGTGTGAGATAGTTGAATTGATCCAGCTGAACAACAATGGACCCATTAAATCCGCGCTGACCACTAATCACCCACTTACACTAATGCTATGTTAATCCTGCTCTATTCTATCCACACTCACATCAACTAATCCACCTCCCCACCCCCCCCTCCAATTCTACAACTCACCTATAGACTAGGGGTAAACTAACCTACCACCACGCACGTCTTTGGGATGTGGCTGGAAACTGGAGCACCTGGAGGAAACCCACACAGAGAACGTGCAAACTCCACACAGAGGTCACATTGAACCCAAGAACTGTGAGGAGGCACTTGCACTGCTAGCTGCACCAGTGCATCGGTGACTGGCTTTGAGGCTGTGGGTGTCATACAGTGAGTTCCACTGGCAAGAGGATTTGGGTTGCAAGTTCTTGAAGTTGTGGGACACTCCTGTTATGAATTCCTCCAGTGGTGCAGGGGAGCTCATCCAGATTTGTAGACTCACACTTTCAGGAGGGCTGTTGGCCAAAAGAGTTCCTCCAACTGGGGCATGTCGGCCTGCTGGGACCTCCAGTTGTGGCCTACTGGGCTGGTGACTATCGAGCTGTGGGGTGGCTGGGTGTTGGGCTGTTGAGTTCCTCCAGCCGTGTGTGGACTGAGGGCTCATTATTTGTTCCAGAGTAGCAGGGTGTTGAGCTGATCAGTTCCTCCAACTGTGGGCTGTTGGGCCAGTGAATAACTCCAGCTGTGTGTGGTAGGAGTGGTGACTTCCTCCACCAGTAGTGTGTTGGCTTGGCAATAGACTTCCTGCTGTGGTGTTGGGCCTGTTTATTTTGCCAATGCTGTGGTGTGTTAAACTGTTGAGCTTTTCTAGCTGTGAGTTATTAGATGTGTGTTATGCTGTGATTTCTGCAGCTGTAGGGGGTTGATCTGGTGAAATCCTCTTGTTTGCGATGTTGTGTCCGTGCATCTATGAAGGGGGAGGGGGGGAGTTGGGCTGCTAAGTTTCTCTGGCTGTTGGGCCTGATACTTTCACCTGCTGTGTGGTGCCAGTGTGCTGTGTCCAGCTGTGATGTGCTGGGTTATTGTCCCTGCTGTGGCGTGGTAGTGCTGGGTCCTGCTGTGATGTGCTGGGTTGTTGTCCCTGCGGTGTGGTGCCAGTGTGCTGTGTCCAGCTGTGATGTGCTGGGTTGTTGTCCCTGCTGTGTGGTGGTAATACTTGGTCCTGCTGTGAAGTGTCAGGTTGTTACTGTGCCAGCTATGAGATGTTGGGTTATCCTCCTTCCAGCTGTGGGTCATTGGATTGATGCTGTTTCCCAGCGTGTTCATCCCTGCAGCTGTGGGTGTTTGCCTGGTGAATTCACCCAACTGCCCTTTGTTGGTGACTGGCTCAGCCTGGCCATGTAATCTTCCTGTGTGCAGTGTTGTATGGTTGAATTCCTCCAGATGCAGGCTGTCGGGCTGGTAGGACCCCCAGCTGGTGACTTACACCCAGTGGGGTCTTGCTCTGGTTAGATCATTCATGGATGGAACGTTGAGCTGGTGGGTTTGTGCAGCTGACAGGCAGTGGGCTGTTCAATCCCTGCCACAGGTGACTGATGAGTTCCACCTTCAGTCCATTGTGGCCTGGTGTGTTCCACGAGCTGTGGGTTGTTGGGCCAATGAATTATTTCATCTGTGGGATGTCTGGCTGTGGACTTCCTCTAGTTGTGAGGTGTAGGGCTGCCTCATTCCTCCAGTCGTGTAATGGGTTTGCTTTCTCCAGCGGAGTATAGGACTTGTTCATGCCTCAACTGCGGTGGCAAGTTTAGCTGGTGAGTTCCTCCAATGGATATCTGTTGGGATAGTGACTTCCTGAAGTTGTGGGCTGTTGAACATGTGTTCTCCCAGATTAATCTATTTCTAGCTTGCGAGTTCCTACAACTCTGTGGTATTGGGCGGCACGGTAGCGCAGCGGTAGAGTTGCTGCTTTACAGCGAATGCAGCGCCGGAGACTCAGGTTCGATCCTGACTACGGGTGCTGCACTGTAAGGAGTTTGTACGTCCTCCCCGTGACCTGCGTGGGTTTTCTCCGAGATCTTCGGTTTCCTCCCACACTCCAAAGACGTACAGGTATGTAGGCTGGGTAAATGTAAAAATTGTCCCTAGTGGGTGTAGGATAGTGTTAATGTACGGGGATCGCTGGGCGGCACGGACTTGGTGGGCCGAAAAGGCCTGTTTCCGGCTGTATATATATATGATATGATATTAGGCTTTTGAATTTAACCAGCTGTGGGATATTGAAACGGTGTATTCCTCCAGCATCGAAATGTTCCCCTTGTGACGTTCACCTGATGGGGGGGGGGGGGGGGGGGGGTGTAGGAAGGAACTGCAGATGCTGGTTTATACCAAAGGTAGACACAAAATGCTGGAGCAACTCAGCGGGCCAGGCAGCATCTCTGGAGAGACGGAATGGGTGACATTTCAGGGTGAGACCCTTCTTCAGACTGCAGTCCTGCTGAGTTACTCCAGCATTTTGTAAGTTCACCTGATGGAGGCTATTGAGCTGGTGAACTCCTCCAGACCTGTGGTAATGGGCTATTTTGTTATTTAGTCTGAAGACGGGGAAGGGTTACATTCTGAAACTTCATCTATCCATGTTTTCCAGCGATTCTACCGGACCCGCTGAGTTACTCCAGCACTTTGTGTCCATTTGGGCTATTTTGTTCTTCAGCTTTGGACTGACGAGCTGGCTGTTGTGTGTTTGGAACGTGAATTGATGGAACGTTTATGTGTTGGGACGGTGTGTTCCACTACCTGCTGTGTGTGTGTGTATCCTTCCACATGTGAGTTCATGGGATCATGGAGACAATAGTTTGGTCAGTTCCCAGCGATTGCATTATAATATTCACACTCAATTATTCATCTCTTTTGCCATTTCAAAACCTATCCTTCAAGATTATGACTAGATTCAACAAAGCGATTGCTTGTGAAGTTTAGCCGAGCATGCTGGCGGCACTGTTTGAAAATGACACAGGTTCCTAATAACCCAAAACAACTAGCAGTAACATTGGCCATTAACAACTTTATACAAACATGCACCTCATTCCTCTTGATTTGCGAAGAAAGAAATTGCGCCAAAGTTTGGTATCGTTTGGTAAGTTTGGTATATTTTGGTTCAGAGTACAACAGTTTAATGTAGTTATAACAGGTTTAAATTCAAATGTACAGTTAAAAATCAGATTGATCCACACAAGGCAAAGCTTCATGCCTGCATGGTGATCAATCTCAATAGCTCCAAGCCTTGCACTGAGAATGTACAAACACTCGTTTTTATATTCCCAAAGGGTTCTACATGGATATTGGAGGAATTCCAGCAAACATTTTATTGTCTCTGGGCAAACCTCCATTAGTCTCACTACTTCATTTTAGAAAACGCATTACATCTGAGAGTGCAATATCTGTGGCGTAACATACGACTGTATTAAAAGGATTACTGCATTATCCTCAAACTCTTATATGCATTATATCTTTAATATGGAACTTTCCCTGAGATATTCAAATGCTATTTTAATAACGATAATGAATAAAAGCCTGTGTAACAAAAGCATTTCGCTGTACCTCTGTACACATGACAATAAACTGAACTGTGTAATCTCTACAATAAAGCCATGGGCAACATATCCTGGTGCAGGCTGTATACTGGAAATGCAAATGAGAAATACTGCTATAATCTAGGTGACAGATCTTTGGTACAAGGCTTCCTATTGTAATCTGTAATACGAACTGTACATGATAAATCAAGTATGATCTACATAAGGGAACTATTAGATAAACATTTCATTTATAGGATTTTGCAGCGTGAAGAAGGTCCTCATTTATTGCTCATCCCCAATTTCCCTTGGGAAGGGTGATGGTGGACCATCTCCTTGAAATCTTGCAAACCTTCATCTGTGTGCAGTTGAAGGAGCTCCGCTGTGCTTTTGAGTACCCAGCAATGAATAAGGACCAGCGATAGATTTCGAAGTCAGGATGGTATGCAACTTGGAGGGGAAACTGCAGCGGAGGCATTCCTACTCACGCACTGCCCTTGTCCTTCTTCTTGGTAAAATTATGGGTTTGGAAAACACTGTCAGACAAGCATGGAAAATTAGCTGAGGTGCGTTTTGTAACTGATACCTGCCACAGTGACTGGTGTGTAGACGGACTATAACCTGCTCTTGTAGCTGCAGTATTTGTGTGAATGGACACTTGCATTTCTGTACAATAGTAACTGACACAGAGTTGTATCATTAATATATTATTGCAAGTCAATGGTCAGATTCTAGTTATCTGCCTGAAGTTTTCCAGGTCTTTTGCATGCAGGCACGGAATGATTCATTTTCTGAGACTTGCAAATAGAATTAAACATTGTGCAATCATCGGTGTATGCCTGCACTGTGGGGGAAAGGGGCTGTTGATGAGGTTGCTGAAGATGGTGTAAGCAAGCAGGTCTTTGCCCTGATGAACTCCAGGAGTGATGTCCTGGCCACTTAACCACCAGCAACCAAAACCATCTTCCTTTATGTGAAGATGGACACAAAATGCTGGGATAAGCAGCATCTCCAAATAGGTGACATTTTGGGTTGAGACCCTTCTTCAGATATGTGATATGTGATACATGAGTCTATGTCAATGGTGAATTTTTCCCTTGTGTCTCTTCAGTTTCATCTTTACCAAGGCCGCTTGATGCTAAAATCAGCCAAATGTGGACTTGCTGCCAAGGGCAGTTGCTCACTCCACATCTGGAAGTCAGCCTCTTTGACCATGTTTCGTGGTGCAAATCTATCCTGATCTTAGGAGTAATATGTTCCTGACATAATCATTGAGCAAGATGTTAGTCGGTAACACATGATAATACAATTTATGGTATTTTCCATCACTTTATTAATGTTGGTGACAGATATTAATTGCCTGGATGGTCATTAGCTGGACTGCATTCATTTTTGTCGACTGGGGAGATCTTCGTACAGGTTTCCACAGTGTGGGATGGTTACCAATGCCGCAATGTTATGGAGCAGTTGAAACAGACATGGACACAAAAAGATGGAGTAACTCAGCAAGTCAGACAGCAATTCTAGAGAAAAAGTTTAGGTGATGTTTCAGGTCGAGACCCTTCCTCAGATTGTCAGACTTCTTCAGTTTTCTTCACCTATTCTTTTTCTCCAGAGATGCGGTCTGACCCCTCGAGTTACTCTGACTTTGTGTGTCTATCTTCGGTTTAAACCAGCATTTGCAGTTGCTTCTTGCAGCTTAACTAGAGACTTGGTTGGCTGATCAGAGAAAATCGGCACAACTGCCTGCAATGCTGTCTGGTCCCAGAGCATTCCCTGAAAGAAAAAATAGTTTTCTTAGTGTAAGTTTTTTAAATGAATGCTGAGTGCCATAATCCACATTTAGTACGTACTGGAAACTAAGCGATATATTCCAGAGTAACTGTGTGTGATATATCCATTTGGTGGGATGCAGTGAAACACTTTGTGTTCTATCCAGGCAGAGTACATCGGGCATTGAGAAAGTGCAGATACAATAAAGCTTGAGATGAAAGGGTGGGTGGCTTGGAGAAAGGGAGGGAAAGGCCTGGGATATTGTTCCAATTCATCTGCTTGTCGAAGCTAGTTGCCATGTGTGGAAACATGACACAGTGATTAAGTTGGTATGAAGTGTCAAGCAATGTATGAATGTACCCTGAGAATAACATCTGTTTGCAGCAGATACGCTTGTAAAGTGGCTCAGTTGACATACAGGCATCGTGGCACAGCGAGTCTGGTGGTATACAAGTCACCAGGGCCAATGAATGTTGGTGTACCTGTAAACTGAAGGATTGTGTCTGATTGTGTATAGATACGTTGATACAGAAGATCTGCTGGTGTCATTCAGTGCAATGATGTACTGTGTCATTCAGTGTACATGAAATGAACACTGAGTCTTTTGACATAAACTTACATGGACTTGGTGAGTCAGTTGGTACAGTGTACCTGTACCTTGTCACAGAAAGTCTATTTCTATGTATGGACACTGACACAACAGATGTCACCGTAACGGGCGGCACGGTGGCGCAGCGGTAGAGTTGCTGCCTTACAGCAAATGCAGCGCCAGAGACTCAGGTTCGATCCTGACTATGGGCGCCGTCTGTACGGAGTTTGTACGTTCTCCCCGTGACCTGCGTGGGTTTTCTCCAAGATCTTCGGTTTCCTTCCTCACTCCAAAGACGTACAGGTTTGTAGGTTAATTGGCTGGGCAAATGTAAAAATTGTCCCTAGTGGGTGTAGGATAGTGTTAATGTGCGGGGATCGCTGGGAGGCGCGGACCCGGTGGGCCGAAGGGCCTGTTTCTGCGCTGTACCTCTAAATCTAAAAAAAAACATGTCCGATGTTATTCTGTGCGTTGTTGCAGTACATCTCCCAGCGCGGTTATAGATTGATGACGTAAGCCTGCTGGTGCAGCTGTGCATTCTTCCAGTAAGGGTGGCATTATTGGAAATGGGTGCTGAGAATCAGCGGGAGTACTTTGGTACCACATGTCTCCTGTTCCGCTGGTGCAGTGAATCAGTGTGCCTGCTTGTACAGGAATGCATTGAGCCTGCTGGTATTGTTGTTGTTGTTACATGGTGCTCACTCTTTCTGTTGGTTGGCCGTGGGTTCTTTGCATTGGGAGGGCAGCCAGCAGCCAGGTAGTGAGAGAGTAGATGCACCATGGAGTAATGCAATCAAGCAGGGGTAAGGAGAGTGGGAGGGAGGGTAGACGATTGGGAGGGAAGGGTGAAGATAATGTAAAGATGGGAGGGGGAAGGAGAAGAGAGGTATTTAGCACCAGTTCTAGGGTCGTGCATTTCCAGTAAGTTTATTGGTGAGGGGCAGAGTGTGGCACCATTGTGCATGGTGCCATTAGATCTGCTGTGGGAGTGCTGTAACGGCAAAGTAATGACACAGGAGCTAACGCTGGGAAAGCCCAGGCCAGGCAGGGACTGAACGTGAGGAGAGATGCACTGAAGAGAAGTTTCATTACAGTAAGAAGGTAAAGACACAGCAACAGATGATCAGAGACCAGTGCAAACATTTTACTGGTGAATTGCTTCCCGCTGTAGATGTTGCTTGTTGCTGTTAAATGTGCCTCCAAAATAAGTCTTGTGGGAAATTGAGCCTCCAAAGTACATGGCACAGCTAGTAGAGATACTCCCTCACAGCTCCAGTGTCCCGAGGTGAATCCTGACCTCGGGTGCTGCCTGTGTGGAGTTTGCACATTCTCTCTGTGATCAGATGGGTTTCACCCAACACTTGCCACCCATGTGCTCTGGTTTACACCCACTTCCACAGGCATGCAGGTCGGTAGATAACCTGCCATTGTAGATGAGTAATAGAATTTGTGGGGGACTTAATGGGAATGTGGGGAGAATAAAATGGTTGAGGTTAGGATTATTGTAAACTAGACCAAGTGGACCCGTTGGGCCCAAACCTCTCCTGCATTGATGCAGAACCCTCTCCTCCCCCCTCCCCCCTCCCCCCTCTCCCCCTGCCTCCTTTCCCCCTCCCTCCCTCCTCCCCTCCCCCTCTCCTCCCCTCCCTCTCCACTCCCCCTCCCCCCTTCCCCTCCCCCCCACTCCATCCCCCTCAACCCCCCTTATCCTCCCCCCTCCCTCCCTCCCTCCCCCATTCCCCCTCCATCCTCCCTCCATCCCTAGGAGATAGATTTAAACTTTAAGATGTGAATAACTTAAAAAATATAACACTGATTTCAATGAAACTTCTTCCATTCGCACCAAAGGGACGACGGTGAATAAGGTGGGCCTAAAATTGTCGCGCTATCGTGTACCATTTTGGCTGTAGTTCAGGAACAAACAAACAAACAAACAAGAGTTTTAGTATATAGATGGTTGGTGTCAGCATGGCCTCACTGGGCTGAAGGGCCTGTTTCCCCGTTGTATCTCTGCCTACCAGATTCATTTTCTGTTGGCTCTTTTCACGGCCTCGACAGTAACTTCCTCATAACTAGCTGCCAGATTAGCCAATTGTGAATGACATTATTTATATTTTTGCTCCGTGTTACAGGCGGACCATTCTCACTTCAGTCTGTGCTGTATTGCCCTCTCTCCATATACAACAATGCAGTGTAGAGGGAGGTAAGGCCTGCACTCAATCCAAGCCACATCTGCCCTCAGGGTAGACACAAAATGCTGGAGTAACTCAGCGGGAAAGGTAGCATCTCTGGAGAGAAGGAATGGGTGACGTTTCGGGTTCGAGACCCTTCTTCTGCCATGAGGGTGTTTGATGGAATGGTTTAGAGTGGATTTCACAAGTGCAAATGCAGGTCGGGCAACATTGGGAATACTCAGCAGTCAGTATGCCTCTCGGTGCTGGTATCTCCCACAGCCTGACCTGGGAGTGATTGAGGTCTTCATGCCATTTCCACCTCCAGGTGGTTTACTCTGCCAGTTTGATCACTGTCCATCTCAGAGCATGACTGTTGTGTGTGATCGGACCTGTAGTTAGGTAGTCGTAAACAGATGTTGTCAATGTTTGGGCAGTACGGTGGCATAGCGGTAGAGCTACTGCCTTACAGCGCCAGAGCCCCAGGTTCAATCCTGACTACGGGTGTTTGTCTGTACGCAGTTTGTACGTTCTCCCCATGACCTGCGTGGGTTTTCTCTGAGATGTTTGATTTCCTCCCACACTCCAAAGACGTACAGGTTTGTAGGTTAATCGGCTTGGTGTAAATGTAAATTGTCCCTGGTGTGTGTAGGATGTTGTGAATGTGCAGGGATCGCTGGTCGGTGCGGACTCGGTGGGCCAAAGGGCCTGTTTCCACGCTGTATCTCTCAACTAAACTAAACTAAACTAAAAAATGTGATGGGAACTCTCAATCCTTAATGATTCTCTCTTCTTACTTTCCAAGCCCAGCTCCTAGTGGAAACGGACACGTTTGGCAGCCAGGTGAGGATCAAGGGCAAGGAGACGGATCACTACCTGTGCATGAACAAGAAAGGGAAGCTGGTGGGCAAGGTAAGCATGGCCAAAGTGGCACGTTCTCACTTTATATCCCTGAAAGCCCTACCCTGTTTAGTACATGTGCAGGAAGGAACTGCAGATGCTGGTATAAACCGGATAGACACAAAAAGCAGGAGTAACCTAGTGGGTCAGACAGCATTTCTGGAGAAAAGAGATACGTGATGTTTCGGGTCGAGACCATCCTTCGGACTCGGTCTGAAGACTTCAGTCTGAAGAAGGGTCTCGACCCAAAACGTCACCTATTTATTTTCTTCAGAGATGCTGCCTGACCCGCTGAGTTACTCCAGCTTTTTGTGTCTATCTTCTGTTTAATACTTGTAGATTTTTTTAATGCATAAGGTTATATTTTTGAAATGAAAAAGATTGCATACACCAGACCCTGACTCCGAGTGTATTGCTGGTGGCTGTGTTTGTGTTGTACACATCTGGATGTCACGGATTGAGCTGCCTGGGCACTACAGCTAGTAAAGGTAGTCTGTGCAACCATGGGCAAGGCAATGTCACCCGTGCGATTCTCTGCTGGGTTCAGTTAGTTCCCCTCACTACGCGTGTCCGCTATTCCATTCTCATTCAAAGCAGCTCAGGGTAAAGGGGAGGAAGGGGGATGGGAGGCTTGTTGGTGGATATGGGTGATGGGCATAGACTGGTGTAATGGGCAATGAATCACTAACTCCTGCCGTTTTGTTTCTTCGCTTTCTGCAGCTGAGTGGGAGAAGCAAGGAGTGTGTCTTCATTGAGATTGTGCTGGAGAACAACTACACGGCCTTAATGTCTGCCAGGTACACAGGCTGGTATGTGGGGTTCACCAAAAAGGGGAGGCCCAGAAAAGGCCCCAAAACCCAGCAAAACCAGCAAGAAGTGCACTTCATGAAAAGGTATCCCAAGACCCAAGGAGAGACCCAGGCTCCATTTAAATTCACCACCGTTAATAAAAGAACTAAGCGAATACGATCTTCAAAGTCCAATAAGTCCAGTTAGGACACCTCACAACCCTGAACTGTCCCAGAGCATTATTTTTGCATCATTATTATTAATAAAGAAAAGTAACCAAAGGAAGAAGATCTATTTTTGTATATCGTGCGGCAGGTTTTGGGGACAGCGGAGTTGTACGTATTTGTTCCAACCCTTTTAATGTAATCAACCTGTCCTTATTTAAAGGAAAGCTGTTGGTTTGAAAATGTAATTTGAATAAAACGCAGAGAAACCGAGATCACAATGGAAATGAAAAGACCTGGTCAATGAAATAGCCCAAGCCTTCTTTAGAGACCGGCGGCACTGCTGGGAGTGGAGAACGGAATGATAAAGAGAAGATGGATGGATGTACAAACCTGACTCCTCCAAGTTATGAAGATGATCTTCCAGCGGAAGGAAATACAAGGATTGGGAACTGTTCCTGGATCTCAAAATGCTTCTCAAGGCATCCAAACTATTTTTTCCAAAGTGTGACTGTGACTTGTCCTTTGTTCTGGACAGAGCTATTGTATGCTGCTACACATCAGAAAAAAAATCCTTTTCTGTTAAAGCTACATTATGAGCAACTATTTATTTCATTTCCATGTATGATACAGGTCCCTTGAAGCAGGCTATACTGCCTCAATGATTAAATGCGAGAACATATTTAAAAATTTGCTCTTGGTCTTGGAAATATTTGGTTCCTTCTGGAAACTTCCAATTGAATCGTCAGCAGGAATGTTGCTGTTTTCACGTGTCGGAAGGAACTGCAGATGCTGGTGTACACCGAAGATAGATACGAAACTCAGCGGGACAGGCAGCATCTCGAGAGAAGGAATGGGTGACGTTTTGGGTCGAGACTCTTCTTCAGACTTGGAATTGAAGAAGGGTCTTGATCTGAAACGTCACCTATTCCTTCTCTCCAGAGATGCTGCCTGACCCGCTGAGTTACTCCAGCATTTTGTTTTTAACCTTTGTTGCTGTTTTCATGTTCATCTAGTGACCTGCTTGACCTTTGTCCCTCCTCCAGTAGATCTGAGATGTCCAGTCACTGGACGCTATGTGGTTTCATAGCATGGTACAGCATTGAAACAGGCCCTTCGGGCCCCCTTGTCCATGCTTGCCATGATGCCAATGTAAGCTAATCCCATTTGCCTACATTAGGCTGGTTCCCGCCCATGCCTTTCTTATCCACATGCTTGTCCAAACGCTTTTTAAACATTGTCGTTGTATCTGCTTCAACCACCTCCTCTGGCAGCTCATTCCAGATATTCATCGTCATCTATGTGAAAATTGTACCCTTGTCTGCTCAACTTAAACCTGTGCTTTCAAGTTCAAGATTTCCCTTCCTATCTACGCCAATTATAATTGTGTATGCTGCCAGCAGGTCCTCTCTCAGTCTCCTGTACTCCAAGGGTAACAAATCAACCTTTTCAATCTCTCCTCAAAGCTGACGTGCTCTGTCCCAGGGAATACCCTGGTAAATCTCTTGTGTACACTCGCTAATGTAATCCTGCCTTCCTATAATATGGTGACCAGAACTGCTCACAGAACTTCAACTGTAACCTAATTAATGTTTTAGAAAGTGGCACCATAATCTCTCTCTTGTACTCTATGCCCCAGCTAATGAAGATATCTTGTATATCTTGAGAACTGCTTTAGTAAGCTGTGCTGCCACCGTTCAGCATCCTTAGACATACACACCCTCAGGTAAGGTCCCTCTGTTCCTTAATATTTCTTTGGACCCTACCATGCATCGTGTGTTTCCCAGCTTTATGATGTCTCCCAAAATACTTCACCACACATGCTTCAGAATTAAATTCCATCTGCCATTGATCTGCCCACTCTGTCACTAAAGATGACCCTCCTTATTTTGACCAATTCTTGATTAGTACGGGTGTCAGGGGTTATGGGGAGAAGGCAGGAGAATGGGGTGAGGAGGGAGAGATAGATCGGCCATGATTGAATGGTGGAGTAGACTTGATGGGCCGAATGGCCTAATTCTACTCCTCTCCCTTACGACCTAATCCTGCCAAGATTTGCTTCATCCACAAACTTACTATCATCCCTCCATCATTCACATTGAGGTTGTTCAAGTATTTAACAAGTATCAGTGGCTCCAGCCCTGCTCCCTAGGGTACACCACCACTTATCGGTTTCCAATCCCAGAAACAACCCTTTACCTTTGCTCTCTATCTCCCATCTCCTTGCCAATTTTGGATCTAATTTGCCAAGTTGCCCTGGATTTCAGGGATTCTTACCTATTGGGCCAGTCTACCATGATGGAGCCACTAAAGCGTTTGCCGACTACACCTGCCCCACATCAACACACTCAGTAACATCCTTGAAAAATTCAATCACATTATTCAGGCAGCACCTTGCATTAATAAAACCACGCTATCTGTAATCATAGTTTACCAAGAGGGCGGTCATGGTGGCGCAGCGGTAGAGTTGCTGCCTTACAGCGAATGCAACGCCGGAAACTTGGGTTCGATCCCGTCTACAGGTGCTGTCTGTACGGAGTTTGTACGTTCTCCCCGTGACCTGCGTGGGTTTTCTCCGAGATCTTCGGTTTCCTCCCACACTCCAAAGACGTACAGGTTTGTAGGTTAATTGGCTTGGTAAATGTCAAAATTGTCCCTAGTGGGTGTAGGATAGAGTTAATGTGCGGGGATCGCTGGGCGGCACGGACCTGGTGGGCCGAAAGGGCCTGTTTCCGCGCTGTATCTCTAAACTAAACTAAATCATGCCGACCTTTCCAAGTGCAGATTAATCCTATCCCTCAGAGTCTTTTCCAAAAATTTCCCTCTTGAAAAATACCACATTCACCACCCTGTCATTATTTGACATCTCTTCTGTGGCCAGTGAATATTCAAACCATTCTAATGGGGCCCTGGCAGCCTCATCCATTGCCTTGCCATGGCACATGGCATCAGGTCATGGGTATTTATACACTTTAAGCCTTTCTAATGACAATTTGTTTTGGAGTTCCATGGCGTTCCACAGACCCAATGTCCTTGCATTCTTCACCAACAATATATTTTTCTTCAATGAGGAATTAATTGCGGACCTAATCTACGTTCCCTTGTTCCATACTCTGATTCCCTCTCTGGTCTGCCTGGTTTCCCCTTTACCCGTAATATACACATGACATGCTTAGGGATTTCTCTTAATCTTGTCCTTCAGTGATACTTTGTTCTATCTCTTTGACCCCAGAATGTCTTTATTAAACACCTCTCACACTTTCTGTACTCCTGAAGGTCCTTTCCCCTGTTTTCACTTCTCCACACTTCATAAATGTCCTTTAATATTCTTTATCTAGTATTTGATATTCCATGACACCTAGGATCCCTTGGCTATGTTGTCCTTACCATTCACCATAAGGGGAACACACAGGTCCTGTACTCTCCTTATTTAATTTAGGAATTATTCCCACTTGTTGTTGAAAGACATACTAAATCGAACTACAAGATTACTGCCCCCTCTTCAGCAGGGCTATCAATGCGCTGGTTCTCCTGAATGTCTTCCCCGCTAATATTTTCACACTGAGATGATCTGGAAAATATTAGTTTAGCTTCAGTTTAGAGATACAGCGTGTGAACAAGGCCCTTGGCCTGCCAAGTCCGTGACGACCAGCGATCCCCGTACACTAGTACTGTTGTACACACTAGGAACAATTTACAATTTTTACCAAAGCCAATTAACCTACAAACTGGTATGGTCCTTGTAAGAAAATAACTGCAGATGCTGGTACAAATCGAAGGTATTTATTCACAAAATGCTGGAGTAACTCAGCAGGTCAGGCAGCATCTCAGGAGAGAAGGAATGGGTGACGTTTCGGGTCGAGACCCTTCTTCAGACCCTTCTTCATTCCTTCTCTCCTGAGATGCTGCCTGACCTGCTGAGTTACTCCAGCATTTTGTGAATAAATACCTTCAGTATGGTCTTTGTAGTGGGTATGAAAACTACATGCCCACATGCACCCGGGAAAACTCACGCAGTCATGGGGAGAACATACAAACTCCATGTGGACAGCGCCCACAGTCAAGATTAAACCCGGGTCTCTGGTGCAGTAAGGCAGCAACCTACAGCTGCGCCTGGCACTGTGCCATCTTGGAGAAGTTGAAATGACCAACTACTATAACCCTGTTATTCTTATGCCTCCCTAGAGTTTGTCTACAGATGCACAGAGTCTTTTATCCAGGGCACAGATTTAAGGTGAGAGAGGCAAGATTTAATAGGAACATGTTTTTGAGATTTTCATGACCATCCTGAATGTTCCTGTTCCAATTTGAGTGGCGAGGGGCCAGAAAATCAGTAACTTGCCGAGCGATGTTGCACTTTTCAAATGGGTTTTGAGCACAACCGTAAATTATTTTCTCTGTCTGCCTGGTAATGCTTGTGGTGAGGGAACGTGCAATAGACTGTTTATGGAGGCAGGTGTTGGGCGTGTGATTGCTGTGGCCTGCACAATGCAAAGCAGGGAATCGGTTGTTGGAGATGTTACCCTCACGGAGGATATGGATGCTGGTCTGCTTTTCTTTTTGACCAGTGCCTTATAAAGCTTCATAATTACATCCCAGTTTTTATATTCTAATCCTCTCGAAATGAATGCTAACATTGCATTTGCTTTCCTTACTACCGATTCAACTTGCAACTTAACCTTTTGGGAATCCTGCACCAGCACTCCCAAGTCCCTTTGCACCTCCGATTTTTGAATCTTCTCCCAATTTAGAAAATAGTCCACACCTTTATTCCTACTACCGAAGTGCTTGACTGTATATGTTGCTGTGCTGTATTCCATCTGCAACTCCTATGCCCACTCTCCCAATCTATCCAAGTCCTTCTGCAGCCTTTCAGGTTCCTCAAAACTACCTGCCCCTCCATTTATCTCCATAATACCTGCAAATGGCCACAAAGCCATAATTTCCATCATCTGAATCATTAATGTACATCGTTAAGATTAATGGACCCAACCCCGACCCCTACAGACCACCACCAGTCACTGGCAGCCAACCAGAAAATGGCCCCTTTCTTCCCACTCTTTGCCTTCTGCCATTCAACCAACCTTCTATCCATGGTAGTATCTTCCCATGGGCTCGCAGTTTGTTTAACAGCCTCACGTGCGGCACTTTATCAAATGCCTTCTGAAAATCCAAGTGAACAACATCCACTGACTTTCCTTTGTTGGTCCTGCTATTTACATCCAGTGCCAAATGGGATCACTGAGAATGACCAAAGAGGCACTATAGAAACAATTATTATCAGGTGCTCAAGTTTAACAATGGGACGTCAATGAGAACACTGCAACTCCCGTGCCAAATTGCCCAACACGTTACATCCTGCTGACTGAGACACTAGGAAGTGCAGATGCTCAAATATGAAGCAAGAAACAAAATTCTGGTGCAACTCTGAGGGCCAGGCAGCATCTGTGGAGGTAAAAGGATGGTTGGCATTGTATCGGGACTGGCAGCGTAGAGCACAAAGAGTCGGTATAAAGAGGTGAGGTGGGAGGGTGAGGCAGGGGCTGGCAGGTGATGGGTTGAACCGGGTGAGGGGGGGAGGTCCATTGGCAAATGGAGCCAGGTTGGGGAGGGGAGAGGTGGAGTTGGGAGGCGGCAGCTGGTGGGTGAGGGGTAGAGGCAGATTAAGAAAATGGGGCAGGATGGAACCAGGTAGGGGGAGGGAAGGGGGGCGGTAGGGACAGAGGCTGGAAGGTGGTAAGTGGAGGTTGCATATACTGGAATCTGATAAATGAGGAAGGTAAATGGAGCCAGATAAAACCAGATGGGCAGAAGGAACTAGTTGGGGAAGAAGGTTAAAGACCCAGTAGGTAGAATGTGAGGGTGATAGGTAGATGGAACCAGTGGGGGAGGAAAGCAAAATTGCCCAACAGTGGAATGGGGTTGGAAATGATGGCTGATTGAAACTGTGCTGGATGAGAGGGAGAGAAAATGGCACACAGGGTGTGGAGATGACCTGAAATTGGAAAATTGAAAGTTCATACCATTGGGTTGTTGAACTTGGTTTAGCCACATCCAGTCAACTGAACCATCCTACCACAACCAGAGAGGGGTGCCGAACTACTATCTACCTCATTGGTGACCCTCGGACTATCCTTGATCGGACTTTACTGGTTTTACCTTGCACTAAACGTTATTCCCTTATCATGTATCTGCACACTGTAAATGGCTCGATTGCAATCATGTATTGTCTTTCTGCTGAGTGGGTAGCTTGCAACAAAAGCTTTTCACAGTGCCTCGGTACACGTGACAATAAACTGAGAGAAGAGTGAGGCCACGCAGTTGGAATGGAAATTTTATTAGGATGGACAAAGGCAATTTAAACAACACGAGTGAATTAGTCAGGAAATGGTGTTAGGTAAACCGTTGGGACTGAATGCAGGTAAATCCCCAGGGCCTGATGGTCTGCATCCCAGAGTACTCAAGGAGGTGGCCCTAGAAATCGTGGATGCATTGGTGATCATTTTCCAATGTTCTCTCGACTCTGGATCAGTTCGTGGACTGGAGGGTAGACAATGTAACCACTTTTTAAGGAGGGAGAGAGAAAACGGGGAATTATAGACCAGTTAGCCTTACATCGGTAATGGGGAAGATGCTTGTGTCAATTATTAAAGATGTTATAGAAGTGCATTTGGAAAGCAGTGACAGGATCGGTCAAAGTCAGCATGGATTTATGATGGGGAAATCATGCTTGACTAATCTTCTGGAATTTTCTGAGGATGTAACAAGTAGAATGGATAAGGGAGAGCCAGTGGATGTGGTGTATCTGGACTTTCAAAAAGCCTTTGACAAGGTCCCACACAAAAGATTAGTGTGCAAAATTAGAGCACATGGCATTGGGGGTAGGGTATTGACATGGATAGAGAACAGGTTGGCAGACAGGAAGCAAAGAGCAGGAATTAACGGGTGCTTTTCAGAATGGCAGGCAGTGACTAGTGGGGTGCCGCGAGGCTCGGTGCTGGGACCCCAGTTGTTTACAATATATATTAATGTTTTAGACAAGGGAATTAATTGTGACATCTCCAAGTTTGCGGATGAAACAAAGCTGGGTGGCAGTGTGAGCTGCGAGGAGGATGCTATGAGGCTGCAGGGTAACTTGAATAATTGGGTGAGTGGGCAGATGCAGTATAATGTGGATAAATGTGAGGTTATCCACTTTGGTGGCAAGAACAGGAAGGCAGATTATTATCTGAATGGTGTCAGATTAGGAAAAGGGGAGGTGCAACGAGACCTGGGTGTACTTGTACATCAGTCACTGAAAGTAAGCATGCAGGTACAGCAGGCAGTGATGAAAGCTAATGGCATGTTGGCCTTCATTGCGAGAGGATTTGAGTTTAGGAGCTAGGAGGTCCTATTGCAGTTGAATAGGGCCTTGGTGAGACTGCACCTGGGGTATTGTGTGCAATTTTGGTCTCCTAATTTAAGGAAGGACATTGAGTCATGGCTGATCTATCTTTCCCTCTCAACCCCATTCTCCTGTCTTCTCCCTGTAACCTTTGGCAACCTTACCAATCAAGAACATGTTTATCTCTGCTTTAAAAATACCCAATAACTTGGCTTTGACAGCCATTTCTGGCAATTAATTCCACAGATTCACCATCTTCTGGTGAAATAAATTCCTTCCCATCTCCTTCTCCACATCCACACCCTCTCCACATCCACTCTATCTAGGCCTTCACTATTCTGTCAGTTTCAAAGAGATCTCCTCCAGAGAGTACAGGCCCAGAGCCGTCAAACATTCAGCATACATTAGTGGTAGGGTAGTGAAGAAGGCATTCAGTATGCCTGAATGTAACCTGAGGTATTGAATATAAGAGTGGGACATCAAGTTGCAGCTGCACCTGCACTCATCTGAGTGCACTTGCACTTGCACCTGACTACGGGCGCCGTCTGTACAGAGTTTGTACGTTCTCCCCGTGACCTGCGTGGGTTTTCTCCGAGATCTTCGGTTTCCTCCCACACTCCAAAGACGTACAGATATGTAGGTTAATTGACTGGGTAAATGTTAAAAAAAAGTTTTTAAAAAATTGTCCCTAGTGTGTGTAGGATAGTGTTAATGTGCGGGGATCGCTGGGCGGCGCGGACTCGGTGGGCCGAAGGGCCTGTTTCCGCGCTGTATCTCTAAATCTAAATCTAAATCTAAATCTAAATCAGTTTGGGGCACTTCGAGTATCATCTGCAGGTCTAATCGCTACACTACAGGAAAGATTTGGTAGCAATAGAGAATGTGGAGCAGTGATTCACATGGATGGGAGGGTTGTAGTTATGAGAGATCAAGTCAAAAGTATTTTATTCTTTTGTGTCCCAGATAGAACAATGAAATTCTTACTTGCAGTGGCACAACAGAATATGTAAACATAGTACACTGTAAGCAATATAATAAACGAGAAAAAAAGTTCAGTGTGCGTATATATATATATATATATATATATATATATACAGATGCACACATATATATAGTATACAGTAGTATATATATATATATATACCAATGAGCCAAAACATTATGACCACTGAGAGGTGAAATGAATAACATTGATTATCTTGTTACAATGGCACCTGTCAAGGGGTGGGATATATTAGGCAGCAAGTGAACAGTCACTTCTTGAAGTTAATGTGTTGGATGCAGGAGAAATGGGCAGGAGTAAAGACCTGAGCGTCTTTGACAAGGGCCAAATTGTTATGGCCAGACGACTGGGTCAGAGCATCTCTGAAACGGCAAGGCTTGTGGGGTGCTCCTGGTCAGCAGTGGTGAGTACCTACCGACAGTGGTCTGAGGAGGGACAAACCACAAACCGGCGACAGGGTTTTGGACAAGGCTCATCGATGTTTGAGGACAACGAAGGCTATCCCGTCTGGTCTGAACCGACTGTTGGAAGACGACAAGGTGGAGGGAGTGTGATGCTCTGGGCAATGTTCTGCTGGTAAATTCTGTGTTCGGCCATTCATGTGGATGTCAATTTGACACGTGTCACCTACCTAAACATCGTTGCAGACCAGGTACACCCCTTCTTGGCAATGGTATTCCCTGATGGCAGTAGCCTCTTTCAGCAGGATAATGCGCCCTGCCACACTGCACACATTGTTCGGGAATGGTTTGAGGAACATGATGAAATGTTCACGGTGTTGCCATGGCCTCCAAATTGTCCAGATCTCAATCAATTGAGCATCTGTGGGATGTGCTGGATCGACAAGTCCGATCCACGGCGGCTCCACCTCGCAACTTACAGGACTTGAAGGATCTGCTGCCAATGTTTTGGTGCCAGATACCACAGGACACCTTCAGGGGTCTTGTAGAGTCCATGCCTCGGCGGGTCGGCGCTGCTTTGGCGGCACATGGAGGACCAACAGCATATTGGGCAGGTGGACATAATGTTTTGGCTGATCGGTGGTATATATATATATATATATATATATATACACACATACATACACACATACATACACATAAAAGACAAACAAACAATAATAGTACAAAAAGACAAAACCAATGCCCCCATGTCTGAAGAAGGGTCTCGACCCGAAACATCACCCATTCCTTCTCTCCAGAGATGCTGCCTGTGCCGCTGAGTTACTCCAGCATTTTGTGTCTGCCCCCAAGTCTATGTAGTTCAGAGCTTATCTGGAGGTTATAGAGTTTAATAGCCTCAAAGGTATTTATTCACAAAATGCTGGAGTAACTCAGCAGGTCAGGCAGCATCTCAGGAGAGAAGGAATGGGTGACGCTTCGGGTCGAGACCCTTCTTCAGACTCTTCTTCAGACTTTAATAGCCTGATGGTCGTGGGGAGAAGGTTGGATAGGATGTATGTATTCTCCCTGGAATGTTGGAAGCTGAAGAGGGAGACTTTACAGAGATTAATGAAATTATGAGGAACAAACAGAGGACAGAAAGTCAGAGTCTTTTGGCGGTGGAGTTTAGAACTTAGGGGCACAGGTTTAAGGTGAGGGGGGAGAACTGTAAAGGAAATCTGGGGATAAGTGGGTCCCACCAAGCATGATGGGTGTGTGGAACATGCTATAACAGGAGGTGGTCGAGGCAGATGCAATTCTGTGAAAAGGTATTTGATAGGTACGTAGATAGGAAAGGAGTAGAGAAAAATAGGCCTAAGGCAAACAAATGATATTAGCTTAGATAGGCATCACAGTGGTCATAGACCAGTGGACTGAGAGGACCACTTCTAAGCTGCACGGTTCTATGACTGTTCCTGAGAAAGTCATTCATATTTTGAACGTATCTGATCTAGAATACATCTAGAATTAGGGCGGTAGAGTTGCTGCCTTCCATCTCATGCAGCGCTAGAGACCCGGCTTCCATCCTGGTAGTGGGTGCTATCTGTATGGAGTTTGTACGTTCACCCTGTGACCAGTGTTGGTGTTTTCCGAGAACTTCGGTTTCCCCCCACACTCTAAAGGCGTCCAGGTTTGTAGGTTAATTGGCTTGGTATAAATGTAAAAATCGTCCTTAGTGCAGGATAGTGTTAATGAGCGGGGATCGCTGTTCGGTGCGGACTTGGTGGGCCGAAGGGCCTGTTTGGCTTGTACTCGCTGGAATTCGGCTTGTACTCGCTGGAATTTAGAAGATTGAGGGGGGATCTTATAGAAACTTACAAAATTCTTAAGGGGTTGGACAGGCTAGATGCAGGAAGATTGTTCCCGATGTTGGGGAAGTCCAGAACAAGGGGGTCACAGTTTAAGGATAAGGGGGGTCTTTTAGGACCGAGATGAGAACTTTTTTTTCACACAGAGAGTGGTGAATCTGTGGAATTCTCTGCCACAGAAGGTATTTGAGGCCAGTTCATTGGCTATATTTGAGAGGGAGTTAGATGTGGCCCTTGTGGGTAAAGGGATCAGGGGGTGTGGAGAGAAGGCAGGTATGGGATACTGAGTTGGATGATCAGCCGTGATCATATTGAATGGCGGTGCAGGCTCGAAGGGCCGAATGGCCTACTCCTGCACCTATTTTCTATGTTTCTATGTTTCCGTGCCCTAAACTAAACTGAACTAAATAGAGAAAGGTCATCTAATAGTCACACTCCACGTGTATGTCTAGTGAGATAACTTTAATGTTGGAGGGAGTCATAGAGTCATAGAGTGATACAGTGTGGAAACAGGCCCTTCTGCCCAACTTGCCCACCCGGCCAACATGTCCCAGCTACACTAGTCCCACCTGCCTGCACCTGGTCCATATACCTTCAAACCTGTCCTATCCATGTACCTGTCCAATTACTTCTTAAACAATGGGATAGTCCCAACCTCAACTACCTCCTCTGGCAGTTTGTTCTGTACACCCACCACCCTTTGTGTGAAAAAGTTACCCCTTGGATTCCTACTAAACCTATGTCCTCTGGTCCTCAATTCCCCTACTCTGGGTAAGTGGCTCAGTGCATCTACCCGATCTATTCCTCTCATGATTTTGTACATTTTATCATATTTGAATGTATGTTTGAAAAATCAAGTCAGTAAAATTATAGACAATAACTTTGTTGTTGATTTGTGGATCTATGTTAACCAGGGTATTACAGACAGATAAATAAGTTCTGACTAGCGTTGCCTTTACTGATGCCACCTGAGATGGTAATGTCATGAATGAACACGAAGTCACAGGAGCAACAGGTTTGTGGCCATCCACTGTGACTTTAGAATCAGGTTACACTGACGGCTAATGATGCACAGACTGACCTTTCTTAGTCGTCTCCTAATTATTCTTTGAGCAGCTTGTTTCAGCTGACTATTGGGCTGGATGCTTGCCATTGCTTGAGAGGGCAGTAAACAAGCAGTGGTGTTGTCATGTTCCAGGAGGCTGGCACCAGTTTAAGGCTCCAGTCCAGATGGCCCTTGCATCGTTCGTAAACAGCAAGCACAGATATCGAATCGGCTGTTGGAGTTTTAGGAATTGGTGTGAGCGATCGTGGGTGTGAAGGCCCCCGGGGTTGAACAGAGGGTTCCTAGTTCTGGACGTCCATGTCAGATGGGCAGAGACCTCTCCTCACACGTCACCACTGTGTGACTGCTCCCAGCCAGCGCCCCAACTCCCCCAGAGATAGGCACAAGATGCTGCAGGAACTCAGCGGGACAGGCAGCATCTCTGGAGAGAAGGAATGGGTGGCCTTTCCGGTCGCGACCCTTCTCCTCAACACCTCCGATGACTATGTGTCCACTGCAAACGATTTCCTTTTGAAATATAAAATAAAAGCACTCAGCAGGTGTGGAGAAAGAAGCAGAGTTAACACTGCAGTGATCTGCTGTTGGAACTAATAACGCAAAGGGCTAGGGGTGTATGGAACAATCTGCCAGATGAGGTAGTTGAGGCTGGGTACTTTTGTTGTTTGGTTAACTAGCTTGACTTATGTCAGAAGTGTGCGAGAATTCTTAAGGGCCTGTCCCACTTAGACGATTTTTTAGGCGACTGCCGGCGACTGTCATAGTCGTAGTAGGTCACCGAAAGACTGTATCCCCCCTACGACAATGTCTACGACAAGCTACAACAACCTACTACCTAGTCGACGTCAAGCTACCGACAACCCGTGACCCAATCGTCGCAACTTAGGACATCCACCTACGACCGCGCCTACGACAACCTACGACC
The DNA here is from genome assembly GCF_053455715.1 of Rhinoraja longicauda. NCBI lineage: Eukaryota > Metazoa > Chordata > Chondrichthyes > Rajiformes > Arhynchobatidae > Rhinoraja > Rhinoraja longicauda. Next base: position 44,327,292 of record NC_135966.1, on the reverse strand, counting down.
ACACAGGCGGCAACCTACGACAACTGAAGTCAACCTACATCTACCCGCGACAAGCTACGACAAGCTACGACCCTGTCGGCGACAACTGACGACAATTCACGTCATTTTGGCCTCCAGATTTGACGCCGGTACCTGTTGCCGGTTGACGTAGGTTGACGTAGGAAGTCGCCAATGGAATTCACCGAAGTCAGCACCGGCGACAACCTACGTCACCTGGTGACAACCTACGACAGCGCCCCCGTCAGGAGACGTCAAGCTACGATCATTGGCGTCAAACCAACAGTCGCTGAAAAATTAAACATTTCAAAATCCAGCGGCGACCAGAAAAACGCTACGACTCTTTGGAGACGACTCACGACCGTACAGGCGACACCCCGGCGACCGTGTGGCAACAGCCTAGTCACCTGTAGTCGCCTAAAACATCACCTAAGTTGGACAGGGGCTTTAGCCAATTTGTATTCATCACAGGTAACTCTCCAAGCCGATACACCAAGTGATAGAAGAAGGGTCTCCACCCGAAACGTCACCCATTCCTTCTCCCCAGAGATGCTGCCTGTCCCACTGAGTTACTCCAGCATTTTGTGTCTGTCACCAAGTGATAGGATAGTCTTGGTGGGAAGAAATATGCGAATGCTTCCTCTTAGCAAGTTACATCTCTTAGCTGCAGGGAATCTGTGGAACCCAAAGGTTGGCAAGCCTGGTTGGAAGATCACCAACCCAGCTGCTCATATTGCATGATGAATTACTCTACTGGGGTCTTTGTGCGGTCCCAGAGCCCACTCTCTCCGCATTCTGCAATTCTTGTGTTTGCTTCTCCAAGTGTAATATGTTCCCTCACTAACAATCTGCACTTCTGCCTCATTCCATACCAGATTGATAAACTTAAGCCAAAGGGAGATCTAAGGTCTAATTAAGGTATGATTTGTCAAGGAATGATTAAGTTTTATAGAATACATAGAGGTATACCAAATGATCAGAGTCACCTATACGGTAGATAGCCAATGTCTGTTTGCCTTGCTTGGCATGTCTAAAACGTGATGGCAGAGGTTGAAGGTGAAATGGAGGAGATTTAAAGCAGATTTGTCACGTAAAATGTCACTGGGGTCTAGAGGTGATGGAGAGAGCAACTGTGACAACATTTCAGAGGCATCTGGATAGGCACTTGAATGAGCAGGGCAGAGAGAGATGTGAAATATGAAAAGGGGTTGGGAGGGAAAGATAGATCACCCATGATTGAATGGCGGAGTAGCCTTGATGGGCCGAATGGCCTAATTTCTACTCCAATCCTATATGACCTTATGAAATTAATGCAGGCAAATGGGATTATTATCATTATTGTTATAGATAGTTATTTATAAATCATAAATTAATATAAATAATTATTATATATAAAGTATTATTATAAGTGATATTATAAATAATACAATAGATAGATTAATGCAGGCAAATGGAATTATTATAATTATTGTTATAAATAGTTATTTATAAATCATAAATTAATATAAATAATTATTATATATAAAGTATTATTATAAGTGATATTATAAATAATATAATAGATAGGCACAATGGCTGTGGATGTGGTGGGCTGTGGGGTCTAGTTCTATGCTGTGCAGTAGTTCGATGTGCGTATGGTCAGAATTAGACATTCCACTGACGACATCTTGCTGGCACTCTGGTGCAGGCTTGTGAGTCTCAGCCCAGGGAAAGTTGCCAGTCCAGTTTTATGTTGGTGTTCGTGCATCACCGGAGCTGCCTACCACATACATTCTTTGCTGTTCTTTCTCTAGTTTTTCCAAAGACGTTCATCTTGTTCACCTCATTCCTACCACTCCTCTCCCTTGCGGGTCGGGTGATGGTCATGAGATGAGAGCAGGGTAACGGCGCGGCAAAATAGCAGAGCACACGGAGCAAGATGGAGTGCTTGTCCAGGAAGAGGGAGGCTCAGATGACTCAGGAAAGATACCCATTAAAACTGTTCAAACACAGGGACAATTTATTTCCACATTAGGTGGTGGGGATGTGGAAGCAACTCACACATTGAACAATTGAGGCAAATAGCAAAAAGTAGAAAATAACAGATCAATATGGGGAAAGGGTGGGAAGAGAGAATTCCAGTAAGTATGCTGGGATGGGTAAGATGAGTAAGAGCTGTCTAGAGTGTAATGGGATCTGTCTAGCCTCCATCCTTTGAAAGGAATCATTGCACAGAGTACACTCCATTTGTTTGTCTTCAGATGATGAAGTAGTCCATGCCCACAGGTAACATCCGAATGGCTGTTAAACAGCAAGTACTGCCTAAGATAGACGCAGTATCTATCTAGACATCCAGGGCCTCAAGGGATCTTACAGGAAATCAGTGTTGTGGTCGAATGTGCCATGACCTAGATGACCAGTGGAGCAGGTTTGATGGGCCAGATGGCCCACAGCTGCTCTTAATTCCTATGGCGGAGCAGTGGATGTGGTATATTTGGACTTTTTTAGAAGGCAAATCAATAAGTTTGTGCGGCACGGTGGCGCAGCGGTAGAGTTGCCGCCTTACAGCGAATGCAGCGCCGGAGACTCAGGTTCAATCCTGACTGCGGGCGCCGTCTGTACGGAGTTTGTACGTTCTCCCCGTGACCTGCGGGGGTTTTCTCCGAGATCTTCGGTTTCCTCCCACACTCCAAAGACGTACAGGCATGTAGGTTAATTGGCTGGGCAAAATGTAAAAAAAATTGTCCCTAGTGTGTGTAGGATAGTGTTGATGTGCGGGGATCGCTGGGCGGCTTGGACTCGGTGGGCCAAAGGGCCTGTTTCCGCGCTGTATCTCTAAAAAAAATAATTTTTAAAAAAAAGTTGCTACACAACAGGTTAGCAAATTGAGCGACTGGTGAGGATTGAGGATCAGTAAACAGACAGAAAACAGAGAGTACAAATTAACAAATGACTTTGGGTTGGAAATGTGACCTTAGGGTAAACAGTCGGATCCTTTTCCCCAGGGTGGGAGTCAACGACTAGAGGTCAGAGGGGGAAAGTTTAAAGGACACAGACCGGGCAAGTTTTTTTTACACAGGTGCCTAGAATCCACAGATATGATAATGGTGTTTAATAGGATCGTGGGAGTTCAATAGTCAATAGTTAATAGTCAATTTTATTTGTCACATACACATAAATGCGCAGTGAAATGAAAGATCACCCATAGTCCAACAATAAGAGCAAATAAAAACAAGCAATAACACACACAATCATAAACCAACACCAAACAAAAAGTTGTTAGATTAGGAGAGTTTACTCTCCTGGATTTAGAAGAATGAGAGGTGATCTCCAGAAAAATAAAAATGTATTGTGAAACATGATTAGGCTGACACGGGGATAATGTGTCCACTTGCTGAAATGTCCACTACCAGGGTGGTTCACCATCTCAGCCACTCAGGGTCAATGTTAAGAAAAAATTGAAGTGGATGTGCTAAGTGGAAGAGAATGGGCTATTTGGGGACAGTCAGCATTGCTTTGCCTGTGAAAGGTCATATCTTACAAATGTGATTGAGTTTTTGAGGAGGTGGAGAAGGTGATCGATGAGGATAGGGCAGTGGATGATATATTGATAGATTTTAGTAAAGCATTTGATAAAGTCTACAATATCCCATATTCTCATCCACTCCCTGCACAGGAGAGGCAATTTATAGAGACCAATTAAATTACAATCCCCCACATCTTTGGGATGTGGGAGGAACCAGAGCATCCAGAGGAAACCCCATGGTCACAGAGAGAACGTGCAAACTCCACACAGACAGACAGCACTCGAGGCCAGGATGAAATTGCAGTCTCTGGCGCTGTGAGACAGCAGCTCTACCAGCACTGGCACTGTGCCACCTGGAGGGGCTGAGCTTCAGGGAGAGGTCGTGCACGCTAGGAATTTATTCCTTAGAGTGCAGTAGTCTGAGGGGGTGATCTTTTTGAGGTGTACGAAACCACGAGGCTAATAGATAGGGTCAATGCACAGTCTTTTACACAGGGTAGGGGAATCTGGTGAGAGGTATAAGATTTAATTCGAACCTGAGAGGCAACATTTTCACTCAGAGGGTGGTGGGTATATGGAATGAGCAACTGGAGGAGGTAGTTGAGGCAGATACTATAACAGTGTTTAAAAGACACTTGGACAGGTACTTTGACAGGAAAGGTTTAGAGGAAGGAATCTGAAGAAGGGTCTCGACCCGAAACGTCACCCATTCCTTCTCTCCAGAGATGCTGCCCCTCCCGCTGAGTTACTTTTTATGTCTACCTAAGGTTTAGAGGGGTATGAGTCAAATTCAGGCAAATGAGAGATGGGGCAACTTGGTCGGCATAGGCAAGTTGGGCCAAAGTGCATGTTTCTGTGCCAAATGACTCCATGACTCTAACTCATTCATAGTAGGCTGATCCATGAGATCCATGGTGACTTGATACTTTGGATTCTGAACTGGCTTACGCATAGAAGACAGAGAGTTGTAATGGTGGGATGTTATTCTGACTGAGGTTCTGTGGCCAGTGGAATTCTGCAGAGATCTGTGCTGGGACCTCTATTAGATTGTGATTTTTTTTAGTTTAGTTTAGTTTAGAGATACAGTGCGGAAACAGGCTCTTCAGCCCACTGTGTCCGTGCTGACCAATGATCCTCGCACATTAACACTATCCTACACCTACTAGGGACATTTTTTACATTTACCAAGCCAATTTACCTACAAACCTGTATGTCTTTGGAGTGTGGGAGGAAACCGAAAATCTCGGAGAAAACCCACGCAGGTCACGGGGAGAATGTACAAGCTCCATAGAGACAACACCCGTAGTCGGGATCGAACCCAGGACTCTGGCGCTGCAAGTGCTCTAAGGCAGCAACTCTACCGCTACGCCACTGTGCCGGCCCATATATTTTGGATGTGAATGTAGAATTGTTGGTTAATAGGTTTGCGGACTACACCAAAATTGCTGGATTTATGGACAGTGAGAAAGGTTGTCAAAGTAAGTTGTCAGTGTGTAGGTCAGCTACAGCAAAATTAATTGAGAAATGGCAGATGGAGTTTAAACTGGGCAAATGTAAGGTGTTTCACTTTGGGAGGTTGAATGTAAAGGGAAAGTATACACTTAATGGCAAGACTCTCACAGCATTGATATGCAGATGGATCTTGTAGTCCAGGTGCATCGCTCACTGAGTGTGGCAGCACAGGTAGATAGAGTGGTAAAGGTGGTCCGGTATGCTTGCCTCCATACGTCAGGCTATTGCGTATAAGAGGTGGGAAGGCATATTGGAGCTTTATAGGTCTTTGAATGTGCCACATTTGGAATATTGTGTGCAGTTCTGGTTGCCCAATTGCAGGGAAGATGTGAAGACCATTGAAAGGGTGCAAAAGTGGTTTAGTAGAAAACAATCCACGTTTGTCCTACCTTTACTTTTAGCCAACACTCTCAAATACAGGCATCACGTATGGCACAGACATTGGCCTGTTCCTGTCTGTACTGCTCCATGTTCCATATTCCATGCCGTTTACAGGACATGGGTTCATGTGAGTACATGTCACGAAGGAGGCAGGCCAAACCTGTGCGTTGTGACCAGCTCCTCCAAACATCGCTACACGTTCGTCACCAGCTGCTGACTAAGGGAACTTCTCTAAAAGGCTCAGACTCAGCTTCAGTAGGAGTTTACAAGTTTTAATTGAAGTCGGTGGCTCACAAAATTGGACCTCGTGAAACAACGAGACAATGTTTGAAACTGCAGACGCTGGTTAGCTATTAACTGCAGATGCGAAGATCGACACAAAATGCTGGAGTAACTGCATAACTGGGACAGGCAGCATCTCTGGATTGAAGGAATGGGTGACGTTTCGGGTCGAGACCCTTCTTCAGACTCAGGGGAGAGGGAGACACAGATATGGAAGTCTAAGGAGTGTAAACAAGACATCAAAGAGGAAGGGGATCAAGGAAAATGTAGAATAGATCATTGTTATCTAGGGGAAGGTGACAATGAAGCATAGAGATAACATTTAATCAGGGAGACAGTCAGACTGGTCCGAGAACTAGGTAGGGGAGGGATGGAGAGAGAGGGAAAGCAAGGGTTACTTGAAGTTAGAGAAGTCGATATTCATACCATATATCCTAATAGTGGTGTTGCAGCATAAAGTTTATGTCAATCTGTACTATGTCACTGGTTAATCATACATCTTGATCCCAGCAACATCAAGGTCATCTTGCTTCTTATCGGATAGTTGGAAAAGTGTGGATGTGGTGTGGAAATGGGCCTCTCCTGCGACTTATTTAATAGTCTGTGGCTATGTCAGAGGTTGTGGTCAAAGCAGAGTCTGAAAAAGCAAAACCTGCCGTTAAATCTGAGCTCAACCTTTTGTTAGCAATTCACCTGATGGTATTTTCGAATTCCAAGTGAAACAAGATGGTCGCTGAGACAGATAAGGACACTGTCTGAAAGCTGGGACTGTGTGCATGTGGTCAGATTGCGTTAGGTACTTTGGTTATTATAAATTACTCCTTGCTGTAGGTGGGTGGCAAAAGAATCAAAGTAGAGTTGGTTGACATGTGAGGAGAAAGACCATATGGAAATAAGGAGAGGGGGAAATGCTACGAGCCAGCAATGACCCTAAATGGGCTGAATGGCCTTCTTCTGTGTCATGTTAAGTGCATGTAACTAAATGAATCAAGACAGGGAGAAGCTTTATCAAGCTTTCGTAAGGGAGTGTGGTATGATATGTAATGGTGATGTTGTTATCGAGTGGGTAAACCTTTTGAAGCACGCAAGCTGGGCAGGGGTTTGGGCACCGCTCCTAGAGACTGAACGTACAGACCGGACGTGACATGTAGCGGCACGAAGCGGTGGAGCAGCGGTGGAGGACACCTGCACCTTGGCTTGGCCAGGCTAACCCTGTTGGCAAGGCCAGCAGCATAATCAAGGACGAGTCATGCCCTGGTCACTTCCTCTTCTCCCGTCTCCCATCGGGCAAAAGGTAAAGAAGTATGAATACGCACGCCTCCAGATTCAGGGATAGTTTCTTCCCAGCTGTTATCAGGCAAGTGAATCATCCTACCACAACCAGAGAGCAGTGCTGAACTACTACAGTATCGACCTCATTGGTGACCCTCAGACTATCTTTGATCTGAGTTTAGTGGCTTTACTTTGCACTAAACGTTATTCTCTTATCATGTATCGATACACTGTAAATGGCACAATTGTAATCATGTATTGTCTTTCCGCTGACTGGTTAGCACGCAACAAAAGCTTTTCACTGTACCTCGCTCGGTACACGTGACAATGAACCAAATTGAACTCTAACTGAACTGAACTGAACTCTGACCCTGCAAGGCCTGCAGGACAATGGGCCTTTAAGGCCAGCTGTAAGTAGAGCAAGTTGATCTCTGAAAATGGCGCCAAGATCTGGCGACCCATGTATGTGGTCTCAGTTGACTATTTCTATACACTTTGTACTTAATCTAGGATTGTGCTTATGTATAGTAATAATTTACTGAACTGTACGTGAAAAAATAATTTTTCTGTACCTCGGTACATGTTGTAATAAAGAATGGTTGGACCATTGAACGATTGGTCAGACCTGCCTTCTCCACTGCATGTTTTCGATGACTCTTAATTTGATCCCTCTGTTGCCTCTCAGTGCTATGTACCACACTAAGGGTCCTGCGAGGTTACTTGTCTATGATGTGCCGTTACTGACCAGTTTTTCCTTCCCACCTGGAAGGAGGCCATTTAGCCCATTAGATCCATGCAGGCTCGACGAGCACTACCAAATGCCACAAACATCCTCTGCAACCTGTTCTCCTCGCATTCCACCCAAACTCACACCCACACACGAGAGGAAATGTACAGCAGCAGGTTAACCTCCTGACCTGCACGTTTTGGGACGCTGGACGAAAATGGAGTGTCTGGAGGAACTCCTTGCAGTCACAGGGCAAACACTTAGATTCTACACAGATAGTGCGAGAGGTCAGGACTGAACCTGGGCCTCTGGAGTTGTGAGGCTGTCTCTCTCTCTATTCAGTGTCACTGTGCTACCAGTGGAAGTAGCACACTGAAAAACTATGAACTGATGGCATTGGCTGCACAATATATGGTCACTCTGCCATAAGATAGCTGGAGTAACTAAGCATGGAGTGGTATAAACAAGGGTCTCGTCCCGAAATGTCAGCCATTCCTTCTCTCCAGAGATGCTGCCTGTCCCGTTGAGTTACCCCAGCATTCTGTGTCTATATTTGATATAACCAAAGGGGTCTAACTACCATATTGTATACAAATAACCTAAAAACGTAGAAATCTCACAGTTACCCCGTGCACCATGGCATCTTCCTCTATGCACAATGTTTAAAAGGGAAATCTTGGAAAATATTTCCCAGTATTGATAAATCCCAAAGAACTTGTTTACCTCTTAATATAAATAGTACAGACGTACAGTATGACAGGATTTCTCTAAATTCGGACAAATTGTGCTGTCTCTCTAGCTACGCCATATTCAACGCAAACTAAATGAGTGTAGGGGGGAACTGCAGATGCTGGTTTGTACCAAAGACAGGCACAAAATGCTGGAGTAACTCAACGGGACAGGCAGCACCTCTGGATAGAAGGAATGGGTGACGTTTCGGGTCGAGACCCTTCTTCAGACTGAGAGTCAGGGGAGAGGGAGACACAGAGATAAGGAAGGGTAAGGTGTGAAAATGAGAAATCAAAGGGGACGAGGTTGAAGGAAAATGTGGATTAGATCATTGTTAGCTTGGGGAAGGTGACAACAAGGCGTTCAAAGATAAAATTTAATCAGCAAGACAGTCGGACTGGTCGAAGGACTAGGGTGGGGGAGGGATGGACAGAGAGGGAAAGCAAAGGTTACTTGAAGTTAGAGAAAATCAATATTTATACCGTTGGATTGTAAGCTGCCCAACCAAAATATGAGGTGTTGTTCCTCCAATTTGCGCTGGGACTCACTCTGACAGTGGAGGAGGCCCAGGACAGAAAGGTCAGTGTGGGAATGGGAGGGGGAGTTAAAGTGTGTCGGGGGATCACCATTATCTGCTGCACTTATATTTCCATGCTGCAAGTTCCCTTGGAAGCTTCAGAGATTGATTCTGTAAAACAAGGCTGCGTAACATTAACCCGTGGGGACGTCTGGTTGACCAGAACAAATAGCCAAATCTGTGAACACTCACAGCTTACAATTATTCTCGGGAAATAAGCTGCTTTGACATTTACTGGCCAGCACTTGCTTTCCTGAAGGCATGAGGGCATAAACCGCACAGCGTGTGGGACTCAAGTCAATTCCAGGCCTGCGCTCCTCACAGTGGCAAATTCCCTTCTCTGATTGACGTGACTGAAGACTGGCAGATTTCATGGTCGAACTTTGGAATTAAGAGTGGATCACAGAGGAAATTGAGCGTCGAAACCGGTCAATTAGCCATCCACTCCACGCTCTACTGAAAGCACCTCTTCAATTTGCTCTTCTAAAAGTAAGTTTCAGTCGTTTTGAAATGAGTTTCCATGCTTTTTCCATGGCTGGATTCGATCCCACTCTCTCTGTGCCGCTTGGCTGATTCAACAACCGCAAGGCTATCCATTGAGAGGGTGAACAAACACAAGTAGCAAATAAATCCTGCCTCACCATTTGGTCCTTCATGTCCCAGGGACAAATATTTTGAAAATAAATTCTGACTGGCTCCTGTTCGACCACAGGTTTGAAGCATGAGCAAGAGTTCGAAGACAAGATTAATTTGCTCTTCTGTCTTCCCATCAGCTGATCTTAACGTGTGCAGGACAGAAATGGTGGTAACCTTGATTCACCAGGGTGTTGCCAAGAGTTCAGTCTCTTGAACTTTCAATATGAACTGGTGTCACGCATGAGCTCAGTGACAGGAGTCATAGAGTGATACAGTGTGGAAACAGGCCCCATAGACCCAACTTGCCCACGCCGGCCAACATATCCCAGCTACACTAGTCCCATCTGCCCGCATTTGATCCATTTCCCTCCAAACCTGTCCTATCCATGTACCTGTCTAACTGTTCCTTAAATGTTGGGATTGTCCCAGCCTCTGGCAGCTCGTTCCTTACACCCACCACCATTTGTGTGAAAAAATTACCTCTCAGATTCCTATTAAATCTTTTCCCCTTCACCTTAAACCAATGTCCTCTGGTCCTCAACTCACCTACTCTGGGCAAGAGACTCTGCATCTACCCGATCAATTCCTCTCATGATTTTATACACCTCTATAAGATCTCTCCCTATCCTCCTGCACTCCAAGGAATAGAGTCCCAGCCTACTCAACCTCTCCCTTTAGCTCAGACCCTCTAGTCTGGACAATATCCTCGTAAATCTTCTCTGTACCCTTTCCAGCTTAACAACATCTTTCCTATAACATGGTGCCCAGAACTGAACTCAATACTCTAAATGTGGCCTCACCAATGTCTCATACAACTGCAACATGACCTCCCAACCTCTATACTCAATACTCTGACTGATGAAAGCCAATGTGCCAAAAGCCTTTTTGACCGCCCTATCTACCTGTGACTCGACCTTCAAGGAATCATGCACCTGCACTCCTGGATCCCTCTGCTCTACAACACTCCCCAGAGCCCCACTGTGTAGGTCCTGTCCATGTTAGACTTCCCAAAATGCAACACGTCCCATTTCTCTGTATTAAATTACATCAACCATTCCTCAGCCCACTTGGCCAATTAATCAAGATCCTGCTGCAATCGTTCACAACCATCTTCACTATCTGCAAAACCACCCACTTTTGCATTATCTGCCAACTTTCAAATCTTGCCATGTATGTTCTCATCCAAATCACTGATATAGATGACAAACAGTAATGGGCCCAGCACCGAACCCTGAGGCACACCACTAGTCACAGGCCTCCAGTCCAAAAAGCAACCTTCCACCATTACCCTCTGCTTCCTTCCATGAAGTGAATTTTCTATCCATTCAGCTATCTTTCCTTGGATCCCAGGTGATCTGACCTTCCAAGGCAGCCTGCCACGTGGAACCTTGTCGAATGCTTTACTGAAGTCCATATATATAACAGATAGTGGATCCAATTCAGATGTCAAAATGATTTGCCACTTTCATTTCACTGCACATCGTGTATGTGCATGTGACAAATAAACTTGACTTGACTTGACTTAAATCCTGTTCCAGAGTCTTGAATGCCACGTTATAGACAACATTTCAGTGAAGCACTGGGAAATGCTACACTGCGGGAGGTGCTGCTTCTGGATAAATACTTTATCTCCTCCTCCCATTCCCACACTGACATTTCTGCCCTGGGCCTCCTCCATTGTCAGAGTGAGGCCCAGCGCCTCTCTCCCCCCTTCCCAATTCTCCGACTAGTCTGACTGTCCTTGTTTACATTGTATCCCTGTTTGCTTTGTTGTCACCTTCTCCTAGCTAACAATGATCTATTCTACATTTTCCTTGATCTCCATCCCCTTTGTTTCATTTTCTCACCCAACTTGTCCTTATCTCTGTATCTCACTGATTCAGTCTGAAGAAGGGTCTCAGCCCGAACCGTCACCCATTCCTTCTATCCAGAGATGCTGCCTGACCCGCTGAGTTACTCCAGCATTTTGTGTCTATTTTAGGTTTAAACCAGCATCTGCAGTTCCTTCCCACAACACCAAATCTGCTTTCTTAGGTCGTACAGAACTACTTGATTTCCCCAAGTACACTAGCCAATATTTATCTTTCAACCAACATAATTTATCTCATTTTTATTTATTTGTTGTATGTAGTTTGATTGCTTTGTTTCTTTCATTATATCAGAGGTGGCACTGTGGCAGAACCAGTAGAATTGCTGCCCCTTGACTCCTGTGACCTGGGCTCAAATCCTGATCTCAGGACCTCTTCCCGTGATCAGATTTCTCTGAGTGATCCAGTTGCTTCCCATATACCAAATAAGTGCTGATTTGTAGGTTATTTGTCCACTGCAAATTATTGCTAGTGCTTTGTAGAGTGGAGGCATGTGAGGGGAGACGGTGGGAATGTGGGGAGAATAGCTGGCAGGAGATATTAACAAGAGAATGGAATTGCTCTATGAGCTAGCATATACTGGATTGGCTGAATGGCCTCCATCTACATTGTGGGAAACTACATTTAAATTGCCTGCAAAGTATTCACATGCAGTACTTTGATGCAGATGGATGTTGAAAATTGGGTTGCAGGATCCCAATTTCCCTTTGGGATTTTTGAGCAAGTGTGAGGCTGCACTTTGGGAGATCAAATGTAAGGGGAAAGTATACAGTTAATGGCAAGTATTTTAACAGCATTGATGTACAGAGAACCATTGGAGTCCAAAAGCCCATAGGTCTCTGAGAGTGGCAACACAAGTAAATGGAATGGTAAAGAAGGCATCGGGTATGCTTGCCTTCATTGGTCAGTGCATTAAGTATAACACTCAGGAAGTCACGTTGCAACTTGACAAGACTTTGATCAGGCCGCATTTGGAGCGTTGCATGGAGTTCTGTCACAACTTTACAGGAAGGCTGTGGAGAATGTGCAGAAGAGGTTTACCAAAGTGCTGCCTGGATTACAGGATATTAGCGACAGAGAGACTTTGGACAGACTTGGATTGTTTTCTGTGAAACGCCGGAGGTTGAGGGGAAGCTAAAAGTATAAAACTTTATGAGGCATAGATAGGATAGATAGTCAGAACCTTTTCCCCAGATTGGATATTTCAAAGACGAGAGGACATAGGTTTAAGGTCAGAGCAGGAAATTGTAACAGAGGTGAGAGGGGCAGGTGTTTTACACAGAGTTTGGTGGGTGCCTGGAATGTGCTGCCAGGAGTGGTGGTGAAGATAGATACAATAGGTGCATTTAAGAGGCTTTTGGATAGGCACAAAGATATAGAAGGAATTAAGGGATATCGATCACATGCAGGCAGAAGAGATTAGTTTAGACAATAGACAATAGACAATAGACAATAGGTGCAGGAGGAGGCCATTCGGCCCTTGGAGCCAGCACCACCATTCAATGTGATCATGGCTGATCATTCTCAATCAGTACCCCGGTCCTGCCTTCTCCCCATACCCCCTGACTCCGCTATCCTTAAGAGCTCTATCTAGCTCTCTCTTGAAAGCATTCAGAGAATTGGCCTCCACTGCCTTCTGAGGCAGAGAATTCCACAGATTTACAACTCTGACTGAAAAAGTTTTTCCTCATCTCTGTTCTAGATGGCCTACCCCTTATTCTTAAACTGTGGCCTCTGGTTCTGGACTCCCCCAACATTGGGAACATGTTTCCTGCCTCTAACGTGTTCAACCCCTTAATAATCTTGTATGTTTCAATAAGATCTCCACTCATCCTTCTAAATTCCAGTGTATACAAACCTAGTCGCTCCAGTCTTTCAACGTATGACAGTCCCGCCATTCCGGGAATTAACCTAGTAAACCTACGCTGCAAGCCCTCAATAATAAGAATATCCTTCCTCAAATTTGGAGACCAAAACTGCACACAGTACTCCAGGTGCGGTCTCACTAGGGCCCTGTACAACTGTCGAAGGACCTCTTTGCTCCTATACTCAACTCCTCTTGTTATGAAGGCCAACATTCCATTGGCTTTCTTCACTGCCTGCTGTACCTGCATGCTTCCTTTAATTTGGCATCTTGGCTGGCACAGAAATTGTGGGCTGAAGGGCCTGTTCCTGTTCCGTACTGCTCTATGTTCTATGTTCTTATTCTGTGCTATCAATGTCAATTCTATCTTTCCCCCCCGACTCTCAAGTCTGATGAAGGGTCTTGACCTGAAGCATCGCCCATTCCTTCTCTCCAGGGATGCTGCCTGTCTCGCTGAGTTACTCCAGAGCTTTGTGTCTGTCTTCAGTTTAAACCAGCATCTGCAGGTCCTTCCTACTCAATTCTACCTCCCTTCATTTTGCCATCCAGAGATCCAGCCATATAGAATACAAGTAGCAATTAGCACCTTCCTTCACTTCAGGATATCCCAAAGTGCTGTGGAGCCAATTAAGTAAGTTGCAAGACAGTGCAATTAATTAGCTCAGGGAATTGAAGACCTAGTTGGGAAAATGGTTGAACCTCTGGAGACAAAGAGCGTGGGTAAAGGGCAGGTGCTCAAATTGGCAAGATGTGACTAGTGGTGTCCCGCAAGGATCGCTATTGGGGCCGCAACTATTCACAGTATTTATAAACTGCTTAGAAGAAGGGAGAGCGAGCCACATTTGCAAACTCGCCCATGACACCAGGATTGGCAGCACTTTAGCAGAGTAAATGGAAGCATTAAATTACAAAGGGGCGTTAAGTACGAAAGGGCTGAACTGTGACAAATGGGTTTCCTTGTTGATTCACGTGATGTCATCGATCTTTGATGTAAAAGAGAATAGAATAGAATACTTCCTGAGTGGCGAAAGGCTGGAGGCAGTGGAGGACCAGTGAAGGAACCGCAGATGCTGATTTAAACCAACGATAGATCTATTTCTTTTCTTCAGAGATGCTGTCTGACCAGCTGTGTTACTCCAGCTTTTTGTATCAACCAATGAGTGTCAGATCCCCGCGCACAAGGTTCATTAATATGTCATGGATAGGAGCAGAAAATGACCAAAAATCTGGCGTATGTATCTAGGGACTGGAAGTTACGCTGCGGCTAAATCAATTTCCAGTTCAGTAAACCACCGACGGGGCATGGAAGGAGAATAGCCAAGGTTACAAAGAATACTACAAATTCCCCAAGTTAAGTTATGAGGAGAGGTTCCGTAACTAAGGTTGAAATACCCTGGAGTTTAGAAGGTTAAGCAATGATTTGACTGAAATTTTCAAAATATTCTGGGGGAAAGATGGTCAGAAACCATTTCCGCTGATTGGGAAACTTGAGACCAGTCTTCCAGGAATGAAATTGGGAAATATTTCTACACACAGATGGTTGATACAGCTTGGCACAATGTTCCACAAATGGCAATGAACTTTGGTTAATTGGCATAGATATTGATTTATCATTGGGCGACACAGTGGCGCAGCAGTAGAGTTGCTGCCTTACAGCGAATGCAGCGCCGGAGACGCGGGTTCGATCCCGACTACGGGTGCTGTCTGTACGGAGTCTGTAGGTTCTCCCCGTGACCACCGGGGGTTTTCTCCGAGATCTTCCTTTTCCTCCCACACTCCAAAGACGTGCAGGTATGTAGGTTAATTGGCTTGGTAAATGTAAAAATTGTCCCTGGTGGGTATAGGATAGTGTTAGTGTGTGGGGATCGCTGGTCGGCACGGACCCGGTGGGCCTGTTTCCGCACTGTATCTCTAAACTCAAATCATTGTCGCCTGAACTGAGATACAGTGGAAAACATTGTTTGCAAGCTATCCAGTCAAATCACCCCACATATGAGATCAATCAAGCCGTACACAAGTACAACAAAGAGCAAAATAAATCAATAAATAAATTCAAAATAAACAAAATACAGGATTTAAAGTTACACGATACGCTGTCAAAGATACAGAGAAAGTGCACAATCCGGCAAGTGTATCTCGACAAGTCACGGTCAGAAGAGGTTCAGAAAGTCCCTCTCATCTGCCTCAAACCAGGGTCTCAGCCGCCATGGACGGATGACCCACCTGGCAGGCCCGACCTGCCCGCCGCGGATCGAGGACCCATGCAGCGGACTGGGAACCTGCCAGGAAGACCCAGCTCACCCACTGCAGACCAGGGACTCGCCTGCCACGGACAGAGGACCCACTCGGTAGACCACTGCTAGCCCGATGCAGACAGATATGCGTCGCAGATGGGAACCCGCCTGGTAGGCCTAACTCGCCCGCGATGGATCGAGGACCAGTGCCGCGGACCGGGAAACCACACGGAAGGTCCGGCTCGCTCGCCTAGAGTGGAAGCAGTCGGACGGAGGGCCAGGAAGCAGCCTGGGACTGGGAGGGACTGCACTACCTCGACGGAGGAGTGGGCCGCTGGAAGCCCTGCAGCAGCCTGGGGCTCGGCTGGACCAAGCACTGCTCCCAGAGACCGAGCACGTAGACCGGACGCGGCCAACAGTGGCACTGTGCGATGGAGTAGTGGCAGAGGACACCACGGCTACGCTTGGCCAGGCTGACCTTGCAGTATCCACAAGCCTCTGCAATTTCTTGTCGTCTTGGGCAGAGCAGTTGCCATCAAGTTGTGGTGCATCATGGTACATCTGTTGAAATCGGTAAGAGTTGCTTCTTGGTCTTCTGAGGAAACAGAGATGTTGGATTGCTCCCTTGTCCGTAACTTCAATGTGGATGGACCAGGAGAAGTGATTAATGCAAGTCAATGGCCAGCTCCTTAGCCTTCGTGACATTGAGGGAGAGGATGTTGTCTTGATACCATGTTGCTAAGCTCTCTATCTCCGCCCTGTACTCTGCATTGCCACGGTTTGAGATCCCACCTAATATGCTGGCCCAACGTCGTAACTGGGGTTACAGCAAATATAACCATATGGTTGTGAGTTTATGAGGAGTTTATTAAAGGGCTGGGAATGCATCCTTGCGGGGCACAATCTTTGTGGATTTGTTGCCGCCTATCCTCACTTATTGTGATGAGTCAGTGTCCAAGATCCAGTTGCAACTTGAGGAAAAGTTGTGCCAGGGTACCATGTGATCATTACATTTGACAGGCCAGAGGGAGTCTTGTTCTTCAAATTCATCTTGTTGAGTCTCATTGTCTGTAACTCCTTTTCACCTAGTCCACAGCTATCAATGGCCTCTTTTCTTTATCATTGTAACATTTTTGCATATCTTTCATTCATTTGTTCTATATCTCTCGATCTCACCATCTAAATCTCTTATTTCCCTCTCCCCTGTCCCTCAGTTTGAAGAAGGGTGTTGACCCGAAACGTCACCTATTTCTTTTCTCCAGCTGTCTGACCCGCTGTGTTACTCCAGCGTTTTGTGTCTATCTTTGGTTTAAACGGTGGCACGGTGGTGCAGCGGTAGAGTTGCTGCCTTATAGTGCCAGAGACCTGAGTTTGATCCTGACTAAAACCCTTGTCCCACTTAGGCGGTTTTTTAGACGACTACAGGCGACGATGCTGTTGCCACACGGTCGCCGGGGTGTCGCCTATACGGTCATGAGTCGTCTCCAAAGAGTCGTAGCGTTTTTCTGGTCGCCGCTGGATGTTGAAATGTTTAAACATTCTCGGCGACTGTTGGTTTGACGCCAATGATCGTAGCTTGACGTCTCCTGATGTAGGTGCTGTCATAGGTTGTCGCCATGTGACATAGGTTGCTGACTTCATTGAATTCCATTAGCGACTACCTACGTCAACCGGCGACAGGTACCGGCATCAAAACCGGAGGCCAAAATGACGTGCATTGTCCTCAGTTGTCTTCAGTTGCCGCCGACAGGGTCGTAGCTTGTCGTAGCTTGTCACGGGTAGACATAGGTTGACTTCAGTTGTAGGTTGTTGCCTACGTGGTCGTAGGTTGTCGCAAGGCCCGGTCGTAGGTGGACGTCCTAAGTCGCGACGATTGGGTCGCTGGTAGTCGGTAGCTTGTCATAGCTTGACGTCGACTAGGTGGTAGGTTGTTGTAGATTGTCGTAGACATTGTCGTAGGTCCAGTCGCTGGTTTTTCGGCGACTTGCTATGACTATGACAGTCACCGGCAGTAGCTTAAAAAAATGCCTAAATGGGACAGGCCCCTAAGGGTTCTTGTCTGTATGGAGCTTGTACGTTCTCCCCGTGACCTGCGTGGGTTTTCTCTGAGATCTTCAGTTTCCTCTCACGCTCCAAAGATGTACAGGTTTGTACGTTAATTGGCTTGGTGTAAATGTAAAATTGTCCCTAGTGTATGTAGGATAGTGTTAATGTGTGGGGATCGCTGGGCGGTGCGGACTCGGTGGGCCGAAGAGCCTGTTTTCGCGCTATATCTCTAAACTAAACTAAACTAAACCAAACCAGCATCTGCAGTTCCTACCTACACACGAGAGAGTCGGTAAAAAGGTTGGCGCAGCGGTAGAGTTGCTGCCTTACAGCGAATGCAGTACCGGAGACCTGGGTTCGATCCTGACTACGGGTGCTGTCTGTAAGGATTTTGTACGTTCTCCCCGTGACTGCGTGGGTTTTCTCTGAGATCCTCAGTGTCTTCTCACACTCCAAAGACGTACAGGTTTGTAGGTTAATTGGCGTGGTAAATGAAAAATTGTCCCTAGTATGTGTAGGATAACGTTAATGTGCGGGGATCGCTGGCCGGCACGGACCCGGTGGGCCGAAGGGCCAGTTTCCGCACTGTATCTTTAAACTAAACTAATCTCTGACAGTGCAGCATTCCCAGAGTGTTCGTCTAGTCTTTCTGTTCAAGATGTTGGATGGAATCAAACAGACTGGCATTCTGACTCAGAGGTTAGTGAATGAGCACTGGAACCACAGACGATGAGCATGTTCCATTTGTGCACTAACCTTTCAGCAGGGGATGTGGGTGCAGCTGGAATGATGACTCCTGTCTGCGTGCAGGTACGTCGAGGGAAAGATTGAAACTGAAAGTCATTGACCTCTACCTCAGAAAACACAGACTTGAAAAACAAACAAATATTGAAAAGTTATCTTTAGCTAGCAAACAGAACTCACCTTAGAACCATCTGTTCAAAGTGATTCAAGTGTTTCCCTCTTGTCATCGAGTCATAGGGGCATACAAAGTGGAAACAAGCCCTTCGGCCCAACTTGCCCACGCCGGCCAACATGACCCGGCTACATTAGTCCCACCTGCCCGCATTTGGCCCCAATCCCTCTAAACCTGTCCTATCCATTAATCTGTCTAACTGTTTCTGAAACATTGGGATAGTCCCTGCCTCAACGACCTCCTCTGGCAACTTGTTCCATACACATGGGCAGCAGGGTGGCGCAGTGGTAGAGTTGCTGCCTTACAGCAAATGCAGCGCTGGAGACCCGGGTTCGATCCCGACCACGGGTGCTGTCTGTACGGAGTTTGTACGTTCTCTCCGTGACCTGCGTGGGGTTTCTCCGAGATCTTCGGTTTCCTCCCACACTCCAAAGACATACAGATTTGTAGGTTAATTGACTTGGTAAATGTAAAAATTGTCCCCAGTGGGTGTAGGATAGTGTTAGTGTGCGAGGATCGCTGGTCGGCGCGGACCCGGTGGGCCGAAGGGCCTGTTTCCCCGCTGTATCCCTACAAAAAAAAACCCTCCTATGAAAGAGTTACCCCTCAGATTCCTATTAAATCTTTCCCACTTCACCTTAAACCTATGTCCTCTGGTTCTCGATTCGCCTACTCTAGGCAAGAGTAGTACTCTGTGCATCTACCCGATCTACTCCGCTCATGATTTTATACACCTCTATAAGATCACCCCTCATCCTCCTGCACTCCAAGGAATAGAGTCCCAGTCTACTCAACCTCTCCCTGTAGCTCAGACCCTCCTTTACTGTAATATGGACTGTCCTCACAACATCACCATTAACTTTCCTAACATCTCTAATCTTGGATTAGGGGTTAAAGAAGAGTCTCGACTTGATACATCACCTATTCCTTTTCCCCAGAGATGCTGAGTTACTCCTGCTTTTTGTGTCTATCTTCCCTAATCTTCATGTCTTTCTCTGCTGTGAAAACAGAGGAGAAATATTCATTGTCCATCTCCTATGGCTCCACACTTCGATGATCACTTTGGTTTCTGATGTTCTCCCTTTAGTTACCTTTTCCCCTTAATCATAAAATCTCTTTGGATTTTCATTAATCTTAACTCTCAGTGTTATCTTATGCCTCCCTTTTACTTTCCTGGTTTCCTTCTTTATCGACTGCACTTCTCCTGGGATACTCTCGATCCTGACAAAAGACTGCAGATGCTGGAATCCTGAGCAAAAAGCTGGAGGAACTTGGCCGATCAGTCAGCATCTATGGAGGGAGAGGACAGACAACGTTTTGGGTCGGGACCCGTTTTCAAACTGATGGAGTAGGGAGAGAAAGCTAGAAAAGAGTGGTACCTGGACACATCCCTCTTTCCCACACCCCTCCCTAATGTGCCCCCAGTCTCCCATCACCACCCCTCCCCCTTTGCTACTCTGCTCTTTTCCCCACCTATGTACACTTATAAATATCCATACCCCTCCCATCCTCATTCATCCCTCACAATTCCCCGTTCTCCCATTTCCCCATTATCCCCCCCTATTTCCCCTCTCCCATCCCTTCCACCCATATCCTTCCGTCTGTCTTTACAATCCAATCCTCCTCTTTTCTCATCTCACCTTTTGCCTCCTTTTCACCTCTCGCCTTTGTCACTATCTCCATCCACCTGCTGAGTTAAAATCCCTACTGTGATAACCCTATTATTCTTGCAGTTGTCTGCATTCTCCCATCATATTGAGAATGATCAGCCATGATCACATTGAATGGTGGTGCTGGCTCGAAGGGCCGAACGGCCTACTCCTGCACCTATTGTCTATTGTCATATTCATTGCTCCAATTCCTACTGACTGGGGCCTATAGTACAATCCCAACAAGCTCCACCCATATAGCCCCATGGGACAATCCCACAGTAATGTCATCTTGGACCACGATCGTGATGTTTCCTTGATCAATAAAACGACACGCCATCCTCTCACACACCAACCTCGATATTGCCTTTAGCGCTTGTACCATAAAATATAAAGCTGCCAGATCCGTCTCTCCCTCAGCCAGGTCCCTGTAATAGCTATAATGTCCCGGAAATGCACTCCCTCCCACAGCTGGATTGCTTACCGGG
Organism: Rhinoraja longicauda; assembly: GCF_053455715.1. Lineage (NCBI taxonomy): Eukaryota > Metazoa > Chordata > Chondrichthyes > Rajiformes > Arhynchobatidae > Rhinoraja > Rhinoraja longicauda. The sequence continues at coordinate 44,306,609 of NC_135966.1, read as the reverse complement.
CCCTGCGTCTGACTCCTTCCACTCTGGGCGGGCGGGCGGGCGGGCGAGCTGGGCCTCCAGGTGGGTTTCTGGTCCGTGGCGTGGGTCCTTGATCTGCGGTGGGTGAGGCCCTGGTTTCTGGTGGGCAAGTCGGGTAGGCCTAACTCACCGAGTGGGTGAGTCGGGCCTACCGGGCAGGTCCCCGGACTCTGCACACACGGCTCTCCAGGTTACTCCCGCCGTATGGGGATCATTGGTCGGTGCGGACTCGGTGGGCTGAAGGGCCTGTTTACGCGCTGTATCTCTAAACTAAATTAAACTAAATTCGAACTCAAACTAGAACGTTGAGGCAGCCAGAAGTTACAGGTCGGGGAAGCAGGAATGAGACACAACCACGTCTGACTACCATGCTGAGCAGATACCACAGCCTCTTCCTCCTTCCTCACATCACTGTCTAGTCCATGCGGTGGATGGAAAAACCTTTGCATGCATGACCTACACCTCCCTCACTGCCGTGTTGACCCGAGCTACAATTTTCAGGGAACTATTGACGTGGATCGCTAGGTTTCTCTATTCATCAACATTGCTCAGTGCATGATACACATCCTAGCCCTATTTGACTTTCCAAAATGCTTCACTTCACACTTGTTAGGAGTCTGTACTCGCTGGAGTTTAGAAAGATGTGGGGGGGACCTCATTGAAACTTACCGAATAGTGAAAAGCTTGGATAGAGTGGGTGTGGAGAAAATGTTTCCACTAGTGGGAGAGTCTAGTACAAGAGGTCATAGCCTCAGAATTAACGGATGTTCCTTTAGGACAGAGATGAGGAGGAATTTCTTTGGTCAGAGTGGTGAATCTGTGGAATTCTTTGCCACTGAAGGGTATGAAGGCCAAGTCAATGGATATTTTTAAGGCAGAAATAGAGAGATTCTTGATTAGTATCGGTGCCAGGGGTTATGGGGAGAAGGCAGGAGAATGGGGTAAGGAGGGAGAGATAGATCAGCCGTGATTGAATGGCAGTGTAGACTTGATGGGCCGAATGGCCTAATTCTGGTCCTATCACTTATGACTTTATGACCTTATTGCATCTGTCAAAGATCTGCCCAAATCTGCTCTGATCTACATTCTGCTACAGCCTTTAACAACCTTCCTCACCAGACACAACACCGACAATTTTTGCATCATTCAGTCATTGGACCTGACTATTAACTTTTAGTGATTTTGAACTTTGTTCATTGCAGTCTCTCTCCATTTAGATAACAATCTGACTTTTGATTTATCTTACCAAAGCCATGAGCTCACAGTTTCCCCATAATAAACTCCATTTGCCAGGGTTTCAATCCATCTACATCCTCCAAAGGAAAATCACAACATATCCTTCCAACTATTTTCACATCATCGGCAAACTTGAAAACTTACATTTTGTGCCCTGTTGCAGGTAATTCATGCAGATAGTACATAATTGCGGGCCACGAATCAATCTCTGGGGTACTCTACCAATTACATCCCTACAGCCTGATAATGATTCCTTTACTCTATTTTTTTACATGGTAGATAGTTTTCAATCCATGCCAGCACACTTCCTTCAATGCCTTGCGTTCCAACACCACAATATACCAGCCTTTATGTGATACCTTGTCAAATATTTTTTTGAAATCTACATATACTCCATCTACAGGTTCCCCTCGATCAACTCTCACTGCCAAATCATCAAAGAATTTAAGCAAAGTTCTCAAACATAATTTACCATTCATATAACCATTTTGACTAGGTATGTCTGAAGAAGGGTCTCAACCTGAAACGTCACCCATTCCTTCTCTCCCGAGATGCCGCCTGTCCCGCTGAGTTGCTCCAGCATCGTGTGTCTATCTTAGGTTTGAAGTCAGCTTAGTCAGCTTTCCTCAATGATTAGTTATTTTCTTTTTCATGATTGACTCAACAATAGGTGCAAAATAAACTGGCCTATAGTTCCTAACACTCTATCTTCCTCCCTTTTTGAACAATGGGGCCTGCAGTTTATCTCAGTGAGAATGGTGTTGAAAGATATGAAATCCTGTAGAATCTTGACAGGTGGATGGATGTGAAGAAGATGTATTGGCATTGGTTTTGTTATTGCTATGTTTCCTCTTGTGGTAAAAGTCACTGCTTTAACATAAGACATGAGGTTGGATTTTTCTCTGATTATCACGAGTATTTAGCATGTTCTTCCTCAAAGGGCAATGGTGTCTTTCAGTACCTTTAAGGTAAATTTAAGTACCTTTAAGGTGAATTTAAATACCTTTAAGGTGAATTTCAGTACCTTTAAGTGAATTTCAGTACCTTTAAGGTAAATTTAAGTACCTTTAAGGTGAATTTAAATACCTTTAAGGTGAATTTAAATACCTTTAAGGTGAATTTCAGTACCTTTAAGGTGAATTTAAGTGCCTTTAAGGTGAATTTCTAAACCAAATGGGTGAACGGTTACAGGAACAGCTGAGGTCATAATCAGACAGAAAGGGATATGTGTAGGCTAATAAATTCCACACATTAATACATGATCTGCTCTGGCTAAAACTGATTAAGTCTTCTAGTATTTTCAAGTTTAGTTACTGCTGTGTCGAAGGAAATAAAGTAGTCAATCTATTCACAGGGATATTGATACAAAACTCTGGAGTAACTCAGCGGGACAGGCAGCATTTCTGGAGAGAAAGAATGGGTGACGTTTCCGGTCGAGACCCTTCTTCAGACTGAGAGTCAGGGGAAAAGGAAACGAGAGATTTAGACGGTGATATAGAGAGGTATAGAACAAAGAAATGAAAGATATGCAAAAAAGTAACGATGATGAAGGAAGCTATCCACTGTTCGCAGGAAGGTGTTCAACCATTTCCATTTGTTTAACCAAGAAGAAAGAAAGACCAAATGACTTTTTGGGAGGTGGTCGAAGGAGAACTCTTGAAATCGAAGGAGAGCGTTCTCCCAGGTCTGGGTGAGATCCTCTACTTGCCTTGTGAGTCCATGTAATAGATCAGATGGCTGCTCAGTTGACAACACTTTGGTTTCTGATCATATAATGTTGCTCCATACACTTCACAACTCCTCCCTCACTCTCCCCTCCCCTCCCCCTCCCCCACCCTCAGTCACCCCTCATCTCCTCCATCACTCTCCCCGCCCCTTCCCACACTCACCCCTCACCCCTCCATTGCTCAATCCTCCCCTTTCACCCTTCACCTTTCACCCCTCCCTGGGCCATCTCTCCTCCTCTTCCTCTCACGTTCCCTCAATCAACCCTCAGCCTCTCCTTCAGTCAATCCTCACCCCTCTAACCCTCAGTGCCCTTCCCCCATCCTGTGTTCACCCCTCGCTTCCTTCCACAAACACCCCTCACCCTCTCCAATAAACCTGCCTTATCCCCTCGTTCACTAACTACTCACTCCCACCTTTGTTCACCCCACACATCCTGCTTCGGTTACCTCTCACACACGCTCCCTTACTCATTGTTCACCTTTCATCCTCCCTTTATAACTCACACCCAACCTACTTACTCAAGCTGGTCCCATTTGCCTGTGTTTTCCCATATCTTTCTGAGCCTTTCGTGGCCACAGAGCTGCCCAAATCTCTTTTGACCATTGTTATTGTCCTGCCTCAACCACTTCTACCACTAGAGTACCTGCCTCAACCATTTCTTCTGGCAGCTCGCTCCATATATGTATCACTGCTTCACCAGCTTCCAGTAAATCTTTTCACTCTTATCTTAAACTAATGCCCACTTGTTTTAGACTTCCCTAACCTGGGAACAAGTCTGTGACTATCCATTTTATCAATACCCCTCATGATTTTATAAACCTCCAATAAGGTTTAACCTCAGCCTCCTTCACTCCAGGGAAAAAAACAATCCAGTCACTCCTTATAACTTATAACGACGGTGCATAGCGGTAGAGCTGCTGCCTTAAAGGGCCAGAGACCTGGGTTCGATCCTGACTACGGGTGCTTGTCTGTACGGAGTTTTTGTATGTTCTCCCCGTGACCTCCGGAGGTTTTCTACCAAGGTTTGTAGGTTGATTTGTACCTATTGTGTAGGGTAGTGTTAATGGGATCGGTGATAACAAAAGGGGACTATGGAGGCATGAGGGAGGAGCTGGCCAAAGTTGACCGGAAAGGGACCCAAGCAGGGATGACGGTGGCACAGCAATGGCAAGTATTTGTGGGAATAATCCAGAAGATATGGATCATTTCATTCCAAAGAGGAAGAAGGATTCTAAGGGGAGTAAGGGGCGACCGTGGCTGACAAGGGAAGTAAAGGACAGTATAAAAATAAAAGAGAAGACGTATAACATAGCAAAGATGAGTGGGAAGCCAGAGGATTTGGAAACTTTTAAAGATCAACAGAAGGCAACTAAAAAGGCAATACGGGGAGAAAAGATGAACTCCGAAGGTAAGCTAGCCAAGAATATAAAGGAGGATCATAAAGCTTCTTTGGGTATGTGAAGAGGAAAAAATTTGTTAATACAAATGTGGGTCGCTTGAAGACAGAAACAGGTAAATTTATTCAGGGGAACAAGGAAATGGCAGATGAGTTGAACAGGTACTTTGGTTCTGTCTTCACTAAGGAAGACACAAACAATCTCCCAGAGGTACTCGGGGACAGAGGACCTAGGGTGATGGAGGAACTGAAGGAAATTCATATTAGTCAGGAAATGGTGTTGGGTAGACCGATGGGATTGAAGGCTGATCAATCCAAAGACGTACAGGTATGTAGGTTAATTGGCTGGGTAAATGTAAAAATTGTCCCTAGTGGGTGTAGGATAGTGTTAATGTACGGGGATCGCTGGGCGGCACGGACTTGGTGGGCCGAAAAGGCCTGTTTCCGGCTGTATATATATGATATGATATGATATGATAATCCCCAGGGCCTGATGGTCTGCATCCCAGGGTACTCAAGAAGGTGGCTCAAGAAATTGTGGATACATTGGTGATTATTTTCCAATGTTCTATAGATTTTGGATCAGTTCCTGTGAATTGGAGGATAGCTAATGTTATCCCACTTTTCAAGAAAGGAGGGAGAGAGAAAGCAGGGAATTATAGACCAGTGGTGGGGAAGATGCTGGAGCCGATTATCAAAGATAGAATAACGGCGCATTTGGATAGCAGTGACAGGATGGGTCCAAGTCAACATGGATTTACAAAGGGGAAATCATGCTTGACAAATCTTCTGGAATTTTTGAGGATGTAACAAGTAAAATGGACAAGGGAGAGCCAGTGGATGTAGTGTACCTGGACTTTCAGAAAGCCTTTGATAAGGTCCCACACTGGAGATTAGTGGGCAAAATTAGAGCACATGGTATTGGGGGTAGGGTGTTGACATGGATAGGAAATTGGTTGGCAGACTGGAAACAAAGAGTAGGGATTAACGGGTCCCTTTCAGAATGGAAGGCAGTGACAAGTGGGGTGCCGCAAGGCTCGGTGCTGGGACCGCGATTTAGATGAAAGGATTAAAACTAACATTAGCAAATTGGCAGATGACACAAAGCTCGGTGGCAGTGTGAACTGTGAAGAGGATGCTATGAGGATGCAGGGTGACTTGGACAGGTTGGGTGAGTGGGCAGATGCATGGCAGATGCAGTATAGTGTGAATAAGTGTGAGGTTATCCACATTGGTGGCAAGAACGGGAAGGCAGATTATTATCTGAATGGTGTCAGTTTAGGAAAAGGGGAAGTACAACGAGACCTGGGTGTCCTAGTACATCAGTCACTGAAAGTAAGCATGCAGGTACAACAGGCAGTGAAGAAAGCCAATGGAATGTTGGCCTTTATAATGAGAGGAGTTGAGTATAGGAGCAAAGAGGTCCTTCTGCATTTGTAGAGGGCCCTGGTGAGACCACACCTGGAATATTGTGTGTAGTTTTGGTCTCCTAATTTGAGGAAGGATATTCTTGCTATGGAGGGAGTGCAGTGTAGGTTCACGAGGTTAATTCCTGGGATGGCGGGACTGTCATATGAGGAAAGAATGGAGTGACTGGGCTTATATTCACTGGAATTTAGAAGGAATAGAGGGGATCTTATAGAAACATAAATAATTAAGGGATTGGACAGGCTAGATGCAGGAAACATGTTCCCGATGTTGGGGGAGTTCAGAACCAGGGCCCACAGTTTAAGAATAAGGGGTAGGCCATTTAGAACTGAGATGAGGAAAAACATTTTCACATTGAGGGTTGTGAATTTGTGAAATTCTCTGCCTCAGAAGACAGTGGAGGCCAATTCACTGGATGCATTCAAAAGAGAGTTATATAGAGCTCTTAGGGCAGCAGAATCAAGGGGTATGGGGAGAAGGCAGGAATGTGATACTGATTGTGAATGATCAGCCATGATTACATTGAAAAGCGGTGCTGGCTCAAAGGGCCGAATGGCCTACTCCTTCACCTATTGTCTATGTTTCTATGTATCTACGAAGATCTTCGGCCAATCCAAGGAAATTCTGTTTATTTCTTACAGTCCACACAGTCTCTGTGATGTGACCATTGCCATCTCCTAGTGTTTACTGACAAGTGTGTGTGGAGAAGTCCTCAAGGTGTCAGCCACAGAATTCTTTCCCAAGAACACAACATTACTGTGAAAACAGATTTAATGTACTAACTAAATTAAGTGGTGCATGTACATACCTGCGGTTTCATTCTCTCACCTGATCACTGGGGTGGGTCGTGTTCAGAGACAGGGTTGCAGAGAAGTACATTCCCTACAAGTTATAGTTACAACAAGACCAAGTGGACCCGTTGGGCCCAAACCTCTCCAGCATTGGTGCAGCACCCTCTCCTCCCCTCCTCCCCCTCCCCTCTCCCCCTTCCCATCTCCCCCCCCCTCCCCCTCCCCTCTCCCCCCTCCCTTCATCCTCCCCTTCCCCCTCCCCCTCCCTTCCTCCCTCCTCCCCCTTCCCCCTCCCTCCTCCCCTCACAGATCTTGGATAGATGGCGTTTGTGGTTGGGACCGTTCCTCAGACCTGACCCATAACGTTGCCTGTCCAGAGATGCTGCCTGACCTGGTGTGTTACTCCAGCACTTTATGTGTCTTTTTTGGTAAACCAGCATCTGCAGTTCCTTGTGTTTGGGAATACACTGTGGAGATACACTGTATGTAATCAATACAGGGCAGAGGATGTTTTAGGGCATAATATCTTGTAGTATGTTATATAATTACTTGTAGTTTCTTGATAATATATTATTTTTCTGTTATTGGTATTGTGTTCCCACTTTGTTCCATACACTACGTCCATTTAAATATACCACCTTTGGTTTTGTCTTCACCATCCCTCTTCTCACCGGTGTTATATTTGAATGCATATAGTATATGGAACAAAGTGACTGAGCTTATGGTGCAGTTAGAAATTTGTAGGTATGACGTTGTGGACATCATGGAGACGTGGATGAGAGAGGATCAGAGCTGGGAGCTGAATATCCAAGATTACACTTCCTATCGAAAAGGTGGGCAGAGGGGGTGGGGAAGCTCTGCTGGTAAGGAATAACATTCAGTCCTTAACAAGAGGTGACAGAGGATCAGAAGATGTAGAATCCTTGTGGGTAAAGCTAAGAAACCGCAAGGGTAAAAAGACCCTGATGGGAGTCATTTACAGGCCCCCAAACAGTAGCCAGGATATAGGGTTCAAATTACATCAGGAGATACAATCGACGTGCAAGAAAGGCAATGTTATGGCGGTCATGGGGATTCCAATATGCAGGTAGACTTGGAAAATCAGATTGGTACTGGACCCCAAGAGAAGGGATTTGTAGAAGCCTTATGAGATGGTTTCTTAGAGCAACTTGTGGTTGAGCCTACCAGGGAAAAGGCAATTCTGGTTTTGGTATTGTGTAATGAATCGGATTTGATTAGGGAGCTTAAAGTAAAGGAACCACTAGCAGGTAGTGACCATAATATGATAAATTCAATCTGCAATTTGAGAGGAAGAAGATGAAATCGGAGGTATTTATTTATGAAATTGGATATGTTTGTATTCCGATTACAGATCGCATGGGATCCAAAGAGAGATCATGGGATCCAAGGACAGATAGCTGAATTGATAGAAAATTGAATTTGTGGAAGGAAACAGAGGGTGATGGTGGAAGGTTGCTTCTCGGATTGGAGGCCTGTGACCAGTTGTGATCCACTGATTTGGATCAGTGCTGGGTGCATTATTTGTTGTCATCTATATCAATGATTTGGATGAAAATGTACATAACAAGATTTGCAAGTTTGCAAATGATACAAAAGTGGGTGGTATTGCAGATAGTGAAGATGGCTGTCAAAAATTGCAGCAGGATCTTGATCAGTTGGGAAGGTGGGCTGAGGAATGGTTGATGGAATTTAATCCAGAGAAATGTGAGGTGTTGCATTGTGGAAAGTCTAACATGGACAGGACCTACACAGTGAATGGTTAGACGTTGGTGAGGCCACATTTCGAGTGTTGTGTTCGGATTCTGGGCATCATGTTATAGGAGAGATGTCATGTTGGAAAGGGTGCAGAGAAGATTTACGAGGATGTTGCCGGAACTAGAGGGTGTGAGCTATAGGGAGAGGTTGAGCAGACTGGGACTCTATTCCCTGGAGTGCAGGAGGATGAGGGGTGGCCTTATAGAGGTGTATAAAACCATGAGAGGTATAGACTGGAGAAGGCAAAGAGTGGCAATAAAGAGGGAATTTTCTGGTTGGCTGCCAGTGACTAGCAGTGTTCTGCAGGGGTCAGTTTCCTGGGTCGCTATTCTTTGCAATGTATATTAATGATTTGGAAGAGGGATTTGAAGGTTTTGTGGAGATGATATGAAGATAGATGGAGGGGCAGGGAGTGTAGAGGAAGCAGGAACTCTGCAGAGGGACTTGGACAGGTTGGGAGGGTGGGCTGAGAAATGGCAGGTGGATTACAGCGAAGCAAAGTGTGGAGTCGTGCATTTGGCAGTAGGAATAAAGGCGGAGACTATTTTCTAAATGGGGGAGAGGATTCAGAAATTGGAATTGCAAAGAGACTTTGGAGTGCTGATTCAGGATTCACAAAAAGTTAACTTGCAAGTCAAATCGGCAGTAAGGAAGACTAATGCAATGATTTTATTTCGAGAGGACTAGAATATAGAAACAAATGCTGGTGCTTTATGAGACAATGGTCAGACTGCATTTGGAATATTGTGAGCTGTGGGCCCGATATCTGAGGAGGGATGTGCTGGCTCTGGAGAGTGGGGGGAGAGGGGAGGATGGAGTGGGGGGGGGGAGAGGGGAGGGTGGAGTGGGGGGGGGAGAGGGGAGGGTGGAGTGGGGGGGAGAGGGGAGGGTGGAGTGGGGGGGGGAGAGGGGAGGGTGGAGTGTGGGGGGAGAGGGGAGGGTGGAGTGGGGGGGAGAGGGGAGGGTGGAGTGGGGGGGGGAGAGGGGAGGGTGGAGTGGGGGGGGAGAGGGGAGGGTGGAGTGGGGGAGGAGAGGGTGCTGCACCAATGCAGGCGTGGTTTGGGCCCAATGGGTCCACTTGGTCTAGTATCCCTCCAAACCTATCTTATCTCTCTAAAGTTGGCGGTATCATAGATAGAGAAGATGGTTATCAAAAATTACAGCAGGATCTTGATCAGCTGGGCAAGTGGGCTGAGGAATGGATGATGTAGTTTACTGCAGTTAGGTGTGAGGTGTTGCCTTTTGGAAAGTCAAACCAGGGCAGGACCTTCAAGGTCTCTGGAGAGTGCTGTACAGCAGAGGGATCTAGGAGTACATGTACACAGTCCCCAGAAAGTGATATCACAGGTAGATAGAGTAGTACAGAAGGGTTTTAATACTTTGGCATTCATCAGGGTATTAAGTATAGAGCTTGTGATGTTATGCCACAGCTGTACAAGATGTTGGTGAGGCTGCATTTGGATTATTGTGTTGAGTTTTGGTCACCTTGCCATACCAAAGAGTGCAGAGGAGATTAGTGAGGATGTTGCTAGGACTAGAGGGCCTGAGCTATAGGGAGAGTTTGGGCAAGCTAGTGCTTTATTCCTTGGAGCGCAGGAAGCTAAGGGGAGTTGATAGGGTGAATGCACAGAACAGTTTGCCCAGGGTAGGGGAAGAGTTAAAAGGAACCTGAGGGGCAACCTTTTACACCCAGGGGGTGACGGATATATGGAATGAGTTGCCAGATGAGGTAGTTGAGGGAGGTACAATAACAGCCACTTGGACAGGAACATGGATAGGAAAGGTTAAGAGGAAGTGGGCCAAATTCAGACGAATGGAACTTGCTTCGAGAGGGCATCTTGGTCGCCATGGGTCTGTTGGGCTGAGGGCCTGTTTCCATGCTGTACAACTCAATGACTCTGACCGCTCATACACACATTGAGGCAATTTACATTGGCCAACTAACCTACCGATCTGCACATCTTATGATGTAAGAGGAAACTGGGGCATCTGCAGGAAACCCACACGGTCCTTGGGGAAAACGTGCCAACTCCACACAGACTCTGCGCCCGAGGACAGAGTCTCTGGCACGCGCCACACCGCTACCTCAATGTCGGTTCATAATTTTTCATGATCATTATCATACTTTATTAGTCAAGTATGTTTTGCAACATACGAGGAATTTCATTTGCCATACGGTCATAACAATAAAAAGCAACAAAGCACACAAAATACATGTTAACATGAACATCCACCACAGTGACTCCTCTGCATTCCTCACTGTGATGGAAGGCGAAACAAAGTTCAATCTCTTCCCTTCTTTGTCCTCCAGTGGTCGGGTGCCTCTAACCTTCTGTTGATGGGATGATCTTACTCCTGTAGCCGGTGGCAGGCCTTCCTCATCGGGGCGATCAAGGTCCTGCATCGGGGGTGGGGGGGGGGGGAAGTCTCAGCTCCCCCTCGCCGGGCGATCTGACCCGGGTCAGGGCTTGTCGAACTTCGTGCGGCTTTGGAGCTTCCCGACCTCGGTCTCAAAGTGAGACTGCGAGCTCCTTGATGTTAAAGTCCGCAGGCCGCGCGGTTGGTGCGTCGATCCCAGGCAAGGAATCGGCTCCAATGGTAAGTCCACATCCCCGCGGTGGGGCTCAAAGCCAGTCCCGAGCAAGGCCTCCAGCTCCACGATGTTAGGCCGCAGAGCGACCGGAGATACGATCCGGAAAACAATCGCATCTCCACAAACCACTATTGGTTCTATTGTGCCTATTCCTCACACACTCCATCGTGATGTGTGAAGCAGCAATGGCTGTGGACGACAGTGAGAATCCCTCTGAGAATGGGGGATGGGGAGTGATTGAATTGCAGGTGTAACTTGAAGGAGCTAATTGGGTAGACAAAGAGAATTTATGCTGAGGAGTACAGGAGCAATGATATAACTCCATAATGAGCAGGAGGTGCTGTGGGAGGGAGCATTGCATTGCACAGATGCTGTACATTTTTAATTCCTGTGTGGGATGTGGGTGTCTCTGGCAAGCCCAGCATTTATTGCCCTTGAAGGTGGTTGTACGCTGCCTTCTTACATTGCTGTGGTCCTTCTGGTGAAGGTTGTCCCACAATGTTTAGGGTGGAATTCCTGCATTCAGAGCCTTGGGGTGATGACGGATTGACGATATATTTTCAGGCCAGGATGGTGTGTAACTTGGACAGGAACCTACAAGGGGCAGTGTTCCTGTGCAGCTGGTGGGCGAGGCATGGGTTTGGGAGGTGCTGTCGGATTGGCCTGGGTAAGTAACAGCAGTGCATTTTGTACACTGTGCAGCAGTGGTGGAGGGAATTAATGTTTAGGAGATGGAAACATACAGTAGAAACATAGAAAATAGGTGCAGGAGCAGGCCATTCGGCCCAACCCTGCATCGCCATTCAATATGATCGCCATTCAATATGATCATCCAAAATCGGTATCCCGTTCCTGCTTTCTCCCCATATCCCTTGTTTCCGTTAGCCCTAAGAGCTATATCTAACTCTCTCTTGAAAATATCCAGTGAATTGGCCTCCACTGCGATGGGGATTTATCAAGTGAATGACTTTATCCTGAGTGGGATCAGTACTTGAGAGGTGTTGGAAATACACACTTTTAGGCAGGTCCTATCTCCTGGATAGTGTGGATGTGGAGAGGATGTTTTCACTAGTGGGAGGGTCTAGGACCAGAGGTCATAGTCTCAGAATTAAAGGACATTCCTTCAGGAAGGAAATGAGGAGGAATTTCTTTAGTCAGAGGGTGGTGAACCTGTGGAATTCTTTGCCACAGAAGGCTGTGGAGGCCACGTCAATGGATTGTCAGTGATGTCAATATTTTTGGAGAATGTTCCAGAAGCCAATTAGAATCAACAGAACACTGATTGATACATGGGGGGAGAGGTTTTGCAGGGATATGATCTAAATGCAGGGACTGGTTCAGGAAGACATCTTGGTCGGCACGGATGAATTGGGCTTGTTTCCGTGATGTGTAACTCTATGACTCCATGACAACGGAAGATTAACGTGCTCATTGTAGGCCAATCATCACAACCATAGGACATCACCCCAAGTGTTGCTCAGGACAGTCACACAAGTCTAACTATCTTCAGCCACTTTATAGGTGACCTGCCTTCCTTAGTGAGGTCAGAAGAGGGGATCTTCTCTGATATTTAAAAAATATTCAATGCATTTGGAAGAACACCAGAAAATAGGAGCAGGAGTCGGCCAAATGTCGCCTCAAGCCTGTACCATTGTGGTAGGCCTCAATTCCACTTTCTGCCAGTTCTCTGATCTTTCAAACGTGCATCTATTTCCTTCATAAATAACCCTTGTGATTTAACTTCCAACCCCCTTTATATGCCCTTGATGTTGATGGAGCAGACCAGCAAACAGTGCAGCACGTCATTTTCGACTGCACTGTCCTCCGTTCCCCTGGTGGAGGTGTAGACCTCACGGCCCTTGACAACAGCACATTGTACTGGCTACAGAGCCTGGAGGGCCTTACATAATTTCTGCTGCCTCAAACGCAAGAAGAAGAAGATGTTGCCCTATTTATGCCTTGTGCTATCGAAAAGCAACTCTTTAAAGACCTCTAGATTGCATTCTCTTCTCCAAGCCAGAAGCAATGTTCTTAACCCTGGCATCAGTCAGGCACAAGGTGTTTGGGATTCTCTGTCTAAGCGCAGTGAACAGTGCCTGCTGCCCTAACTATCCCAACCCCTATGACAGCATCATGAACATGGTATCAACACATGCTTCAACAATGGAGGCAATGGAAATGGCATGAGCTGTGGTGATGTGCGTAATATGACATCCTCAGGAACCAGGGACTGTGATGTTGGTGATAGCTGTAAGATCAGAGATGGTATTGCTTCTGCTGGATGTACTTTAGGATAAGAGAAGTCTGCACAGAGCTCGGAGTGGACAGTATCCGCAGAAGAGTAAGTTCACCGTTTTGCATGATTTTATAAACCTCTACTGTCTCCCTTCAGCCTCTGATACTCCAAGAAATCCAAACTCTACTTATAGCTAACACCCTCCAATCCAGGCAACATCCAGGTGAAACCTTTTGCACCTTCTCCAAAACCTCCACATCCTTCCTGCAAAACAGAAACCCAGAACTGCTGTGAACAGGAATATTCGTGCCAGACAATCAACAAAGAAACACAGTCCCGGCCTGAATGTGGACCCATGTAGTTCTAGACCATGTGGACCATGACCTTTGCCATTTATTCATCTTGACCAAGTAGGCCAATCGCAATAGATTTTCTATAGGCTCTCATCTTGTTTATCAGCCTCGCGTGGTATTAGAGAGAATATACTAGCATGGATAGAAGGTTAAGGTCACAAGGTCATATTACCAAACTCCAAGGAGCATCACTGGCTCAATAATATTTCACATTCAGCATCCTACACTAAAAGCTCAGTTTCTGCATGGACGGATGACACACAGGCTACTGGGCCCTGGGGCAAAAGTGTAACAAAGTTAACCTGTTTACTGCTAAGTTTTTCTTTTCACTATTGGCCATGACCAGAGTATTCTCAATAGTCAATAGTCAATTTATTTGTCACGTACACATAAATGTGCAGTGAAATGAAAAATGACCCGCAGTTCAACAATAAGACCAATAAAAATAAGCAATAAAAATATGCAATAACACATACAATCATAAACCAACACCAAACAAAAGAAACATCCTTCACAGTGAGTCTCCTCCAGTCACCTCCTCACTGTGATGGAAGGCCAGAATGTCTTTTTCTCTTCCCCTGCCGTCTTCTCCAGCGGTCAGGTTGTTGGAGTTGCCACATCGGGGCGGTCGGGGCTCCCGACATTGAAGCGCCGCGCCGGACGGTGAAAGGTCCACGGCGGGCTGACCCAAGCCCCAAGATTCGGGGCGGGCGAAGACACTGTCGCTGCCGCTGCCGGAGCTCCCAATGTCGGCCCCCACCCAGGGGGCTGTGGGCTTCCGACGTCCACGCGGCCCGCGCCGAAGCCTCCGGAGAGACGAGTCGCAGCCGCTCCCGCAGCATCCGAAGGCAGCCAGCGCCGCAGGTGGTGGTCGAGGATGACACTGAACAGGTTTGGAACAGCCATTGGAATAGAAGGCTCAACACAAAAAAAACCTATATCCTTCTTCAGTCTGAAGAAGGGTCTCAACCCGAAATGTCACCCATTCCTTTTCTCTAGAGATGCTGTCGGACCCGCTGAGTTACTCCAGCTTTTTGTGTCTGTCATTTAAAAAAAAAAAATGTTTTAAATTTAATTTTAATTTTTTATTTAATTGATTACAGTGCATATAACAACAACAGTAAACCCCATCCCTCCCCTTCCCTACATAATCATGAAAACAAACAAACAAAAACAAACAAATAAATAAATAAAAATAAATTTAAAAAAAACATAACTACAATGTGACAAAAAAGACAAAAGCACAAAAACATGAGGCAAGGTCATTTTCACAAGTCAAATATTTCAGTATTTTCACTGCTGGATTCAAAGAAGGTACAAAAGCCTGTGGCATTGAGGGGATAGTTTTACTTGTCCTTAATATGCTGCAGCACTGGGTTCCATATGTTGAAGAACTTCTGAGGGTTGCCAGACAATTCATATCTCAACCTCTCTACGTGTAAGATGCCCATTAATTCTCTTAACCAAGTCTCAAACTGAGGAGCAGAGTCTGATTTCCATAGTTTCAAAATACATCTGTTGGCAATTACCATACCATAAACCAAGATTGTGCGAGCATTATGGTCTAGCTTCTCAAGCGTTGCGGAATACCCGAATAGAGCAGTTTCAGGGTCCGGAGTTAAAGTGACGTTTAAAACAGTAGAGTACCATTGAAATAAAAGACACCAAAAGTTGTGAAGTTTTGGACAAGTCCAAAAGTGGTGAGCGAGTGTACCCTCAGCGGTCTTGCATCTATTACACAAAGGTGAGAGATCAGGAAAGATTTTATGCAGCTTAACCTTAGAGTAGTGTAATCTGTGTATAACCTTGAATTGAATCAGTTGTAGCCTAGAATTAATAGAACAGGATTTGATACTTTTCAGTACTACCTTCCAGACATCGTTATCAATTTCAATGTTAAGGTCTTCTTCCCAGGTTTGTTTTATTTTTAAAGTAGATTTATCTAGTTTGTTTGAAAAGAGACCTACAAAAGATGCGATTAGGTTCTTTGCTTCCGGGGGACCCAGCAAAATTTTGGACAATGAGTCGTCTTCGGGCAGGGACTCAAAAAGCGAATTGTTTTGTCGAACATAATTTCTCAGCTGTAAGTACCTGAAGAATTGAGTTTTGGGCAATGAGAACTTGGATTGTAGCTGATCAAATGATGCAGTGTCTATTTATGTAAAGATCTTTTATTGTAACTATCCCTTTACAGCTCCATTCTCTGAATCCTGTGTCTGTAAATGATGGGGGGAAAGCGTGGTTATGCCAGATTGGGGCGTGCATTGACGTATTCGGAAGCTCACAAGCTTTCCTAATTTGGTGCCATATTCTCTGAGCATTGGACAGAGTGAAGTGATCCTCTCTAAGAGAGGTGAGAGATCTGGGTAATGAAAAAAGGAGAGCAGGGAGAGAAGTTTTTGGGGAGTTAAGCTTTTTTCAATCGCCAGCCAAGGGGGCATGTCATATCCAACTCCCCGTTCATATGCATACTGCCAGTATACCATGACTCTAACATTGGCCGCCCAATAGTAATATAAAAAGCACGGTAACCCCAGTCCCCCCTGTTCCCTCGTTTTTTGAAGATAAGCTTTTGAGATCCTGTGTGCTTTATATCCCCAAATAAATGGCATAATGATAGAATCGATTAACTTAAAGTAGGATTTGGGGATAAAAATAGGGACATTCTGAAATAATTACAGAAATCTCGGCAGGGAGACCATCTTTATTGCGTTCACGCGGCCAATCAAGGAAATAGGCAACGTTCTCCATTTCTCTATGTTCTCCTTTAGCTTGTTCAACCTTTCGGTAAAGTTAATTTAAAAAAGGGTCTTGGGGTTTTTAGATATTTTAATGCCCAGATATTTTATACTGTCCGGATTTGTTTTAAACTGCATGTTGGCTAAGAATACAGGGTCTAATTCTGCTGTTAACGATATAAATTCACTCTTCTGCCAGTTTATAGTGTAACCTGAGACCTCGCCAAAGGAATTAATAAGCTGGAATAGGTAAGGGACAGAATGTTCAGGGTCAGATACAAAGATGGCAATATCATCTGCATAAAGCGAAATCTTATGTTCCACCCCACCCAGTATTATCGGTTTTATAAGCGCATGCCCTCTTATGCCGATTGCCAGCGGCTCAATGGCTAACGCAAAGAGGAGCGGCGAGAGGGGGCAGCCCTGTCGCGTACCCCTCTGAAGGGCCAAAGGGGGTGACCTATCCTGGTTTGTGAGTATGGAAGCGGTGGGATGAGCATATATAAGACGTACCCAGGAAATAAAAGAGGCACCAAGACCAAACGCTTCCAGCACTTTGAGTAAATATCCCCACTCAACCTGATCGAAAGCTTTTTCTGCGTCTAAACACAGAATGGCTTGTTTGGAAGAACTGTCGAATTTGTGATACATAATATTCATTACTCTTCTAACATTAAAGAAAGAGAACCTTTGGGGATGACTCAGCTATCCTTAAGAGCTCTATCTACCTCTCTCTTGAATGCATTCAGAGAATTGGCCTCCACTGTCTTCTGAGGCAGAGAATTCCACAGATTCACAACTCCCTGACTGAAAAAGTTTTTCCTCAACTCAGTTCTAAATGGCCTACCCCTTATTCTTAAACTGTGGCCCCTTGTTCTGGACTCCCCCAACATTGGGAACATGTTTCCTGCCTCTAACGTGTCCAACCCCTTAATAATCTTATACGTTTCGATTATGCGATTATGAGCTTATGAGAGGTCCGTTGAGTAATCTGGAAACAACAGGATTGAAGCTGCTCCTGAATCTGGTCATACCTACTTTCAAGCTTTTGTATCGTTTGCCCGATGGAAGAGGGGAGAAGAGGGATCTTGGAAAGAAAAATGTTTCATGAGTGAAAAGGGAGAAAAGCAAAAAACGAGCATCATTTTGTAAACCTTTCCATGCCTGTAGAACTGTGGATCAGCACCTTCCCCAATGGGTCCAGGAGGTAGAAAAGAGATGTCAATATCTAACTGTGAGTATGTAAGAAGGAACTGCAGGTGTTGGTTTAAACCAAAGAGAGACACAAAATGCTGGAGTAACTCAGCGGGCCAGGCAGCATCTCTGGAGAGAAGGATTGAGTGACGTTTCATGTTGAGACCATTCTTCAGATCAAGGGAAAGAGAAACGAGAGATATAGACGCTGATGTAGAGAGATATAAAACAAATGAATGATATGCAGAAAAGTAACGATGATGTAGGTTTGGAGATCTGGGTCTCACCCCTTGCTTATGAGAACGAGAAGCTGGTGCAACTTGGGTGGGGGAAATAACTGAGTCATCCTATCCTATCCACACTCCCATGAACAATATTTTCCGTCTTACCCCTTCAGCCTGTTGAAGCAAGATGCGGAGTTGTGCTGGTTGCCATGGGAACAGTTCTCTTCCCTATCCAGGGCCTACTCCTCACACCACGGCACTTCATTCCACCGATAGTGAGCCTCCTGACCTCACTGCCAGTTTCTGTTGGATCCAATGAGGTCATTAATCGTTCAAACGGCACGTTCTGCTCCAAGAGTATTGACAGATGTTGCAAAATGGCACCAGCCTTTTTGATCAGCTGCAGAGAACATGCAGTCCACAGATGTTTAAGACATTAGTCGGATAAGAAATGCTTAGCCACAGTGAAAAGGCAAACCAGTCGCGACAAGCCATCCCATTTCTTGGTATATCTCAAACCCTTCCCCCACGCTTCCCTCATTCCCATCTCTAATGGCCTCCGTCTTTCCTTAAGCTCATGACCCAGCTGTTCATGGCCACCCAGACTACCATCTGCTCCATCTCTGGTGGGTTCGGCCAGCATTGTACCCGTTCGGCTCCGTGGAACAATGTCACAACCTGAGATAAGTCAGCAAAAGGTGCAGAAATCCAGCCGAAGAAAGCAGCGAGGGATCCAATGATTCCTCTGTGAGTTTTAGTCACCACCAATCTTCCACCACACAGCGAGGGTGGCAGCTCTGAAAGTCCCTTGGCAGCCACACAATTGTAACACATGCTGGCAGGAGACGATGCCAGATGTGACGTGTGATGCACTGGGGGTATTGGAAACTCACCGCCACTGCCATACTCTGTGGGCAGCAGCAGGTTGCTGATGTTCTCACCCCCAGACGTGAGGCAGCAGGGAACAATGCCAAGAAACACCATGACCTCACCTCTCAGAATGGGCCCTGGGCAGAGATGAAGCATTCAGAACCACTCCACATTGGTATTGCCCCACTTGCACCACATGCACACGCACACACATGCACATATGCACACACGCACATACATACACCGGTACACACGTACACACACACACACACACACACGCACACACACACACACACACACACACACACACACACACACACACACACACACACACACACACACACACACACACACACACACACACACACACGTAAACACTCACACGCACACACCCACACACGCACTCACACACTCACACACACGTACACACACAGGTACACATGTGCACACACATGCACACACGCACTCACACACTCATGCACGTGTACACATACTCATGCACACACACATGCACACACACTCACGTGTACATGCACATAGGCATGCACACACGTACACACTCACGCACGCACACGCACTCACACACACACAGGCACATACGCGCACACACACACACACATTCACACGTACACGCATTCACATGCACACACATGTACACACTCACACCCATATGTACACTCATACACATATATGCGTGCACAAACACACACACACATACACTAACACACGCACGCACACACGCACACCTAAATGCACATCCATATGTGCACACACACACATGCAATCACAAACGTACACACACTTACACTAACGCACACAAACACATGCACACACAGGCACACACACTCACACCCATATACACATGCACGAACAGATACATACATTCACAAACACATGCACACATATATTAACACACACCCACGCTTGCATGCACACACATATACAGACACACACATGCATGCACACACAGATACAGACACACACATGCATGCACACATAGACAAATGCACACCTGGGGCCTACTGTCCCTCAGAGCTTCCTGTGTATGTCTGAGCCTCCTAATTTGTAACGACTCACATTATCTTTGAACCCCTCTGCTCATTTTACGAATACTTCAGTATTGTAACACGGATTCACCTGAATCCTCTGACGAACACAATGTCTCCAACATACTTAAAACCACAACATTTCGGTGGCACAGTTGCTCAGCGATTGAGCTGCTGCCTCACAGCACCAGAGATCCGAGTTCGATCCTAACCTCAGGTGCTCCCTGTGTGGAGTTTGTACATTCTCCTTGTAACTGCACGGCTTTTCTCCGGGAACTCCGGTTTCCTCCCACATTCCAAAGATGTGCAGATCTGTCCGTTAATCGTCTTCTGTAAATTGCCTTTCGTGTGTAGGGCGTGAAAGTGGGATAACATGAAATCCGTGATTGGTGCTCTGTGATTGATGGTCAGTGTGGAGTCGGTGGGTCAAAGGGCCTGCTTCCACACTGTTATCACTAAATTCTAAACTTTTCATTCATATCCAGATCATTAATATATATATAACAAACAGTTAGCATTTCATCACTTTGGCAATCTCCTGGTCATAGATTTCCATTCATCAGAACCCTCCACCATCACCTCCAATAGTCACGCTAATTATATATCCAATTTATCAAGTGCCCAGGTTCCATAAGCTCTCAGTTTTGGACCAGTTTCCCACGTGAGACCTTATGGAAGACATTACTGAAGTCCATATGGCCAACATCATGCACACTGCTCTCGCTGACACACTTAATCAGTCACATTACTCAGAAAGACCTTCCCTTACCAAATCTGTACTGACTGTGCCCGATCAATCCAAGTGCATGTTCATTCTGTCCTTCAGAATGTATTTTCAGTTTAATTTCACTAACGTATCACAGTCTTACAGATCCCACCGTTTCCAGAAATACTCCCAATGATTGAGAAACCTCCTGCACCAATGTCTCAGCTCTTTTTAGCTATCAGGAGAGTTTGGGCATACTTGCATCGTTTACTCCAGAGAATCGGAGGTTGAGGGGAGACCTAATTAAAGTATACGGCATGGTGGCGTAACAGTAGAGCTACTGCCTTACAGCGCCAGAGAATTGGGTTCAATCCTGACTACGGGTGCTGTCTGTACAGAGCTTGTACGTTCTACCCGTGACCACGTGGGTTTTTTTCCGAGATCTTCGATTTCCTCCCACACTCAAAAAATGTACAGGTTGTAGGTTAATTGGCTTGGTTTAAATGTAAAATTGTCCCTAGTGTGTGTGTAGGGTGGTGTTAATGTGCGGGGATCGCTGGTCGGTGCGGACTTGGTGGGCCGAAGGGCCTGTTTCCGCGCTGTATCTCTAAACTAAACGATATAACATTATGAACGGCACAGACAGAACGGGTAGTAGAATCCTCCTCCTCGGGTGGAAATAACCATAACTAGAGAGCTTAGCTTTATGGTCAGAAGGGGAAAGTTTAAAGGGCAGGTATTTTGCACAGAGATTGGTAGGTACATGGAACACACTGCCAGAGTTGGTCGTGGAAGCAGGTACCCAGCACATACTATGGAGGCATTTAAGAGACCTGTGGATAGGCACACAGATATGCAGGGAATGGAGGAATATGGTAAAATGCAGGCAGAGGAGATTAGGTTAACTTGGCATCATGTTGGGCACAAACATCGTGGGTCGATGCACTGTTCCTCTGCTGTGCTGCCTATGTTCTAAGTTCGATATCCATTTGACCTATCCCCCTATTCCATATTCACCCATGCACGGCACCGTGTGTAATCAAGCTCCGGCTCTTTCATTTGCCAAATTCAAACTTAGATATCCAGGGAGCCAGGCCCTGCCGCCCAGCGAGTCCACCACCACCATTGATCACCCGTACACTGTTCTGTTATCCCAGTTTCACTTCCTACACATGGTGTTGTACTTCGTGGTCCGGTACCTGTTGTACCTTTAGTGACTCTGGAAGGACCACAAGTACACGTGTATAAAAGGTTACATTGCTGGAGCTCAACTCCAGGCTGTTTATTCCGTGGCCACCTGCATCCAGAGTGACCGCCTAATCACAGCAATCACTTATATACACAGCCATACAAAGTAGTTCTTGGATACACAAAGTAGTCCCAGCAATATCACAACACACGGGGGGGGTAATTTACAGATGCCAATTAATCCACAAACCTGCATGTCTTTGGACTGTGGAAAGAAACCAGACTACCCAGAGAAAACCCAGGTGGTGACAGGGAGAACGTGCAAACTCCGCACAAACAGCGCCCGTAGTCAAGATCGCAGCTGGCCCTCTGGTGGTGTGAGGCCGCAGTTGCACCACTGCACCACTGTGCATTCTCCCCCTCGCCACCTTTCCTGAAGCTTCAGGATGAACGCCTATACAAACAAACTGCTGGATGCAGTCAGTGCGTCAGGCAGCATCTGTTGAGGGAAATGGACGGATGAAATTTCAGACTGAAGAAGGGTCCCATCCCTAAAGGCCAGCAGCATAATCAAGGACGAGTCACACCCCGGCCACTCCCTCTTCTCCCCTCTCGAATCAGGCAAAAGGTATAGAAGTGTAAAAATGCACAGCACCAGATTCAGGGGAAGTTTCTTCCCAACTGTTATCAGGCAACTGAATCATCCTACCACAACCAGAGAGTAGTCCTGAACTACAATCAATCTCATTGGTGACCCTCGGACTATCCTTGATTGGACTTTGCTGGCTTTACCTTGCACTAAACATTATTCCCTTATCATGTATCTATACACTGTAAATGGCTCGATTGTAATCATGTATTGTCTTTCTGCACGCAACAAAAGCTTTTCACTGTACCTCGCTCGGTACACGTGACAATAAGGTAAACTAATCTGAACTAAACTGAACTAAACGAAGCCAATCCATTTCCCACCACATATGCTGCCTGACCTGCTGAGTTCTTTCAGTGGTCTACTTTCTGCTACAGATTGCAGAGGCTGTATACTTTCTTGTGCCTCCACCTCCAAAAGCATGCCATCCACATAACTCTCAGTCCCCTGCTGGCACTCAGGGTCTGAAGCCCAAAGCTGCGCTCAAACCTGCCCATGTGGTCACCCAGACTGCAAGGAGCATCCAGGAAATCCCACGTGCTACAAGCCAAGCAACACACCAGACTGAGCTCTCCGACATACTTTTAACTTTTAAAAAGAGCCCCTTTGCTTAAAAAGTAATCCAAGTTTATTTTTTTTTAATTTCAAAAATAAACTTTATTCATAAAAATACACACAAGAGCTACAAAATACAGTGGGTGGCTTTCTTTACATTCAGTGTCATTCAGTCCATACATTCATGGTGTTATCAGTTCTATACATTTACAGTGTTTGCACATTCTGTGTACTGAACATCATTGCCACTCACGTGGTCTCCGAGGATAATCAAAACCTCAAGCGTTTGAGAGAGTTCTACATAAGAGCCAGTCTCTCTGTGTCTACGGAGGAATTGCAGATGCTGGTTTACACTGAAGATAGACACCGAAAATGTTGGAGGAACTCAGCGGGACAGGCAGCATCTCTGGAGAGAAGGAACGGGTGACGTTTCAGGTCGAGACCCTTCTTCAGACTGGTGGCAGGGCCTTAGACTGCAACCCTTCCCCACAAAGCCTTGGGTTGACTGCGCCGAGCTTCAGTGCAGCCCTCTGCTTGTGCTCCTGAAGCTGGAGTGTGCCGGTCGACAGCATTAACATGGTCATCTCACACCGCAAGACCAGCAGTCAAAAGTGCATCTCCCACAGACATGAAACGTAATCCCAGCTTACTGTGAGAGTCTGAGTAAACCAGACTAGAATCACTGAGCAAATGTCATTCTGTACAGAAACAGATCCTCAAGACAGAGCAAGATTTTGGTTGAAGTAGCTGTGTGGCTGTTCACATATTTCCAAAGACTCTGGGGCTGACTCTGGGCAGTCTGGAGCCCTGGTACATTCCACAGGTTTTGTAGATTGTAAAAAGTCACAGGGGGACCAGAGAAGAAAAGAGAAGTTTAATCCGGGCAAATACACGTCATCCCTCTCACTGTTTCTCTCTCCCCACAGCTTGTATAGTTCTGCAGTCTTTGTCCCCCCATGCTGCAGCATGATGTTATAGAGTCATAGAGTCATACAGTGTGGAAATAGGCCCTTCGGCCCAACTTGCCAACACCGGCCAATATGTCCCAACTACACTAGTCCCATCTGCCCCTGCTTGGTGCATATCCCTCCAAACCTGTCCTATCCACGTACCTGTCTAACTGTTTTATAATCGTTGGGATAGTCCCAGCCTCAACTACCTCCTCTGGCAGCTCGTTCCACACACCCACCGCCCTTTGTGTGAAAACGTTACCCCTCAGATTCCTATTAAATCTCATCCCCTTCACCTAAAACCTATGTCCTCTGGTCCTCGATTCACCTACACTGGACTCTGTGCAACTACCCGATCTATTCCTCTCATGATTTTACGCACGTTTTGGGCAAGTTCAGGTAGGTAAGTCTCTAATAGTCCTTCCCGGGTTATGACAGGGTTCTATTTCTGTGAACTGTTCACAACCCGAATTGGAAGTGCGGCCAAAGACCACGTTCCCACCCGACAGACCATGCCTGCAGCCCCCTGACAACCGACAAATCCATTCCATCGGCATCCCGGACATTGGCCCATGTGTATGAGCTGTACACAAGTGGGACGTTTGTCAGCCAGGGAGAACCTATGTTGCGCATCTATCCTGATCATGGAAACAAAACAGATCGCTGCAATCTTGGGCAAACACGAAACTGCTGGGGGAACTCAGCGGGGCCAGTCAGCATCTGTGGGGGGAGATAGACAAAGGATATTTCCAAACAGGCAGCTTCCTCAGACTCATGATCCTTCCATCGGTCTGAAGAAGACTGCCTCATCGGTGACCCTCCGACTCTCTTTGATCGGACTTTGCTGGCTTTACTTTGCACTAAACGTTATTCCCTTATCATGTATCTATGCACTGTAAATGGCTTGATTGTAACCATGTATTGTCCTTCCGCTGACTGGATAGCACACAATGAAAGCTTTTCACTGTACCTCAGTAGACATGACAATAAACTAAACTGAAACTGAACGATCCCAAGCCAAGTTGCCATCTGTCCATTTCCCTCCACAGACGCTGCCTGACCCATTGAGTTCCACCAGCAGTTTGGTTTTCTGCTCAGTCCTCCAAGTCAGTCAATGTCGGTACATTCGCCATTCTCTTCCTACTGTTGTTGGAAGCTGAGGAACTCACTTCTGTTTGTCACCCCTTTTATGCAGTAAGACACCCCCCGACCAGTGTTTCTCAACCTTTTTACCCTTGTAGAACCTTTGAAACAATTTTCATGTCTCAGGGAACCCCTACATAAAAATTATTATATATCTTTATTAATCTCTTTCTCTTTCATAAACTTAAGGAAAACAGCACACATAAACTTTTCATAAACTAACAAAAACATACATAAACACGAACTTTTCATAAACTAACAAAAATAACATAAACATACTTAATTTTTTTTAAATTCATGTAACATCCCTAAATGATGGACAAAAATGACTAAATAACATGGTTGAGTGAGGGACTTTACCTGCGCGCCAGGAAGCACAGACTGGGCTGATGGAGACCGTGCATGCGTGTGTACTCGAGTGAGTCACGTGTGATGATACACAAATCCGTCACGTACAGCTCCTGTCCACTGACCACGAAAGGCCCTTTCACACTGGTGCCGTATAGACGTCGCTAAATATATTCCCTATGATTATTCGACTTTTAAACGATATAACAGGTTGAAGACTTTGTAATAATACCCGAGAGTCACAAAAATGACTCAAAAATGCATTTACATATGATTACAGAAGGCAGTGGAAGCCAGCTCACTGGATGCATTCAAGAGAGAGTTAGATAGAGCTCTTAGGGCTAGCAGAATCAAGGAGTATTGGGGAGAAGGCAGGCACGAGGTACTGATTGTGAATGATCAGCCATGATCACATTGAATGGCGGTGGTGGCTCGAAGGGGCAAATGGCCTCCTCCTGCACCTGTCTATGTATCTATGTATTAGCCTATTTATCACTATTTCTCTCGGAACCCCTGGCGACCTCTCGCGGAACCCTAGGGTTCCTGGGAAGTCCGATTGAGAAACGCTGCCCTAGACAGCGTTTGCACATAACAAGACATCTTGGGCCGATTGCTTTTCAATGAGGTAGGTGTGTTGAGCGTCCAGAGGATGGAAGGTCTTGGGAGGGATTACTCGGCCTTGTTTCCCAATCTGCTGAAGACACAGCTGCTGGTGGCAGAGCAAGGATCTGAGGAACACGGAAGAACCAGAGATGGAGAGGACCAAGTTCCCACAGCATCCGTAAGCTGAAGTGAGCGAGCGAGGCAATGTCAGGAAGATGTTTGTAAGGTCATGACAATGCAGGGATGGGGTAATGGGGCAGGGTATACATTAGGATGCATCCATGCATTTTGTTTCGATGAGATCAAATATAATGAGATTGTAAAGAATGTGAAGCCAGCTAGGAAACAATTTCTATCTGAGGATAGGCTGTGGATCTGCTGCAAGTGAGCAGTTTTACAGAGTGTGCAGGAAGGGACTGTAGATGCTAATTTAAACCAAAGATAGACACAAAAAGCTGGAGTAACTCAACGGGTCAGACAGCATCTCTGAAGAAAAGGAATAGGTGACGTTTCGGGTTGAGGCCCTTCTTCAGACTGAGTTACTCCAGCGTTTCATGTCTATCTTCAGCATTCCAGAGGAGATACAAGGATGCTGGAGTGGGTATTTGGTGAGAGACTCATCACAGGATCAAAGGGATGACACGAATGGTCTGCTCCATGCTGAAACAATGCCGCGAGGCAAGGATGGAACCAATGACAAGGGCTCAGCAGTTATGATTGTGACTGAAGACCATGGCTTCTGATCTTCCCGTCCAGTATTTCATTTCTCTCAGTCACTCTCAGATTCAGGTACAGTAGCATGCTAGGTCATAGCCAACAGAACGAGAGTGGTGAGTTATCATTACATGTTACCACTGAGTATGGAACCCACTATTGCCTTCCACCCCCACCCGCCCCTCCCTTTCTCTGCCTCCCTCCAACCCAGTACATACATAACTCCCCCAACCTCTCTCACCTCCTCAGTCACCCTGCTCCCTGCCCCTCCTCTGTAAGCTCATCTTCCATTGCCAAGTCTCATGTTTCCCCTTTACCCCCCTCTGCCCCCTTCCCCCATCCCCTTCCACCCATATCCCTCCCTTTGGCGTTACATTTCGCCTCTACTCTTCTTTCCTTATCCCACACTCCTTTGTCTCCTCTTCACCTCTGCTTGTTGTCACCTTATGCCAACCGACCTCCCCCTCCCCTGTATCCACCCATCACTTGCCAGGATTTGTCCCGCCCCTCTCTTTTTTCCAGCTTTTTCTCCTCTACTTCGATCAGTCTGAAATAGGACCCCAGCCCGAAGCGTTGACTGTCCGTTGCGTCTACAGATGCTGCCTGACCCGCTGAGTTCCTCCAGCAGTATCACCTGTTTCTTTTATCTGCAATTCGACGTTTGGATTGAGGGGTAGGTTGCAGATAGGAACAGGAAGGACAGTCACCAGGAAGGCTCCAGACAGGATGATACAGGAGCAGAAAGTGATGGCTTTGCAGCCCATTCTTCAGCATGACAGCAACCAGCAAAGGATAACCTCCCCCAGCAGGGTGGTGGAGGATAGACACAAAATGGTGGAGTAACTCAGCGGGACAGGCAGCACCTCTGGAGAGAAGGAATGGGTGACGTTTCGGGTCGAGACCCTTCTTCAGACTGAGAGTAAAGGGAGATGGAGAGAGAGATATGGAAGGGTAAGGTGAAAGCAGGACATCAAAGGGGATGCAGATCAAGGAAAATGCAGAATGTTTCTTTGTTAGCCAGGGGAAGGTGACAACGAAACATATAAAGATAAAATTAAATCAGGAGGACAGTCAGGCTGGTCGGAGAACCAGGAAGGGGGAAGGATGGAGAGAGAGGGAAAGCAGGAGTTAATTGAAATGAGAGAAATCAAGATTTATACGCTGGGTTGTGAGCTGCTGTAAGCTTGTAAGGTGGTAGAGGGGAAGGGTAGTGTGGTCACGTGTGTGGATGGCTGCAGGCAGGCAGCACGTTTACTGCGCTCACCACCCCGAAGAAAGTGATTTATCCCTTTGCAGCCGCATCCCTGATGGGCAGGGGTTCCAAAATGGCGGTCCAAGGGAGATGGGCCTGGATCTGGCGTCTGTCACTCACTTGTAGCATGAGACCTGGTCACTATTAGTACCCCAAAGTAAAAGCTCTTAAAAATAAACCTTAGCCAATTCACGTTATAATTAGGAAAGACAAGGGTCAGGACCATAGCCTGCAATAGGTCTTTGGTAACTCTGTGTTGAAGAACAACTTCTTTCCATCCACCATCAGGCTCTTGAATCATCCTGAACAACAATTAAACACTCGCAACTCCTGACGTTTGAGGCTGAAGGTTGGTGTGATGTGGAGAGAGGTTCATGGGAGGGTCTCGGACTGAAACGTCACCCATTCCTTCCTGTTCCTAAGACAGTTCGTCGCCAACTATCATTCAGAAGGTAGCGATGTGCATCCTTCTTTATGAACATCTACGGTCTGGGTCCCAGTACTTCAAGTCAAGTCAAGTCGAGTTGAATTCATTGTCAATTGCCCAAGCTACAGTGAAAAACTGCTTGAGCAGCATCACAGGCACGTAATCACAACAAAATTATACATCGATTATAGATAAATTAAACATAACTTATACAAGACACCGAAAAGAAAGAGTCATAGTCATAGAATCATAGAGTCCTACAGCACAGAAAGAGGCCCTTCGGCCCATCGTGTCCGCGCCGCCCGTTACCAACCATAGTCTAATTTTAATCCCATTTTCCCGCATTTGGACCGTAGCCCTGAATGTTGTAGCATTTCAAGTGCCCATCCAAATGCCTCTTAAATGTTGTGAGTGTTCCCGCCTCCACCACCACCCCAGGCAGTGAGTTCCAGACTCCAACCACCCTCTGGGTGAAAAAGTTATTTCTCACATCCCCCCGAAACCTCCCTCCCCTTACCCTGTATCTATGTCCCCTCGTTGTTGAACCTTTCACCAGTGGAAGAAGTTCCCCGCCATCTACCTTATCTATGCCCCTCATGATCTTGTACACCTCGATCATGTCCCCTCTCAGCCTTCTCTGCTCCAGGGAAAACAACCCCAGTCTGCTCAGTCTCTCCTCATAGCCGAGGCCCTTCATCCCTGGCAGCATCCTGGTGAATCTCCTCTGCACCCTCTCCAAAGCTATCACATCCTTTCTATAATGTGGTGACCAGAACTGTACACAATACTCCAGCTGTGGCCTCACCAATGTTCTGTACAATTCCATCATTACCCCCCTACTTTTATATTCGATGCCCCGGCTAATGAAGGCCAGTAACCCATATGCCTTTTTGACCACCCTGTCCACCTGTCCTGCTGCCTTCAAGGACTTGTGTACCTGTACTCCAAGGTCCCTCTGTACCCCTGTCTTCCCTAGGGTCCTTCCATTCATGGTGTACTCCCTCTCCAAGTTATTTCTGCCAAAGTGCATCACCTCGCACTTTTCAGGATTAAATTCCATCTGCCACTGCTCCGCCCATCTGACCATCTCATCTATATCTTCCTGCAGCTTGCAGATCCCTTCCTCGCTATTCACCACCCCCCCCTACCTTTGTGTCATCTGCAAACTTGCTGATCATGCCCTGTACGTTGACATCCAGATCATTTATGTAGATTACAAACAGTAAGTCTTTAAATAAAACAAGACATAAGTGCATCAAAAATACAATTAGAAAACAAGTCTATGGTAGTACAGAAGGTTGCCCTTAGTATTCCATTGTCACACTAGGATTAGGGTTGTGCAGCCAGTTCAACAGCCTATTAGTTGGAGGAAAGTAGTTGTCTTTGAACTCTTTGCTGTGGTGTGATTCAGGTTTATGTGCTTCTTGCCCAACCATAGCAGGGAGAAGAGGGCCTTGCCTGGCTGATGGGAATCTTTCATGATGGATGCTGCTTTCCTGAGGCAGCTGGTCGTGTGGTTGTGTTGGATGACACGGCGGAAGGCTGTGCCCATGTTGGACCAGGCTGTGCCTTTCACTCTCTGCAGCCTCTTGTGTTCGTGTGCTTGAAACTGCCGTACGATGCCGTGATACAAGCAGTCAGTATGCTTTGCAGAGTGCATCTGCAGATGTTCGTTAGAATACGCACCGATCAGCCAAAACATTATGACCACTGACAGGTGAAGTGAATAACATTGGTTTTCTTGTTACAATGGCACCTGTCAAGGGACGAGATATATTAGGCAGCAAGCGAATAGTCAGTTCTTGCGGTTGATATGTTGGATGCAGGAGAAATGGGCAGGAGTAAAGACCTGAGCGACTTTGACAAAGGCCAAATTGTTATGGCCAAACGACTGGGTCAGAACATCTCTGAAATGGCAGGGCTTGTGGGGTGCTCCTGGTCAGCAGTGGTGAGTACCTACCGACAGTGGTCCGAGGAGGGTCAAACCACAAACCAGCGAAAGGGTGTTGGGCGCCCAAGGCTCATCGATGCGCGAGGGCAACAAAGGCTATCCCTTCTTGTCCGAACCGACAGAAGGTCTACTGTGGCACAAGTCACAGTAAAGTTTAATGGTGGTCAGGGGAGGAATGTGTCACGATACACAGTGCATCGCACCCTGCTGCGTATGGGGCTGTACACGGAGGACCAACAGCACATTAGGCAGGTGGTCATAATGTTTTGGCTCATCAGGTCATGATGTTTTGGCTGATCAGTGCATGACAAGATGCCATGTTTATGATTGCATCTGTGTGCTGCGTTCAGAACAGGTTATCTAATATGTTTGGTGCTCAGGAATTTGTAGTTGCTCACTCACTCCACTGCTGACCCACCAATGGAAACTTGCTCATGATCTCCCGGCTTCTCCCTTTCTGAAATCAGCTTTGCAGTGAATTACAGGAAAAAAAACTTTCTCACCACTCTGCTGGTTGCAGATGTATCTGTTCACTCTCGGGTTGCTTGGCGAGGCCTCTGCACAGCTCTGATGGTGTGAACGCCACATGGAGGTTATTCTATCGAGACAGGGGATAAATTATGAACAAAAGTGCCTATCAAGTGTGGGTCTCCGGAGATGCTGTGTGGTTGCAGCGGAAGAGTTTATTTCAGGAAAGCGTATAAATGTTCCCTGAAATGTTCCAAGGGGAATCCCTTAGCAAATTGTTACAAGCCCGTTGGTGATCCTGCTATGAAGATGTTTCAGCTTTGAAGATTGAGGCTATTTTTATTTAACAGAAACCCCCCTCTCTGAAATTGAACCATCATCGTAACAATAATTGTTTCATTGAATGGCTGACAGAGAGCTTGTGACAGGCGATGCTGACTTCTCTGAGCTTCAGTATCAGGGTGAAGATTGGTGCGGTGCTAGTGCAAGGGGCTGTTGTTTTCGGGAGGACCGAGGTTTGGTCACAATGAGGAAGGCAGGGAAGTAGAGAGAAGCTCCCAGCAGGTCAAGCAGCACATGTGGAGAGGGAAACAGAACTAATAGTTCAGGTCAATGACTTTTTGAATGATCTCTCCACTGTTGCTTCCTGACTGACTGAGTTCCTCCAATAGTTTGAAGGTATTTATTTCACTAAATGCTGGAGTAACTCAGCAGGTCAGGCAGCATGTCAGGAGAGAAGGAATGGGTGACGTTTCGGGTCGAGACCCTTCTTCAGACTGAATAAGACCCTCCTTCTTTCTCCTCCAATAGTTTTTTTTTTTTTCTGTGTTTTTGTTTCAGGTTTTTTAAATCACAGGCACGTAATCACAACAAAATTATACATCGATTATAGATAAATTAAACATAAGTCATTTTTGCATTTCAGATAGGAACAATGAAACACTCAACTCTTTTAGTTTAGTTTAGTTTGGAGTTACAGCGTGGAAACAGGCCCTTTGGCCCACCGAGTCCACACCGACCAGCGATCCATGCACATTAACACTACCCTACACACACCAGGGACAATTTTACATATATACCAAGCCAACTAACCTACAAACTCTGTACGTCTTTGGAGTGTGGGAGGAAACCGAAGGTCTCGGAGAAAACCCAAGCAGGTCATGGGGAGAACGGGCAAACTCCGTACAAACAAGCACCCGTACTTAGGATCAAACCCAGGTCTCTGGCGCTGTAAGGCAGTAGCTCTACCGCTGCGCCACCGTGCTGCCCGAACTCTTGTGTATAGATAGTCAGTCTCTGGCATCAGAGAAAAGTGACCTGATCCCATCGTTGGAGTTTAGATATCCTGGCATTGGCTCATCATTTATTGCAAACCCAAAGTCAGTATAATATTTGGGTCATCGATTCACTCTGTCCAACATTGGTACATAATGGCTTCAAGCAATGCCAAAGCCTGTTGTGTATGGTCTACTCAGACAACACCTTCCCAACCTGTGACCTCCACCACCTCAGACAAGGGCAGTCGGTAGATGGGTATAAAACCACTTGCAGGATCCCCTGCATCCTGATCTGTACATGTACCACCAGTCCTTCATTGTCTCTCTGCCTAAATTCTGAATCTTCGTGCTCAAGTACACCTTCACCAGAAGGACTGCATTGGCTCCAGAAAGCAGCTCACCGTCACCTTCTCAAGGGCAATAAGGGGTGGGGAATAAATGCCAGTCGTGCCAGTAATGTGAAGATCCAAGAAAAAAAATCCACTGTCAGGGACAGCAGGATGATCAATCAAATGAAAGAACAACCAAAGCAATAATACCGCCAACAGACACAAAAAGCTGGAGTAACTCAGCGGGACAGGCAGAATCTCTGGAGAGAAGGAATGGGTTGAGACACTCCTCCAGACTGAGGAAGGGTCTCGAGCTGAAACGTTACCCATTCCTTCTCTCCAGCGATGCTGCCTGTCCCGCTGAGTTACTCCAGCATTTCAAGTCTATCTTCAGTGTCAACCAGCATCTGCAGTTCCTTCCCACACATTATAAACATCAAGCAGGTTAATTCTGAGCACCAACCACTGTGGCACCCAACCATTTTCTACATGCCCGTCCAAAGACGATCCATCTATCGCCACTCTGTTGTAGATCTAGTCCCACTTGCCTGATCTTTCCTGCCTTTAATCTCACAGAGTGTAGGATCATACAGCTCCTGGGGAAGCCATTCAGCTTCGGGGAGCTTGCTAATTAGTTTCACTTCACTGCTCACCCTCAGCTCCCTGCGGATTTCTCCTTTTCCCCGCTCAGTGAGTTCCCATCGATGTGTCTCAATGCCTTGTCAAAGGAATATCACAATTGAATATGAATGGCATCGATTGCCCCGCAAAACATCCTGCTTTGTTCTGCAAGCCTTCTGCAAGCCATTTGCACAAAGCAGGATCTCACAAACAGAAAGTGAATCATCAACCATTGAATCTGTTCTTGTCAGTGAAGGGAGGAATGTTGACCAGGACACCACAAATATGCCACCCGCTCTCCTTCCAAGTTGCCATTCCATCTTATACATGCACCTGAACAAGCAGATGGAACCTGTTTAGTGGTTCATTTGACTTTGCAGTAGCTCCACTGCCCTCCTTAGTAACAGCAGCCTGGATTGTAATACTAAACTCAGAAGCTTCCTCCCTGCTTCTTTGCTGTCGGTGTCTCTTTCTGCACATCTGTATTTATAACCAGCCCTCTCTGGAAAGAGCTGCTATTCCGCACCCAACACAAACCAAGCTCAATAAGATGACACATCAGCTCAAGTCAAATATCAAGCACATATTTCGGAGAATTCCAGCCTCAAGAAATAGTCAAAATAAAATATTAGCATTTTTCAAAAAACAGTCTGTAAAAAAGGCAGACACAGAGGAATTCTGGCCAGTTAACCACCAGCCTAGACCCATTCCCCACAAAGTGTAAACACAGCAGGCAAGATCAAGTTGCACTCCACTATGGAAGTAGCCAAGCGGAAAGATCAGAGCAGCTTGCTGGGGTTGGTGGGGTGGGCAGGTTGGGGATTGTGGGTGGGGGGGGGGGGGGGGGGAAAGGTGGAGCTCTGTGGTTTTCTTTGCAAATAAAGTTCTGCCAAAATGAGTAAATAAAACTGTGTAGCTTCCTTTAGATCAAAGCCTTTAAACAAGTCTGCTTGGCACACGGTTCGCAAGGATACCTTACATTTCTCTTCCATCAGGTGAATCCTGCCGAATATTTCCAGAGATGTACAGATCACAGAAGGCAGGACCTGTCTTGCCCTCAGCCCTTGGTCCGCACACAGCATTATGCTCCCGATTTCCCTATTTTACTTTAGACTTTAGAAATACAGTATGGAAACAGGCCCTTCAGCCCACCGAGCCCATGCCAACCAGCAATCCCCGTACACTAGTACTATCCTACTTACTAGGGACAATTCACAATGTCACCAAAGCCAATGAACCAGACTATACATGATTACAATCAAGTGTGCAGTGTGCAGATGCAAGATAAAGGGTATAACATTTAGTGCAAAATAAAGTCCAGTAAAGTCCGATTAAAGATAGTCAGAGGGTCTGGAATAAGGTAGGTTGCAGGTCAGGACTGCTCACTAGTTGTTGATAGGATAGTTCAATTGCCTGGTGACTGCAGGGAATCTGAATCTGTAGGTGTGCGTTTTCAAACTTCTGCACCTCTTGCCTCATGGAAGAGGGGAGGGGAGGGAGCGTCTGGGGTGAGATTCATCCTTGGTTATGCTGCTGGCCTTGCTGAGGCAGCATGATGTGCAGAGGACTCAATGGAAGGGACATTGATTTGTGTGATGGTCTGGGCTGTGTCAACAGTTCACTGCAATTTCTTGCAGGTCCCAAACCATGTGCTGTGATGCATCCCGATGCAATGTTTTAAAATAATCTGTAGAAGTTGGTGAGAGTTGTTGGGGACTTGCCGAACTTCCTGAGCCTGCTAAGGAAGTTGAGGTGCTGGTGTACTTTCATGGCCGTTGCTTCAATATGGCTGGTCCAGGACTTTGCTGGTGATAATTACTCCTCGGAATTTAAAGCTGTGTTTAAGAATGTGTAGGAAGGAACTGCAGATGCTGGGTTACATCGAAGATAGACACAAAATGCTGGAGCCCTCCACTCTGTCCAAGGACCCCAACAGACTTTTCAGGTGAGGCAGAGGTTCACTTGCACCTCCTCCAACCTCATCTACTGTATCCGCTGTTCCAGATGTGGACTCCTATATATCGGCAAGACCAAGCGCAGGCTCGGCAATCGTTTCACTGAACACCTCCGCTCAGTTCGCCTAGACCTACCTGATCTCCCGGTTGCTAAACTCTTTAACTCCCCCTCCCATTCCCACACTGACCTTTCTGTCCTGGGCCTCCTCCATTGTCAGAGTGAGGCCCAGTGCAAATTGGGGGAAGAGCACCTCATATTTCGCTTGGGCAGCTTACGCCCCAGTGGTACGACTTCTCTAACTTCAAATAACCCTTGCTTTCCCTCTCTCTCCATAACCCCCTCCACGTTCCCTGTTATCCAACCAGTCTGACTGTTCCCCTGATCACATTGTATCTCTGTTTGCTTTATTGTCATCTTTTCCTAGCTAACAATCATCTATCCTACATTTTCCTTGAGCTGCATCTCTTTTGTTCTCTGACACTTCCTTATCTCTTTAACTCCCTCTGCCCTGACTCAGTCTGAAGAAGGATCTCGACCCAAAATGTCACTCATACCTTCTCTCCAGAGATGCTGCCTGACCCGCTGAGTTACTCCTGCATTTTGTGTCTGTACCGGGGTATGTGCATGGCTTCGATTCCTGAAGCCGATCACAATCTGCTTTGCCTTGCTGACATTGAGGGAAAGGTTGTTGACCGAGTACCAGGTGACACGGCTCTCAATCTCCTTCCTGTACACGTTCTGTACTTGCTGACATTGAGGGAAAGGTTGGCGACCGAGTACCCGATGGCACAGCTCTCAATCTCCTTCCTGTACTCGGGGTCTTCATTATTTGATAACCCGCCCACTACGGTGGTGTCACCTGTGAATTTGCAAATGGAGTTGGATTTGTACGTGGCTGCACGGTTGTGGGTGTGCAAGGGGTAAAGAAGAGGGCTGAGAACGCACCCTCTCAGGGCACCAGGATTATCGTAGAGGATGATTTGCCCCCTACCGTGGGCATTGTGGGCGGCACGGTGGCGCAGCAGTAGAGTTGCTGCCTTACAGCGAATGCAGCGCCGGAGACTCAGGTTCAATCCTGACTACGGGCGCCGTCTGTACGGAGTTTGTACGTGCTCCCGGTGACCTGCGTGGGTTTTCTCCGAGATCTTCGGTTTCCTCCCACACTCCAAAGACGTACAGGTATGTAGGTTAATTGGCTGGGCAAATGTAAAAATTGTCCCTAGTGGGTGTAGGATAGTGTTAGTGTGTGGGGATCGCTGGGCGGTGCGGACCCGGTGGGTCGAAGGGCCTGTTTCTGCACTGTATCTCTAAATAAAATAAAAGAAAATACCCTCACTGATTGGGGTCTGTTGGTCAGGAAGGCAGAGGGGGTGCAGACTCCAGATTCTACGGGTTTGGTGATAAGCTTGGATGGTATCATTGTGTTAAAGGCGGAACTGTAGTCTATGAATAAGAGTCTGACTTAGGTGTCTCTCTTCTACTGGTGTTCCAGGGATGTGTGTCGGGCCAGGGGGATGGCATCAGCTGTTGTAGCGGTAGTTGGAATTGCAGTGGGTCATGGTTGCTTGGTCGACTGGATTTAATGCATTCCACAGCCAGTCTCTCAAAGCACTTCATGATGGTGGATGTCAAGAAACTAGGTGTATGTATAGAAATGTTTTAGAGAGCAGTAACAGTTGAAGAGGGGGAAATAGACAATATAGACAATAGACAATAGACAATAGGTGCAGGAGGAGGCCATTCGGCCCTTTGAGCCAGCACCTCCATTCAATGTGATCATGGCTGATCATTATCAATCAGTACCCCGTTCCTGCCTTCTCCCCATACCCCCTGATTCCGCTATCCTTAAGAGCTCTATCTAGCGCTCTCTTGAATGCATTCAGAGAATTGGCCTCCACTGCCTTCTGAGGCAGAGAATTCCACAGATTCACAACTCTCTGACTGAAAAAGTTTTTCCTCATCTCCGTTCTAAATGGCCTACCCCTTATTCTTAAACTGTGGCCCCTTGTTCTGGACTCCCCCAACATTGGGAACATGTTTCCTGCCTCTAACGTGTCCAACCCCTTAATAATCTTATACATTTCGATAAGATCCCCTCTCATCCTTCTAAATTCCAGTGTATACAAGCCTAGCCGCTCCAGTCTTTCAACATAGAATATGAGAGTAAACTATTGAGGAAAATAAAACAGATAGAAATATTGAGGAAAATAAAGCAGATAGAAATAAAACAGATGTAAAACAGATATTTGCATGTGGGAAGGAAGGGGCTGGTGAAAGGGAATGTGTGTTCATCAGCAGCTGATCCAGAGTGTTCATGGTGAGGAATAAGGAAACGGAAGAGACGTTAAACAAATATTTTTGACCTGCCTTCACAATGGTAGACTCAAGCATACCAAAGATAGTTGGAACAGAAAATGGAAGGGAAAACTCGCCGAGCATAAAGAGAGGGAGAACTGGGTTAGCTGGTGGCCCTGAAGAGTTGATGGGTCCCTAGGTCTGAAGACTGGAGATCTCAGGTCCAAAAGCCTGGGGGGGGGGGGGGGGGGGGGGGGGGGGGGTCCTTGGGCTTCATAAATTTAATGTTCATAAGATAGGAGAATTAGGCCATTCAGCCCATCAAGCCCACTCCACCATTCAATCATGGCTGATCTATCTTCCACTCGCAACCCCATTCTCCTGCCTTCTCCCCATAATCCCTGACACCCGTACTAATCAAGAATCGATCTCTGCCTTACAAATATCCACTGATGGCCTCCACAGCCTTTTGTGGCAAAGAATTCCACAGATTCACCACCCTCTGACTAAAGAAATTCCTCCTCGTCTCCTTCCTAAAGGAACGACCTTTTATTCTAAGACTGTGACCTCTGGTCCTAGAATCTCCCACTAGTGGAAACAACCTCTCCACATCCATTCTATCCAAGCTCTTCACTATTCGGTAAAGTTTCAATGCCTGGAGGCTGGAGGTCCCTGGGACTGAAGTTTGGCCAGCGAAGCTTTGTAAAGAAGTGGAGAAGAGATGCTTTGATTTTCAAGATTCTGGAAAAGTTCCAGCAGACCGGAAAACCACGGAAAATGTGAGACCATGATTCAGGAAAAGAGAGAGGGAGTAAAAAGGGGAAGTAATGGCCAGTCAACTTAACATCTGTCATCAGGGGAAAATCCCGGAGACTATTTTTAGGAAAGTCTAATCGCACATTTGAAAAATGATGATATGGTTAGGCAAAGCAACCCTGTTTTTATGAAAGGAAAACTGTGTCGGACAATTCATGTAATTGGCAAAGTGGATAAAGGGGAGTCAATGGCATACTTCGATTTCCAAAAGGCACTGGAATAAGCCACAAAGTAAATGGGTGGTACGGTGGCACAGCGGTAGAGTTGCTGCCTTACAGCGCTTACAGCGCCAGAGACCCGGGTTCGATCCTGGCTACGGGTGCGGTCTGTATGGAGTTTGTATGATCTCTCTGTGACCGTGTGGGATTTTTCTGAGATCTTCGGTTTCCTCCCACACTCCAAAGACGTACAGGTTTGTAGGTTAATTGGCTGAGTATAAATTGTCCTTAGTGTGTGTAGGGTAGTGTTAATGTGTGGTGATCGGTGATCGCCACGGAATCAGTGGGCCAAAGGCCCTGGTTCCGGGCTGTAGCTCCAAACTAAACTAAACTAACTTAACCTAAACGGAACTAAACTAAATAGTTACTCCTCAAAGAATTGTCAATAATGTGAATAAAGGATTGGTAAATAGATCAAAGCAGAGTGGAGATAGATGGATCATTTTTGGACGGGCAAGTAGTAAACGGTTGGGTGCCACAGTGGTTGGTGCTCAGAATCAACCTGTTAGATGTTTATAATGTGTACGAAGGAACTGCAGATGCTGGTTGACACTGAAGACAGACACAATATGCTGGAGTAACTCTGCGGGACAGGCAGCATCTCTGGAGAGAAGGAATGAGTGATGTTTCGGGTCGATGACAGGGGAATAGACAATAGACAATAGGTGCAGGAGGAGGCCATTCGGCCCTTCGAGCCAGCACCGCCATTCAATGTGATCAAGGCTGATCATTCTCAATCAGTACCCCGTTCCTGCCTTCTCCCATACCCCCTGACTCCGCTATCCTTAAGAGCTCTATCCAGCTCTCTCTTGAATGCATTCAGTGAATTGGCCTCCACTGCCTTCTGAGGCAGAGAATTCCACAGATTCACAACTCTCTGACTGAAAAAGTTTTTCCTCATCTCAGTTCTAAATGGCCTACCCCTTATTCTTAAACTGTGGCCCCTTGTTCTGGACTCCCCCAACATTGGGAACATGTTTCCTGCCTCTAACGTGTCCAACCCCTTAATAATCTTATACGTTTCGATAAGATCTCCTCTCATCCTTCTAAATTCCAGTGTATACATGCCTAGTTGCTCCAGTCTTTCAACATATGATAGTCCTGCCATTCCGTGAATTAACCTAGTAAACCTACGCTGCACGCCCTCAATAGCAAGAATATCCTTCCTCAAATTTGGAGACCAAAACTGCACACAGTACTCCAGGTGCAGTCTCACTAGGGCCCTGTACAACTGCAGAAGGACCTCTTTGCTCCTATACTCAACTCCTCTTGTTATGGCCAACATTCCATTGGCTTTCTTCACTGCCTGCTGTACCTGCATGCTTCCTTTCAGTGACTGATGCACTAGGACACCCAGATCTCATTGTACGTCCCCTGTTCCTAACTTGACACCATTCTGCCTTCCTATTCTTACCACCAAAGTGGAAGTAATGGAGTGTATTGAAGTTTGAAGATGAAGCAGAATAGGAAGTTAGGAAAATTGTGAGGGGAATGCAAAGAGCCTGCCAAAGAATGGAAGAACAATAAATGAATTGGAAAATACTTAAACCGGAGTATGATGTGAGATTAGAAAAAATAATAAAGCAGAATATTTTTTTAAAGACGTAATGCCAATATACAAGGCATTTACGTAGATCTGGGAGTCCTTGCGTGTGAAACACAACGTTTGCATGCAGCGATAATAAGGAAGGCAAAAGTGACAGTGGGATTTTTAGGTGCAGCAGTGTAATGGTCAGGTGAGTGGACCAACGGACAGAGTTTTGGTCATTGATTCAGGGGTGTGAATTCATAGCACAGTGTGGCAGCTGGGGTATTTCAATTCAAATGGGCTCCGCAATGGTCTTGGAAGAGAATGGGTTAAATTTGATAGAGAATGGGTTAATGAGGGAGAGTGAGCAAGGCTTGCACACAGCAGCTCACATCTTACTGACTTCATCAAAGTTGAGGAGGTGATGAAGGTGGTCGGTGAGGGGAGAACGGTAGCTATTTTCGAGATGGAGTTTATTAAGGCATTTGACAAAGTCCCCCATAGTAGGCTGTTCCTGAAAATTACGATTCTTGGTGGACGGAGTATGAAATTAGAGAAGACGTTCTTCAGATGTGCAGAGCTTTGCTGAGACCACGCCTCAAATTCTATGTGTAGGAAAGAACTGCAGATGCTGGTTTAAATCGAAGGTAGACACAAAATGCTTGAGTAACTCAGCGGGACAGGCAGCATCTCTGGAGAGAAGGGATGGGTGATGTTTCGGGTCGAGACCCTTCTTCAAATTCTATGTACATTGTTAGTCTCTAAGATCATGAGAGGAATGGAATGTTGCCCCTCAGTTTCTTATTAAATCTTTCCCCCCTCACCTTAAACTTCTGTTCTCTGGCTCTTGATTCTCCAGAGTAGGGGAATCAAGAGCCAGAGAACAGAAGTTTAAGGTGAGGGGGGAAAGATTTAATAAGAAACTGAGGGGCAACATTTTTACACAAAGGTAAATGGAATGAGCTGCCAGAGGAGATAGTTGAGGCAGGCACTATCACAACGTTTAAAAAACATTTAAACAGGTGCGTGGATAGGATAGGTTTACAAGGATATGGGCCACACATAGGCATGTGGGACTATGTAGATGGGGCATGTTGGTTGGCGTGGGATGTTTCTACAATCTTTGACTCTCCGACCCTAGTGAAGCACAGGGGGGCATGAATCTTGGTAATTCTCCATCATAAGGAGCTGAGGGTGCAGCATCTTTGGGTACATTCCTGGTTGGAGTGGAGTTTTGGATTCCATGGGAATCTCAAATGATGGGATCAGGCCGGGACGTGAGTAGCCTTCGGCAGCCACCTCCTCCATCACGATGTTATTGAGTTCCATCACTCGATTTTCTGTGCGTAGAAGCACGTTTGTGTTGACTATTTACAAGAATGTGTGCATGTGTGTGTCGCTGTGTATGGTGTTTATTGTTGGTGTAATTCTACAGTAATTCCCCAATTTACAAATCTTTGACCTATGAAGTTTTTCTGTTGCCCCACTGACTTTGCGGTACATGCCTTTGAACTATTTTTCCTTGCAAGGAATAACTTGCCTCTCTCCACGTACGCAAATACACTATATCAAAATATCCATCATGCAATTCATGCACTCTTTGCTTGACAGAGTTTTACCAAGCGGCACATTTTCCTGGAACACATCCCTTTTGTGACTCATGGCTGCTGTAACGTAAACGTCTGAAGAAGGGTCTCGACCCGAAACGTCACCCATTCCTTCTCTCCCGAGATGCTGCCTGACCCGCAGAGTTACTCCAGCATTTTGTGAATAAGTAACGTAAACATATGTATACATGTTATTTTGTGAAGATAGGCACAAAGGGCTGGAGTAACTCAGCGGGTCAGACAGCATCTCTGGAGAAAAGGAATAGGTGACGTTTTGGGTTGAGACCCTTCTTCGGACTGATTTTGTGTATGTGTGTGGATGATTATGTGAATGATTGTGTTGAGCATGTTTGAGCATTTGTAAATTGGCATGCAAGTGTTCATGCAGATATGTGATGCAGATGTCCTCACAAGCCACCACTTTGCCGAACAGCAGAGCAGGTTTGCAAAGCTGACATTTCTGCCATCTTCAGCACGTCTTCCCATCTCCACCCCTTTCCAATTCCCACAAAGACCACTCCCTCCACAACTCCTCGGTCCATTCATCCCTTCCCACCCAAACTGCCCCCTCCCCAGGTACTTTCCACAGCAACTGCCGGAGATGTAACACCTGTCCCACTACCTCTTCCCTCACCTCCTTTCAGCAACCCCAGCAGCACTTTCAGGAGAGGTTCACATGCACCTCTTCAAATCTCTTTCTCTGCATTTGGTGATCCCGATGTGGTTTCCTTGTGCATGTCACATGCTCTTCAACTCTTCAATTGATATGCCTGGCAAGAAGGCAGTACACCTTAGCAAAGGACCAGACTTGTATTGCCTTATAGCTGTGGCACCATGCCATTATATCATTGCTGATCAGTGGCCTTGATTGCTTTGGC
This sequence comes from Rhinoraja longicauda, assembly GCF_053455715.1. NCBI lineage: Eukaryota > Metazoa > Chordata > Chondrichthyes > Rajiformes > Arhynchobatidae > Rhinoraja > Rhinoraja longicauda. The sequence continues at coordinate 44,264,503 of NC_135966.1, read as the reverse complement.
CATTATTTCTGATTAAATTGGTGAAAATAAATCAAAATTAATTTCATATTTAAATGAAATTACATCACCAGTAATTTGTGTGAGGATGTTGCAGAGATCTGGCTTTCACTGTGTCCACTGTAGTCTTCAGCACCCAATTATCAATGATCACAGAAGTGAGTTTAAAGCTGAACTGATGTGAGCCTCAAATCCATTCTTTTGGCCAATCTTCAACATTTTTGACTTCTTTCCACAAAACTTCCTTGGGAGGGAGAGACAGATCAGCCATGATTGAATGGCGGAGTAGACTGGAAGGGCCGGATGGCCTAATTCTGCTCCGATCACTTATGACCTTATGAACTGTGTCAACGACATCCTTGAATAGGGTCGGTGACTGAGTCTCTCAGCCCCCTGTCCCAGAGATATCCTCCTCCCCATCCTTGCTGCTGCCTTGCAAACCTCTTCCTTGCCTCCAGCCTCTTTGTGACCAACAGTCTCCAAGCTGATATATTAACTCTGATTTCCTTCCCACCAATGTGACCTGATGAGTTGAGCGTGTTCAGCATTTTCAGCATTTGCTTTTGAAAGTTTTCGCTCCTAACATTCATCCTACAGTAATCCCAATTTATTTTCCCCACAGCGTATTAAACTCCCCGCCAATTATACCTCGCACTGGCATGCTATGGGTCATAAGGTCATAAGATCATAAGGGATAGGAGTAGAATTAGGCCATTCGGCCCATCATGTATACTCCGCCATGCAATTATGGCTGATCTATCTCTCCCTCCTAACCCCATTCTCCTGCCTTCTTCCCATAACCCTTGACATCTGTACTAATCAAGAATCTATCTGCTGTATCTCTGCCTTAACAATGTCCATTGACTTGGCCTCCACAAACATCTGAGGCAATGAATTCCACAGATTCACCACCCTCTGACTAAATAATTTCCTCCACATCTCCTTCCTAAAGGAACGTCCTTTAATTCTGAGGCTGTGACCTCTAGTCCTAGACTCTCCCACTAGTGGAAACATCCTCTCCACATCCACTCTATCCAAGCCTTTCACTATTCGGTAAGTTTCAATGAGGTCCCCCGCTCATCTTTCTAAACTCCAGCGAGTACAGGCCCTGTGCTGTAATTAGCAGTGACTAATTAACCAACCAATCCACGTGTCTTTGGGTTGGAGGGGCAGACCAGAGCAAGTGAAGGAAACGCAGACAGACCCCACATTGACAGCATCCAAGGTCAGGACTGAACCCGGATTTCTGGAGCTACGAAGCAGCAGCTCTACCTGCTAGTTCATCTATGTTCAACTTTATCCATCTAATTTTTTGCAGTGAACTCTTCCAGACAAACCCATCTGCTTTACTAGACCGTGAAAGAAAATGATTCCATCTCTTAAGGCGGCTCAATGTTTTTCTTAGAACCTTCTGGAAAAACACTGAGGCTGCAGCAAACCGGTTGTGCCTCCAGCCATCTTTGCGTGGTTATGGGGGCATTGAATGACACTCTTCCCCGCGTCTGAGCCTGCCTGTTTTCGTGGTGCTGCTAATTCCAATTGGAGCTCAAACACATCTGTACAAATCATGCCTCTTTTCTGTCAGTGGTTTCCTGGTAACGGGCGGGCAGTGCCATCCACATGAGTGTCACGAGCATTAAATCACCACGCTGGAATCCCCCTGCTTCCTGAAGAAGAGGTGTGAACACATCAAAGCATCCTTCTTGCCCGACCAGGACTGCCAGTGTTGACGCTCCACCGAGTTAAAGACCACAGCTAGAAAGTGTGCTTTCACACCAGCATGGTGCCAGTGTGTGTGAGGGGCTGCCGTGGCAGCTTGGCTCTGGAATGAAGACCATTTTGGATCCACTCCATTGTGAACTTGGCAGTCTCAGCGAGCTTTAGGTTACGAAGCCTCAGTAAACCGGGAATTCCTGAGTGTTGTTATCCCGTCGGTAAAAGATGTGAATTCCCTGGCCTTCCGGTTTCATAATTTGTCCTTTCAGGTGGTGGTTCTCCGAGCTCAGTTTAATTCCACACTTCCCTCATCAAATGCTTCTTTCTTTGCAGAGTCTCAACTTGTTTCATATTCATCACGTTCCCATTCATCCCATCCCCTGAATTCCCCACCAGGCCTCGCACTATCGTGAGCTGGAAATGTACGTTGGTGTATTTGTGTCCTTCTGTGGGAAGGGGAGGAAAACTGGTTAGTTCGAAGTTGCTGAGGAGAAGTGGGGGAGGATTGTGTTGGGCGCTGGGTATATTCTTGATAAGGTGAGGACTGGGATTGCCGTGGTGCTAAGTTGTAGAGGTTGAGGAGGGGAAGAAAACTGGGTGAGGGGACGGGGAAGTGGAAGGAAAGTTGTGTGTGAGAGGACCTGGGTAGATCAGAAGGGGAGACGAGGGGGAAGGGAGAGGGAGTGCAGGATTCACTGGGGTACCGGCATCCCAAGCAGAGTACGAGGTGCAGTTTGTTTAGGTCCTCACTCTGGGAGTGGAGGAAGCTGAGGCGGACAGGTCAGTATGGGATTGTGAAAGGGAATTGAAGTGATTTGCAACCGCTTTATTCACAAAATGCTGCAGTAACTCAGCAGGTCAGGCAGCATCTCGGGAGAGAAGGAATGGGTGACGTTTCGGGTCGAGACGGAGCTAGGCCCTTCGGCCCACCGAGTCCGCACCGACCAGCGATCCCCGCACACTAACACTATCCTACGCACATCAGGGACAATTTGCATTTATACCAAGCCAACTAACCTACAAACCTGTACGTCTTTGGAGTGTGGGAAGAAACCAAAGACCTCGGAGAAAGTTAGTGGATTGGCACCTTACCAGGGAGAAGGTGCTTGAGAAGCTGAAAGGGCTAAAGGTGGATAAGTCACCTGGGTCAGATGGACTGCACCCCAGGGTTCTGAAAGAGGTGGTTTTAGAGATTGTGGAGGCTTGTAGAGATAGTGGAATTTGGCTTGAAGATTGTAGTGATAGAGGCTTGGAGATTGTAGAGATAGTGATATTTCAGGAATCAGAGTCAGGAATGGTCCCTGATGATTGGAAATTTGCCAATATTACCCCACTGCACATGAAGGGAGCAAGGCAGAATAGTGGGAACTATAGGCCGGTTAGTCTGACTTCAGTGGCTGGTAAGATTTCAGAGTCCATTATAAAGGATGAGGTTACGGACTACTTAGAGGTTTACGATAAAATAGGGCAAAGTCAGCATGGCTTTGTGAAGGGAAGGCCTTGCTTGACAAATTTGCTGGAATTCTTTGAAGAAGTAAATAGCAGGACAGACAAAGGGGAGTCAGTAAATGTTGTTTACTTAGATTTTCAGAAAGCCTTTGATAAGGTGTCACACTTTAGGCTGCTTAGAAAGATGAGAGCCCACAGTATCAAAGGGCAGATATGAGCATGGATAGCAGGTTGGCTGGATGGCAGAAGACAAAGAGTGGCAATAAAGGGGGCTTTTTCTGGTAGGCTGCCAGTGACTAGTGGAGTTCCACAGGGGTCAGTACTGGGGCCGCTGCTCCTCACATTGTATATTAATGATTTGGATGAGGGGATTGAAGGCTTTGTGGCAAAGTTTGCGGATGATACGAAAATAGGTGGCGGGGCAGGTAGAGTAGAGAAAGCAGGGACTCTGCAAAAGGACTTGGACAGGTTGGGAGAGTGGGCAGGGAAGTGGCAGATGGAATATAGTGTAGCAAAGTGTGGTCATGAATTTTGGTAGTAGGAATAAAGGCATGGAGTATTTTCTGAATGGGGTGAGAATCCAGAAATCGGAGGTGCAAAGGGACTTGGGAGTGCTGGTGCAGGTTTCCCAAAGAGTTAATCTGCAAGTCCCTGCAACATGAAACTTATTGATTTCTCTTTTCCAGTTCTAACAAGGCGCTGCGGACTGAATGGCTGACCATGTTTCTCTTTCCACAGATGTGGCCTGGCTTGCTCAGTGTTTTCCATTATTTTTATATTGTTATTTGAGCCGGCAGCTGCCTTGAATTTGGAGATGACCTACACATCACCTCAGAGATCGCTGGTCGGTGTGGACTCTATGGGTCAAAGGAGCTGTTTCCGCACTGTATATCTAAACTAAACTAAACTAAACAATGAGTTGTGAACTGGAAATCAGTCCTCATAAAGGGTGATGGACACAAAATGCTGGAGTACCTCAGCAGGTCAGGCAGCATCTCTGGAGAGAAGATCAAGGAAATGGGCACAGATTTGAATGGTAAATTCCAAAGGAGAGTTGGGTAAATATTGGAGCGTGGACATTTGTACCACTGTGAGAACAACCAGTACTCTGGGCTCATTAGGGATCCCTACCAAAGAGTCATGCTGGTGTGTGTAATACTTCTGTGCTGAGTCATTGCATAGTTAGACTGAGAAATGAGCAACCCCTTGCAGAATGACAGGGCCATACTGACGATGCCGTTGCCAGTAGAGGGACGATCTTTGCAGAGATATTTGAACAAAAGTAGCCTGAGGTTCAGGAAGAATTCTGTGCAGTGAACCTGAATCCATTCCCCATCATCCTGGAATAAACATCTCAGGAAAGGATGTCTCTCCACCCACTGAAACCATCCAAATACACACAAAAATATCTGGTTTGGATCTGCAGTGGTTTGCGGGCTATTTTAAGAATAAAAGATAGCCAAGGTAAACATAAATATACAAACCTGTTAGGAGTGCAACCACATGGTTGTTGTGCCTGGATGCACATTCAGGCCACTTCCTGGGGATGTTTGTTTTCCCTTCCACTGTCTCCCAGCGCATGCTCCAGTGAGGATGTTCGGCAAACCAGCAATGGGGAGGAAGCATGTTGAGGGGAACATATCAGGAGGGGATCCAAAGAATGGCAACCCCTCCTCTTGACCAGAGAGTCATAGAGTGATAGAGTGATAGTGATAGAGTGATAGTGATAGAGTGATAGTGATAGTGATAGTGATAGTGATAGTGATAGTGATAGTGATAGCGATAGTGATAGTGATAGTGATAGAGTGATAGAGTGATAGAGTGATAGTCATAGTGATAGAGTGATAGTGATAGAGTGATAGTGATAGAGTGATAGTGATAGTGATAGTGATAGTGATAGTGATAGTGATAGAGTGATAGAGTGATAGAGTGATAGAGTGATAGAGTGATAGTCATAGTGATAGAGTGATAGTGATAGAGTGATAGAGTGATAGTGATAGAGTGATAGTGATAGAGTGATAGTGATAGAGTGATAGTGATAGTGATAGAGTGATAGTGATAGTGATAGAGTGATAGAGTGATAGTGATAGTGATAGAGTGATAGTGATAGTGATAGTGATAGTGATAGTGATAGTGATAGTGATAGTGATAGTGATAGTGATAGTGATAGAGTGATAGAGTGATAGTGATAGTGATAGAGTGATAGTGATAGTGATAGAGTGATTGTGATAGTGATAGTGATAGTGATAGAGTGATAGAGTGATAGTGATAGTGATAGAGTGATAGTGATAGTGATAGTGATAGTGATAGAGTGATAGAGTGATAGAGTGATAGTGATAGAGTGATAGTGATAGAGTGATAGTGATAGTGATAGTGATAGTGATAGTGATAGTGATAGTGATAGTGATAGTGATAGTGATAGTGATAGAGTGATAGTGATAGTGATAGAGTGATAGTGATAGTGATAGAGTGATAGAGTGATAGTGATAGTGATAGAGTGATAGAGTGATAGAGTGATAGAGTGATAGTGATAGAGTGATAGTGATAGTGATAGAGTGATAGTGATAGTGATGGAGTGATAGACTGATAGTCATAGAGTCATAGAGTCATCAAGTGATAGAGCCATAGAGATATAGAGTCATAGCTTGATACAGTGTGGAAACAGGCCCTTCGGCCCAACTTGCCCACTTGTACCTGTCTAACTGTTCCTTAAATGTTGGGATAGTCCCAGCCTCAACTACCTCCTCTGGCAGCTTGATCCATATGCCCATCATCCTTTGTGTACAAAAGTTATCCCTCAGATTCCTATTCAATCTTTTCCCCTTCATCTTAAACCCATGTCCTCTGGTCCTCGATTCACCAACTCTGGGCAAGAGACTGTACATCTACCCGATCTATTCCTCTCAAGATTTTATAAGACCATTCCTCGTCCTCCTGCGCTTGAAGGAATAGAGTCCCAGCCTACTCAACCCCTGCTGATAGCTCAGACCCTCTAGTCCTGGCAACATCCTCGTTAATCTGACAATCTCAGACAATCTTGAGCAGAATACTTTGGATGGTGTTAATTGTAGATTGGAGCATGGTGTCCCACAAAAAAACTTGTAGATGGGCATTAAAACAAACTTAAACAAAATATGGAATGTTTTCCTTTCTCGAGAGACAAGAATACAGGGATGGAGATGTCATAGGAGTGTGGTGCTCGGCACAGGTTAGTTTAGCTCTGGGCATCAAACCTCAGGCATCGGAAGCAGCGCAGCTGGTCACCTGAGTGACAATGGTCCACAGAGCTACAGGTGACAGGGTTATTTCAAGCAGGTTTCTATTCCCTGCCTTCTCATGGTACTGCAGATGCTGGTTTAAACCGAAGGTACGCACAAAATGCTGGAGTAACACAGTGGGACAGACAGCATCCCTGGAGACAAGGAAAGAAGGAAACATTACCCATCCCTTCTATCCAGAGATGCTGCCTGCCCCACTGAGTCACTCCAGCATTTTGTGTCTGACTTTGGAGGAAAATTAGTTCAGAGCAAGAGGTGAGCATTGAAATAAATACCAGGCCCTTGTATAAACGATGGTCTTGTACTCCGGCAAAGGCCCTGAATCCTGAGGTAATAAAAAGGCCACAAGATTGAAAGCAATCGACCTTTTTAAGTGAGGATTATGGAAAAAGATGTCTGAAGAAGGGGTTCGACCCGAAACCTCACCCATTCCTTCTATCCAGCGATGCTGCCTGTCCTGAGTTACTCCAGCATTTTTTCTCTACCGATGGAGAAAGATGAAATGAGGGAAGGTCAGTGCAATTACTGTACAACATTGTGTACTTCTGACAGGCCTTCATTCAGGGAAAACAAGTTCAGCCTATCTAAAGGACAAACTGATGGAGGAATTCCAGCATCTTTGGTGAGCAATGGACTGTCGAGACTTCAAGTCGAGATCCTTCCTTTGGATTCCTCAGGAAAGGTCTCGATCCAAAACATTATCTACCCATTTCCATCCCCTTCACAGATGCTGCCTGACCCTCTCAGTTCCTCCGACAGTTTTGTTCCACGTTCCAGCATCTGCAGTCTTTTCTGTCTGTAGCCTTCCAGACCCTCCCCGTAACGATAGTCCCCCAATACAGGCAACATCCTGGTGACGATGGAAACAAAATGCTTGAGCAACTCAGCAGGACAGGCAGCATATCTGGAGAGGAATGAGTGATGTTTCGGGTCGAGACCCTTCTTCAGACTCCTGGTGAATCTCCCTGCACTCTCTCAAGTGCAATCATATCCTTCCTTTAGTGCGGTGACCAGAACCGCACACAATACTCCAAGTGCGATCTAACCAGTGTTTTGTAAAGCCACCTCGACCCAGAACATCACCTATTTCTTTTCTCCAGAGATGCTGTCTGACTCGTTGATTTACTCCAGCGTTTTGTGTCCATCTTCAGTAGCCATGCAATTTCCCAGTAGCCACGCAATTTATTCTCTCTCTTGTACCCACCAACATTACTGCTCTTTGATTCCTTTTTGCCACCTAATCTACCCACACTATTGGGTAAGTTACAGCAGCCATGAGACCCTTCGATGCATCTTTGAGATGTGGGAGGAAACCGAAGAGCTCAGAGGAGCACCCGTGCAGTCTCAGGGAGAACGTGCAAACTCCGCAAGGCCAGCACCGGAGGTCGGAATCGAATGAGGGTTCACTAGAATTATTGGAAGCAGCACTACTCGTGGCACAGAGGTGGAGTTGCTGCCTTACAGCGCCAGAGTCCCAGGTTCGATCCTGACCGGGGGTGCTGTCCGTACGGAGTTTGTACCTTCTCCCTGTGACCTGCGTGAGGTTTCCCCAGGATCCCTGGTTTCTTCCCACACTCCAAAGATGTACAGGTTTGCAGGTTAACTGGCTTGGTATAATTGTAAATTGTCCCTAGTGTGTGTAGGAAAGCATTAGTGTGAGTGGACGCTGGTTGATGCGGACTCGGTGGACTGAAGGGGTTGTTTCTGTGCTGTATCTCTAAACTAAACTAAACTTCCGTGTCATGTCTGTGCGTCTGACTCCTTGTGAAAAGGCCTTGCAATCCACTCAAGTCAAAGGCAATCAGCAATGGGAAAGTTGGCCAATGCCCACCCCCTGTGAAGCCCCACTTAGCACTGTCACTGCCAGTGCCAGTCAAGTGAGACAGCCCAGTGTGAGCTCTGGCCAACTTGACCAAGAGTTGCTAATGGTTGCTCTGCATGCCAACTGCCTACCTCTTCCAATCCAAGGAAGCAACCAACCCCACATGCTGAGCATGGAATTTACTTTAGACTTAAGACTTCAGCGATCCAGCACGGTAACAGGCCCTTCGGCGCACTGAATCCACTGACCAGCGACCCCCCTGTGCACTAGCACTATGCTACACACACTAAGAACAATTCACAATTTTTTCTACAGAAGCTAATTAACCTACATACCAGTACGTCTTTGGAATGTGGGAAGAAACCGGAGCAACCAGAGAAAACCCATGTGGTCATAGGGAGAACGTACAAACTCCGTACAGACAGCACTCGTAGTTAGCATTGAACCCGGTGCTCTGGCGCTGCAAGGCAGCTACTCTACCACTGCGGCATTGTGCCACCCAACGCCACTGTGCTGCTTAATTACCAGGGCATGATAGAAACATAGAAACATAGAAAATAGGTGCAGCAGTAGGCCATTCGGCCCTTCGAGCCTGCACCGCCATTCAATATGATCATAGCTGATCATCCAACTCAGTATCCCGTACCTGCCTTCTCTCCATACCCCCTGATCCCTTTAGCCACAAGTGCCCCATCTAACTCCCTCTTAAATATAGCCAATGAACTGGCCTCAACTACCTTCTGTGGCAGAGAATTCCACAGATTCACCACTCTCTGTGTGAAAAAAAACTTTCTCATCTCGGTCCGAAAAGACTTCCCCCTTATCCTTAAACTTTGACCCCTTGTTCTGGACTTCACCAACATCGGGAACAATCTTCCTGCATCTAGCCTGTCCAATCCCTTAAGAATTTTGTAAGTTTCTATAAGATCCCCCCTCAATCTTCTAAATTCCAGCAAGTACAAGCCGAGTCTATCCAGTCTTTCTTCATATGAAAGTCCTGCCATCCCAGGAATCAATCTGGTGAACCATCTCTGTACTCCCTCTATGGCAAGAATGTCTTTCCTCAGATTAGGAGACCAAAACTGTACGCAATACTCCAGGCGTGGTCTCACCAAGGCCCTGTACAACTGCAGCAGAACCTCCCTGCTCCTATACTCAAATCCCCTCGCTATGAATGCCAACATACCATTCGCTTTCTTCACTGCCTGCTGCACCTGCATGCCTACTTTCAATGACTGGTGTACCACGACACCCAGGTCTCGCTGCATCTCCCCTTCTCCTAATCAGCCACCATTCATTTAATAGTCTGCTTTCCAGTTCTTGCCACCAAAGTGGATAAGTGTAACCGAGGGAGTGATGTGGGTGGTAGGGGGCAGGGGAAAGCAAAAGGGAGGTTGGGGAGAAAAAAGGGAAATGGAAGATATAGTATATGGAGGAGAGGAAAGGAGCAGGGTGACTGGTGGGAGATGGTGGGAGAAATATAAGCGCACTGGGGTGGGTGTGAGGGGGATAGAAAGGACGGGTTCAATGTTCACACCATTGGGTTGTAAGTGGCTACCCAAGCAGAATATGAGGCACTGGCCCTCTGGTTTGCATGCGTCCTGACTCTGGCAATGGAGGAGGCCAAGGACAGAAAGGTCGGCATGGGAATGGGAAGTTAAAATGGTTAAAAAGGTTAGCACTCAGATAACATGTGAGTTCATGTGGGCAGCACCTCCTCTCTCTCAGACGTCCAAGGCTGATTGCTTCTTATCTCTGGCCCTGGCCGGACCTGGATTCTTGCTGTTTCAGCTGCGGCTCATGAAACCTGGTTGAATGCCGACATCTTTTCCATTGGATCACCAGCAGCCACGGTGCACTTATGGTTACCAGCTTGTCTGCAAATGCTGGGTTGTTTCCCAGTCCAACTGGCAGCAAAGGTTTGCTTCACCTCTCACCAGCTGGTCAATTACTTACAAAAGTATGTGTGTTCTCTCGTTGCTATAGAAACTATTTTGCACGCTAGCCGATTTAAGAACATTGCTTACATCTTATGTTGACTGGAGCAGATAAGGATAAGGTAGTCCACCCCAACATAAGCTTGGCCATGGGAAGCTAACGGTTATCTTTGCCACTCTTTGGAACGATGCTGAATCTCTTCCTGAGAATACATGAATGCAGGAGCAGGAGTGAATCGTTTATTCCATCGAGTTCGCCTTCGCAAACTTAGTCATCATGATCGATCCTCATTTTAGCTCCACTTATCCCCTCAGGTTCAGATCCCTGATATGTTGGCTGAACAAAATTATACCAGCCTTGATATTTACTAGACACAGAAAGTTCAGTTCAGTTTGGTTTCATGTCACGTGTACCGAGGTACAGTGAAAAGCTGCAGATGTTGGTTGACAAAGAAAAAAACACAAAGTGCTGGAGTAACCCGGCAGGTGAGGCAGCATCGCCTGGTATTACGCTCACTTGTTCAAAACACTCCTGGAGGACAGTGTTCCAGTAGACAATGGGCCACAAATGTCACCAAGTCGAGTGCTAGCACAAGAAGAAAATTAAATGCAGACCACCAGTCTGTCTTACAACCATGAGCAAAGCCATGAGGTGTCTTTCAACTGTAGTCACCATCGCGATGAAGGGAAAGCAGCAGCTAATTAACCCAGGGCAACCATTGGGAAAATGGCCAAGGGCAAACAATCTATTTTAGTAATGTTGAGTCAAGCACTTCCTTGCCAGATCAATGGAGGGAATTCCTTCACTTCGTGAGCAAGTCCTGGGAACGTTTACCCTTGTGAAGAGGCAGCGAGCTGATGCATTGTTCACTGCCCTGACGGTGATATTTAACTGACATTGTGTCTCTATTGTGGGACAGGAGACCAAACCGCAAATTGCACCATTGATCTCAGGGTTATCCCACTTACACCTTTCAGGATTATGGTAGCAGGAGGTCAAAGGAAAGGTGGGGGCACTTGGCCAGATCCAAATGCCTGCTTCAGTCTAGGTTTGCAATACGGTTGCATTTCTTTCCTCTTGTTTGTTGGATGGTTTGCATTGGCATTGGTATTGGTTCACCAAGTGTGCCGAGGTTCTGTGATAAACTTTGTTTTGTGTGTACTCCACATCACGACTGCCTTTCCATTCAACATTACTCGTGCAAGCGACCGGGGAATACTCCGCCAGTCAGGGAGCCTCAGTGAAAAGAGAAACAGAGTCAACTTCTCGGTCGGCACGGTGGCGCAGCGGTAGAGTTGCTGCCTTGCAGCGCCAGAGTCCCGGGTTCCATCCTGACTACGGGTGCTTGTCTGTACGGAGTTTGTACGTTCTCCCCATGACCGGCGTGGGTTTTCTCCGAGATCTTTGATTTCCTCCCACACTCCAAAGATGTGCAGATTTGTAGGTTAATTGGCTTGGTATGAATGTAGAAACATAGAAAATAGGTGCAGGAGTAGGCCATTCGGCCCTTCGAGCCTGCACCGCCATTCAATATGATCATGGCTGATCATCCAGCTCAGTAACCTGTACCTACCTGCCTTCTCTCCATACTCCCTGATCCCTTTAGCCACAAGGGCCACATCTAACTCCCTCTTAAATATAGCCAATGAACTGGCCTCAACTACCTTCTGTGGCAGAGAATTCCACAGACTCACCACTCTCTGTGTGAAGAAATGTTTTCTCATCTCGGTCCTAAAAGACTTCCCCCTTATCCTTAAGCTGTGACCCCTGGTTCTGGACTTCCCCAACATCGGGAACAATCTTCCCGCATCTAGCCTCTCCAACCCCTTAAGAATTTTATATGTTTCAATAAGATCCCCCCTCAGTCTTCTAAATTCCAGCGAGTACAAGCCCAGTCTATCCAGTCTTTCTTCATATGAAAGTCCTGCCATCCTACACTGCTCATGTAAATTGTCTCTAGTGTGTGTAGGATAGCATTAATGTGCGGGGATCACTGGTCGGTGGGGACTCGGTGGGCTGAAGGGCCTGTTTCCAAGCTGTATCTCTAAACTAAATTAAACTCGCGTCTGTGCCCGCTCATTGCAACTGGAAAATGTGAGGGAACAGGATGTTTGAAGTTGCAGGATGGGGGGGGGGGGGGGGGGGGGGGGAGTAGAGGGATGAACGAGAATGTGTGTGATAGAGTGAAGTCCAAGGTTGTGCAGGAGACGCATTGCTGTTGACCTTAGTGCTGTCTGAGAGGGTGCAGAGAGAGAGAGAGAGAGAGAGAGAGAGCCTGCTAGAGCTTAAATAAAGGGAAATGGGAGAAGGCAATGAGAGAGGACAACAATGCTGGGTTAGGAGAGGCAGAGCACCAAGCTGCCACAAACCCAAGGTAAAGGAATACGCAGTGTTCATTCGCAGTTTGTCTGCGCTCTCTCAATGCGTTTTGCACCCTCCTCTCTGCTCAAAATCCCACATAGTTTTGTGACGTTAGCATACTTGGAAAGATGGCAATAGGACCCCTTGGCCCAACACTTGACGTAGATCATGTACAGCTGTGCCCCAAACACACAGGCTGGCCACCCAGTAGCTACTCTATTCCGATGCAAAATGCCTCAACATCAAGGAAAATCTGTGGCAACGAGTCCCACGTAGGTAATTGTAAAAACAAGGAGCGAATGCCAATAAGCAACATAATGTGCATTTGAAGTCCACGTGCACTTTGAGATCAGCACGTTGGAAAACATGGTGTAACTACAGTAATTGGTTTGGCACGGTGGCGCAGCGGGAGAGCTGCTGCCTTACAGTGCCGGAGATCTGGGTTCAATCCCGACTACGGGTGCTGTCTGTATGGAGTTTGGTCATTCTCCCCGAGACCTGTGTGGGTTTTCTCCAAGATCTTCGGTTTCTTCCCACATTCCAAAGAGGTCCAGGTTTGTAGGGTAATTGGCTTGGTACAAATGTAAACTGTCCCCAGTGTGTGTAGGATAACATCAGTGTGCGGGGATCGCTGGTCAGCGCGGACTCGGTGGGCTGAAGGGCCTGTTTCTGCGCTGTATCTCTAAACTAAACTAAACTACAGCCGAAAGGGGGTCCTCCAGGCACTGTTATGGATCGCTGAATGTGAGTTAAACACTGAAATTGTGAAAACAGCCAGCAGGTCAGGCAGCATCTGTGGAGGGAGAAGAACAGTTAACGTTGCAGATCTGGGACCCTGTATGAGAACTAAGAAAAAGAGTAATCAAGTTAGTCTAGGTAGCAGAGAAGGTGAAGGATCGATGGGTGGATCAATAGGAATAGTTTTGATCAGGTGGATAGGATAATGTAGCAGTCAGATAGCAGAATACACCTCTTATTACCTGGCTAATATTCAGTTAGGCTTTTCTCTATCTAGGTCGTCTCTATCTAGGCAGTAAAGTTCAATCAAAGTCTGAAAGTCACCAATGAAGTAGAAAATAGTTCAGCACTGCTCTGTGGTTGTGGTACGATGCCTGATAACAGCTGGGTAGAACTGTCCCTGAATCTGGAGGCCCGCTGGCCTTTGTTCCCACCCCAGCCCTCTCCCCCAGCTGGCCAGCATAAGGACATAAGTGATAGGAGCAGAATTAGGCCAGGTCTAATCCACCATTCAATCATTCCCATTCTCCTGCTTTCTCCCCATCACCCCTGCCTTAAAAATATCCATTGACTTGGCCTCCACAGCATGCTGTGGCAAAGAATTCCACGGATTCTGACTAAAGAAATTCCTCCTCATCTCCTTCCTAGAGGAACATCCTTTAATTCCGAGGCTGTGCCCTCCGGTCCTAGACACTCCCACTAGTGGAAACATCCTCTCCACATCCACTCTATCCGGGCCTTTCACTATTGCACTCCCCTGGCCACCCCTGATCCCGGCCTCTGGGGAAGGATGCAGCCCTGCTGTTGTGTTTCGGTCCAGGACTACTGAGTTCTCTCAGGGATTTTACCCGGGCCAGTGACCGAACACCTCGTTGGCATTCTTGGACAGGCGGCGTTCCCGCTCCGCACCCAGCTAAGAGAAGGATTGGGTGAGCCGAGAGGGGGATGTGGGAAAATGTTCCATTATCCTCTTCCTCAGACAGCAGTAAACTCACATGAATGAAGACACACACACACACGCACACGCACACGCACACGCACACGTACACGCACACGCACACGCGCGCACACACACACACACACACGCACACGCATACGCACACGTGCGCACACACACACACACACACACACACACACACACACACACACACACACACACACACACACACACACACACACGTTGGTTTTGCTGAACCTTTGATAAACGACACACACAACATGACAAGCCTGCTCTGGCTCTCTCTTTCCTCTCCACACACACACACACTGCAGGTCTGGAAGGCATCAACCAGAAGCACTGAGTGAACCCCGTTCCTTCACTTCACACCGGGAAGGGAGGCACGTTGGCGCAGTGGTAGAGTTGCTGCCTTACAGCGAATGCAGCGCCGGAGACCCGGCTTCAATCCTGACTACGGGCGCCGTCTGCACGGAGTTTGTACGCTCTCCCCGTGACCTGCGTGGGTTCCCTCCGAGATCTTCGGTATCCTCCCACACTCCAAAGACGTGCAGGTTTGTAGGTTAATTGGCTTGGTCAATGTAAAAGTTGTCCCCAGTGGGGATAGTGTTAATGTGCAGGAGTCGCTGGTCAGCGCGGACCCGGTGGGCCGAAAGGGCCTGTTTCCACGCTGTATCTCTAAACACCCTTTATTCTGGGCATGTAGGAAGCAGCTGGAGTGAGCTGGCTGGCAGGGTGAAGCTCTCCCTATGTGGTTCCATAAAACAAGCCATGGACAGCTACTGCAGGAGTTACGTGCAGTGAAATTCCTTCCATGCCGACACAACACTGCAGGATGAGGACAGAGTGAATGACACCAACATTAACTTCCTCAGCATCGTTAGAGGACTCCAGGATGCTGACAGAATCAAGGCCCCTCTGCACTCTCCCAGAAAATGCTCCCACTTCAGGTAGAGCATGGGCTTCACACACTCTGAACTCCTTTCACACAGTCCCAGAGAAAACACACTCCCAATGTGGGTGCAGATGTACAGTAAAGTCCTTCTGTGCTGGCGCAGTCTTAACCTCTGAACAAGGCTTCCTATTGTATCAATATTTCCATTCCTCATATCACCAGCCAACTCTTGACGCCAATTCCCTGGCAGTTCTACTCTCTGAACTTGGTGACAAGGAGCGAGAGTGACATTCATTGGACGCGAGCCTCTCCCAGGCGGTGGAGCTTTTGATCTCATCTGTCAGGACTCCACTTCGAGCCAGCAGCCAGACTGAAAGGCCAAGAGCAGCTCTCCCACTGCGGCACGTCATTAGGTGGGAAAAGCTGAGTTTGGGAAGCCAAAGAACGCAGGCTTAAAGAAAACACTAAGCCTCCTGAAGTAAATCCTGAATCCACAAAGCCTCCCGAAGTAGGATGGCACGGTGGCGTAGCGGGAGAGTTGCTGCCTTACAGCGCTTACAGCGCCAGAGACCCGGGTTCGAGCCCAACTACAGGTGCTGTCTGTACGGAGTTTTACGTTCCCCCCGTGACCTGCGTGGGTTTTCTCCGAGGTCTTCGGTTTCCTCCCATGCTCCAATGACGTACAGGTTTGTAGGTGAATTGGCTTGATATGTGTAAAAATTGTCACTAATGTGCATTCAGGATAGTGTTACTGTGTGGAGATTGCTGGTCAGTGCGGACTCGGTGGGCTGAAGGACCTGTTTACACGCTGCATCTCCAAACTAAACTAAAATTAAACTGAACTAAATGTCACAACTCCACTCAAAATATAAAAAACTAATAATTCCAAAATAAGAAGAGTAAAATATATATACCAGTTGCTGAGACACCAGAAATTATTGGCAAATACTTAACAAAATAATCTGGAAGATGCTGGATCATTTCATTCCAACGAGGAAGAAAGATTCTCAGGAGAGTAAGAGGCTGACAATGGAAGTCAAGGACAGTATAAAACTAAAAGAGAAGATGTATAAACTTTTAAAGAACAACAGAAGGTAATTAAAAAGGCAATATGGGGAGAAAAGATGAAGTACAAAGGTAAGCTAGCCAAGAATATAAAGGAGGATAGTAAAAGCTTCTTTAGCTATGTGAAGAAGAAAAGATTTGTTAAGACAAATGTGGGTCCCTTGAAGACAGAAACAGGTGAATTTATTATGGTGAACAAGGAAGTGGCAGACGAGTTGAACGGGTACTTTGGTTCTGTCTTCACTAAGGAAGACACAAACAATCTCCCAGAAGTACTCGGGGACAAAGGATCTAGTGTGATGGAGGAACTGAAGGAAATTCATATTAGTCAGGAAATGGTGTTGGGTAGACTGATGGGACTGAAGGCTGATAAATCCCCAGGGCCTGATGGTCTGCATCCCAGGGTACTCAAGGAGGTGGCTCTAGAAATCATGGATGCATCGGTGATCATTTTCCAATGTTCTATAGATTCTGGATCAGTTCCGGTGGATTGGAGGATAGCTAATGTAATCCCACTTTTTAAGAAAGGAGGGAGAGAGAAAGCAGGGAATTATAGACCAGTTAACCTGACATCAGTGGTGGGGGAAGATGCTGGAGTCGATTATTAATGATGTAACAGCGGAGCGTTTGGATAGCAGTAACAGGATGGGTCCGAGTCAGCATGGATTTATGAAGGGGAAATCTTGCTTGATGAATCTTCTGGAATTTTTTGAGGATGTAACAAGTAAAATGGATAAGGGAAAGCCAGTGGATGTAGTGTACCTGGACTTTCAGAAAACCTTTAATAAGGTCCCACACAAGAGATTAGTGGGCAAAATTAGAGCACATGGTATTGTGGGTAGGGTATTGACATGGATAGAGAATTGGTTGGCAGACAGGAAACAAAGAGTAGGGATTAACGGGTCCCTTACAGTATGGCAGGCAGTGACTAGTGAGGTGCCGCAAGGCTCGGTGCTGGGACCGCAGCTATTTACAATATATAACAATGATTTAGATGAAGGAATTAAAAGTAACATTGGCAAATTTGCAGATGACACAAAGCTGGATGGCAGTGTAAACTGTGAAGAGGATGTTATCAGTCAAATCAATCAAATCAAATAGCTTTTATCGTCATTCAAATGAATTGAACGAAATTGTCTTTACCATGCAGTCACAAACAATAAAGAGCACAAGACACACAATTGCAGTTTAACACAGACAACCATCACAGTGATTCCTCCAGGCACACCCTCACTGTGATGGAAGGCAAAGAAAAGTCTTATCTCCTCCTGCTACCTCGAGGCTCCCGACTCCCGAAACCCCCGCCGGGCGATGGAACGTCCCAGGCCGAGCCGAGCAGGCCGATGAAGGTCCTGAGCCCCCACCGGGCGATGGAAGGTGCCGCGGCCGAGTCACGCAGGGCGATGAAGGTCCTGCGAGCGGGTCAATCGAGCCTCGCGGTCGAAGCTGCTACGGCTGGAGCTCCCGAAAGCCGGTCGCCAGCCAGGGACCTGCGAGCTCCCGATGTTGCAGTCCACAGGGCTCGCAGCCGAAGCCTCCGAGATGGTAAGTCCAGGCCCTGCGACCGGAGCCTTCAAGGTCGATCCCAGCTGGAGGCCGCCGACTACTCCCTAGTGTTAGGCCGTAGCGCGAACGGAGATACGACACGGAAAAAGGTCGCATCTCCGTTGAGGAGGAGATTTAAAACAAAAGGTTTCTCCCACTCCCCCACCACCCCCCCCCACATATACATGGCTAAAAATAGGTCATTACATTACATACATTTAAACGCTAACAATACACAAAGAAAGAAAAAGACAGACAGACTGCCGGTGAGCCACAGCCGCAAGGTGCAGCCACATCCGGTGAATGAGGATGCAGGGTGACTGAGATAGGTTGGGTGAGTGGGCAGACATGGCAGATGCAGTATAATGTGGATAAGTGTGAGGTTATCCACTTTGGTGGCAAGAACAAGAAGGCGAATTATTATCTGAATGGTGTCAGGTTAGGAAAAGGGGAAATGCAATGTCTTCTGTGTGTTCTTGCACATCAGTCACTGAAAGTAAGCATGCAGGTACAGCAGGCAGTGAAGAAAGCTAATGGCATGTTGGCCTTCATAACAAGAGGATTTGAGTATAGGAACAAAGAGGTCCTTCTGCAGTTGTACAGGGCCCAGGGCCCAGAGACCACACCTGGAGTATTGTGTGCAGTTTTGGTCTCCAAATTTGAGGAAGGATATTCTTGCTATTGAGGGTGTGCAGCGTAGGTTTACTAGGTTAATTCCCGGAATGGCGGGACTGTCATATGTTGAAAGACTGGAGCGACTGGGCTTGTATACACTGGAATTTAGAAGGATAGACAATAGACTATAGACAATAGGTGCAGGAGTAGGCCATTCAGCCCTTCGAGCCAGCACCGCCATTCAATGCGATCAAGGCTGATCACTCTCAATCAGTACCCCGTTCCTGCCTTCTCCCCATACCCCCTAACTCCGCCATCCCTAAGAGCTCTATCCAGCTCTCTCTTGAAAGCATCCAACGAACTGGCCTCCACTGCCTTCTGAGGCAGAGAATTCCACACCTTCACCACCCTCTGACTGAAAAAGTTCTTCCTCATCTCCGTTCTAAATGGCCTACCCCTTATTCTTAAACTGTGGCCCCTTGTTCTGGACTCCCCCAACATTGGGAACATGTTATCTGCCTCTAATGTGTCCAATCCCCTAATTATCTTATATGTTTCAATAAGATCCCCCCTCATCCTTCTAAATTCCAGTGTATACAAGCCCAATCGTTCCAGCCTTTCAACATACGACAGTCCCGCCATTCCGGGAATTAACCTAGTGAACCTACGCTGCACGCCCTCCATAGCAAGAATATCCTTCCTCAAATTTGGAGACCAAAACTGCACACAGTACTCCAGGTGCGGTCTCACCAGGGCCCGGTACAACTGTAGAAGGACCTCTTTGCTCCTATACTCAACTCCTCTTGTTACGAAGGCCAACATTCCATTGGCTTTCTTCACTGCCTGCTGTACCTGCATGCTTCCATTCATTGACTGATGCACTAGGACACCCAGATCTCGTTGAACTCCCCCTCCTCCTAACTTGACACCATTCAGATAATAATCTGCCTTTCTATTCTTGCTTCCAAAGTGAATAACCTCACACTTATCTACATTAAACTGCATCTGCCATGTATCCGCCCACTCACACAACCTGTCCAAGTCACCCTGCAGCCTTATTGCATCTTCCTCACAATTCACACTACCCCCCAACTTAGTATCATCTGCAAATTTGCTAATGGTACTTTTAATCCCTTCGTCTAAGTCATTAATGTATATCGTAAATAGCTGGGGTCCCAGCACCGAACCTTGTGGGGATCTTAAAGAAACACATAAGTTTATTAAGGGATTGGACAAGCTAGATGCAGTAAACATGTTTCCGATGTTGGGGGAGTCCAGAACCAGGGACAGTTTAAGAATAAGGGGTAGGCCATTTAGAACTGAGATAAGGAAAAACCTTTTCACCCAGAGAGTTGTGAATTTGTATAAAAGAGCTGTTTGATTGCCCCTTTGAGAAGCACAACAGCAATAAGAAGAAGGGAAGGCACAAGCAAAATGACCTATTGTGAGCGGCCATGTTGGAAGATGCTCAATGTTTTAGTTTTTAGTGTAGAGATACAGCGCGGTAGGAAACCGGCCCACCGAGTCTGCACCAACAAGCGATCCCCACACATTAACACTACCCTCCGCACACTAGGGGCAATTTTACATTGATACCAAGCCAATTAACCCACAAACCTGTATGTCTTTGGAGTGTGCGAGGAAACCGAAGATCTTGGAGAAAACATACAGACAAGCAGCCGTTGTCCGGATCGAACCCGTGTCTTTGGCGCTGTAAGGCAGTAGCTCTACTGCTATGTCACCATGCCACCCTGATCCATGTTGAAGCAAAGTGATTTGTGGTGTGTAAGGACTGAGGCTTTGGCTTCTGAGGCGTTGGCAAGGAACTGAGGGTGAAATAAGGTGAGGTTGTTTATTTTCACGCACTCCTCTCATGGTGCTGCAGTGGACATGGCAGCTAGGGCATTGGTAAGCTCCTTTTGCTGGATGTGGGGAGTCAGGGAGACTCCCGGTGACTCGGAGGCCCAGACCTGTGGGAAGTGCGTCCAGCTGAGTATCCCGAGTGGCCACATGAGGGAAGTGGAGCTGCAGCTGGATGACCTCAGGGTGGTGAGGAGCATGGGGGCATAGCCAGGGTCCAGGATATGTCTGACTGGCTACAGAAGGTGGAGGGAACGCAGCCAGACTTGTTGAGAACATTGCACGTGAACTGGAGGGCGACTATTACCCTTGCAGGGCGCTTCATTAGGACTACTTGGGAGGGAGTAAACTAGACTGCCAGGGTGATGGGAACCTGAGTAGAAGGTCGGCCAAAGGAAGGAGTGGTGGGAAGGTAGATAGAATGACCAGTAAATCTCGAAGGAAAAACAGGTAGTGTTAAGCAATATGTTGAAACTGATGTGTTCATTTCAAAGCAAAGATTATCATGGGTAAAGCAGATGAACCTAGAGCCAGGATCAGTGCTTGGAACTAAACACTGTGGCAATAACGGATACGTGGCCATTATGAAGGGTCTGAAGAAGAGTCTCGACCCGAAATGTCATCTATTTCTTCTCTCCAGAGATGCTGCCTGTCCCGCTGAGTTACTCCAGCATTTTGTGTCTATCTGCCATTATAAATGACAAGAGTGGCAGCTTAATGGAGGGAACGGAACTGATCGGAACACTGTCAGTTACTTGTCAGAAAACATAAGCCTCAATTTAATACATGTTTACGTCCTACTGCACTTATATTGCTTAACATTTGCTAAACTTATTACATGTTACACCCGACCGCACCTTATATTTAATTACATTATTTCTTTTATTTAACAAAAAAAACGTCACTACCGATGCATTTGCAATATGTTAGCTCTCATTGCTGTGCAATAACTTGCTGTCTTGACTGCACTCTACACTGCCTTGACCATATTGTAATTGTTTTGTCTATATTGTATTAGAGGTCAGTTTGTTTAATTCAGTAGATTAGGTTTAGCTTGTTATGGATAAAGGTTTATCCTTTGTACTGTCTGCTGTGTGTGATTGCATCATCTGGAGTGCTTTAATTTCGCTGTACTTTGTGTAGTGACAATAAAGGTTTTTTACATTTTTACATTTTTTTTATTTTTAATGCTCTAGGGTTTCGATGTTTCAGGCGTGACAGAGAGGGAGGTAAAAGACATGGAAGAGTTGTCCAGGGAGAATGTTAAGTGGCACTCAGAGAGGACGTGGTGTAGGGTCCATCCACTGTGGCAATGTAAGTAGTGGTCAAAACTAAGAAAGGTGCAATGAGTGGGATTATACCACAGGTCTCCCAATAACCAGAGAGATATGTTAACAGATGAAGGAAAGGTACAAAAGCAACAGTGTTGTTGTACTGAGCAATTAATTTACCCAAAAAGATACAAAGAATTGCAGATGCTGGTTTACAAAAAAAGACACAAAGTATTGGAGAATCTCAGCAGAGTAGGCAACATCTCTGGAGAACATGGATAGGTGATGTTTCAGGCCAGAGCTCTTTTTCTGACCGAAGAAGTCTGAAGGTGCGTCCTAACTGAAGCGTCACCTATTCCATATTCTTCTGAGATGCTGCCTGATCCACTGAGTTACTCCAGCACTTTGTGTATGTTTTTTTTTTAACTTCCCCAATATTGACTGGGACTTAATCAGTGCAAAAGGCTTCGATGGGGTAGAATTTGTTCGGAGTATCTGAGAGGGTTTCCTGAAACAGTATGTGGGCTGTCCAACTCAAGGTGAGGTCATATTGGACCTTGCTTTGGCAAGCGAGCCTGGACAGGTGACTGGTGTTTCAGTGGACGAGTGTTTTGGGATCACAACTCCATAGGTTTTAAGACAGTTATGAATAAGGATAAGTCTGAACCTTGGGAGAAGGTACTAAACTGGGGTAAAGCAGATTAGAGCATTATTAGACAGGAGCTAGGAAGAGTAAATTGGGAGTATTTGCTATTGGGTAAATCCACATTTGACAATCAGAAGTAATTCACAAGGCAATTAATTAATCGGCGTACTGGACCAGCATGCACTAGTAAAGAGAGGTAACGTCAGCAAGGTAAAGGGCCTGTCCCACTTATGCGATTTTAAGGCGACTGCCGGCGACTGTCAAAGTCGTAGCAGATCGCCGACTGCCGACGACAATGACCACGACAATGCCGAGTCAGGTCGAGATTACAGCGTCTTCAGAAACATCGTGAAATTCCCACGCTGTCAATGCTTCTCCGGCATCCTAATTTTCACTGAAATCACTGACAGTTGGTAAGTACTTGAGAGTTTTGAAATATAACATCTTGTAGGGGTTCCTTAAAAACCAAGCTTCATGGTAACAAGGCATAAACTGGATTTACTTTCAGTTTACCAATAGCTGTATTAAACATTTTTTTTTTTAAAGTGGTTAAGTGTTTTTTTGTGAAAAGTGTGTGGGCATTCTTTAAAAATGTACGTGAGATTCATATCTGGTTTCTGGGTTGCATATCTGGGTTGGGAGCCTACTTTAAATGTAATGGCTGATGGCCATAAACATCGCAAAAATTCCCACGCTTACCTGACCGTCAAACTGTCACCTCCAATCTACCTGTCAAATGTCCTGACGGTAAATAAATTGGTTAAACACAAGCATTTTATGGTATTTTGATATGACTTTACTTATTTTAATATTATGTGCTTCTAAATGCATCTAAGAGAACCTAGCAAACCTGGGGACAGCAGGCGACAGCGCCCGCAATAAGCAACGATACCTGCCGACAAATCTGTGGAATTCTCTGCCTCAGAAGGCAGTGGAGGCCAATTCTCTGAATGCATTCAAGAGAGAGCTAGATAGAGCTCTTAAGGATAGCGGAGTCAGGGGGTATGGGGAGAAGGCAGGAACGGGGTACTGATTGAGAATGATCACATTGAATGGCGGTGCTGGCTCGAAGGGCTGAATGGCATCCTCCTGCACCTATTGTCTATTGTCTATTGTCTATTGACAAGCCAGCTGTCGCCGAGAAATTTAACTCCGGATAGTTTCTCAGCGATGTGCTGGAATTTTTGGAAGACTCCTCACGATCATGCCCGCGACACCCGGCGAACTGTCGACGACTGCCTAGTCGACAGCCTAGTCGCCAGCAGTCACCTTAAAATCGCCTAAAATGGGACAGGCCCTTGAGGGGACCTTGGATGACCAAAGAGATTGTAAATTTGGTCAAAAAGTAAAAGGAAATGTAGGAAGATTAAACCAGATGGGGCTTTTGAGGAATATAAAGCAGGCAGGAAAGAACAGGCAGGCAGGCAATTAGAAGGGCCAAAAGGAGCCATGAAATGTCATGGATGAGTCCGATTTTTTAAAATCCCAATGCTTTTTATACATACATTAAAAACAACAGGTAACCCGGGGGAAGGTGGGAGCACTCAAGGGTAAAGGAGGAAATTTATGTTTGAAGTTAGTGGATGGAGGTGATGTGCTAAATGAGTACTTTGCATCTGTATTCACAAAGGAGTAGGACATGGATGACAGTGAGATCAATGTGGGAAATACTACTATGCATGGACAATTGGAGATCAAGAAAGAGGTGATGTTGGGGCTCTTGAAGACCATTAAGATAGACACCAAATTCTGGAGTCAGCATTTCTGGATGGAACGAATGGGTGACATTTCTGGTCGAGACCCTTCTTCAGACTGAGAGTGGGGGCAAGTTGGGCCGAAGGGCCTGTTTCCACACTGTATCACTCTATGACACTATGACTCAATGTTTGAAAACAAAATTATTGCTTGGTGGATGAGCTTTCAGAGATGTTAATTTACAAAGCCTGAGATTATTTACATGGCTCCTACAATATTAATATAATTAACTAACATCCTAGATTTATGTAGCATACTTATGATAATGAAATATCCTAGTGTAAAGTATAACATTGAACCAGACAAAGAGAAAGTCAGGCAGGTGAGCAAAACCTTGGTCTGAGAGTCATGTTGGAAAGAGAGACTTAAATGGAGGAAAGAGATAGAATGGAAAAGAGATTTAGGGATGGAATTCCAAAGTTTAGGATCTTGAAGTCTGACCTGGCGACTGCCAGTGCTGAAGTTAACACATAAAGGATGTGGAATAGGCCAGGGCATAGATATATATCTCAGAGATCGGCTGTGTGCTCTGTGCTTTGTTCTCTGTGCTCTATTTTGACTGGGAACATATTGGCACCAAGGGGATGTAGGCAAGGTTCTAAAAGAGTACTTTGCAGCTGTTTTCACCAAGGAGAAGGACATGGAGGACAATGAGATAAGTGTGGAGAATACTAATATGCAAGGGCAATTTGTGATTAAGAAGGAAGAGGTGTCTGGACTCTTGATTCAGTTTAGATTATTGCCACATGTACCGAGGTACAGTGAGAAGCTTTTGTGGCATGCTATCCAGTCAGCGGAAAGACAATGCATGATTACAATTGAGCCATTTACAGTGGATAGATACATAATGTCAAGGTAAAGTTTAATGCAAGGTAAATCCAGCAAAGTCCGAATAAGGATAGCCAGAGGGTCACCAATGAGGTAGATAGTAGTTCAGCACTGCTCTCTGGTTGTGGTAGGATGATTCAGTTACCTGATAACAGCTGGGAAGAAACTGTCCCTGAATCCAGAGGTGTGCGTTTTCACACTTCTGTACCTTTTGCCTGATGGGAAGGGTATTGGGGTGGATAAATCCATAAAGCCTGATGCGATTTACTCCGGATTATTGAGAGACAATAGAGGAGATTGCAGTAGGCTTGACAAAGATCTTTGCATCTTCTCCAGCCCCAGGGGAGGTCCCGGAGGATGGAGAGTAGCTAATGTTGTTTCTTTATTTCAGAAGGGAAGTAGAGAGAATCCAAGGAACTATAGGCTGGTGAGCCTCACGTCAGTGGAGTTAAAGTGTTGGAGAGGATTCTTCGGGATTGGATTTTCCTGTCATATGGAGGACAATGGGTTAATTAGGGACAGTCAACAGGGCTGCAGAAGGTTACTGACACAGTAACACACTATAAGACACTTTATACACTATAAGATCACCCCTCATCCTCCTGCGCTCCAAGGAATAGAGTCCGAGTCTACTCAACCTCTTCCTGTAGCTCAGACCCTCTAGTCATGGCAACATCCTGGTACCCTTTCCAGCTAGACAACATCTTTCCTGTAACATGGTGCCCAGAACTGAACACAAGAACTGTACAGAAATGTCACAGTTCATCTATTCATTATGCCAGATTATGCAAGGATTCAAGAATAAGCATGAGGTTTTCAAAATCATGGCTTTACCTACCCAGGTGGCAAGGGAGTTAGATGACACTGGCCTGATAGGTGAACCCAATTTGGTCCATGTTAGTGGAGGTTGGCGTAACTTCAGATTTTGTAGGAGAGGAGTGTCAGGCACGGAGGTGGGGGGGGGGGGGGGGGGGGGGGCGGGGGCGGGGAGGAGGAAATGCTTCTTCATGACATGAGATTACCAGGCAGAGAGAAGAAAGGATTCAAAGCTGTTCTTAAAACCTCCTGGAACATATCCAACATCCTCATAACTCCTGATAGTCCAAAAGCCATTCAAAGTAGGATGGAGCGCTGAGAATACTGAACGCCCACGTGCCAGGAGCACATAAAACCGTGCGTAGATGGCAGAGACAGTGTACCGCCTCAGCAACTGCAGTCACCCCTCCCCTACACTTCCTACCAATCCTACTTTGGGGCAGAGGCTGCAGATCCCAGAATGGTCTCATCAGATCGGGCGGTCACGGTGGCGCAGCGGTAGAGTTGCTGCCTTACAGCGAATGCAGCGCTGGAGACCCGGGTTCCATCCCGACTATGGGTGCTTATCTGTACGATTTGTACGTTCTCCCTTTGACCTGCGTGGGTCTTCTCTGAGATCTTCGGTTTCCTCCCACACTCCAAAGACGTACAGGTTTGTAGGTTAATTGGCTTGATAAACGTTTTTTTTTAAATTGTCCCTTGTGTGTGTAGGATAGTGTTAATGCGCGGGGATCGCTGGTCGGCACGGACCCGGTGGGTCGAAGGGCCTGTTTCTGAGCTGTATCTCTAAACTAAAGATCGACAGGAGTAAGTTATCTTGGATTCCGAGGGATGACCTGAGAGGAAGGAGTGGGACAAAGTTACAAAGGTGGGAATAAATAGTCTGAGTACTGCTGCAGTCTTAATGAGCTTTCACATCATGCGCACAAGGTTGTCTCAGATGGTTACAGGAAGAGGGATGGAATTATGGGCTAGGGAACAGAGTTTTGATGGGAATAGAAAGCAATGAAAGATGACAAATCCGTTAGAGTCATAGAATCATAGAGTTATACAGTGTGGAAACAGGCTCTTCGGCCCAACATGCCCACACCGGCCAACATGTCCCAGCTACACTAGCCCCAACTGCCCGCATTTGGCCCACATCCCTCCAAACCTGTCCTATCCATGTATCTATCCAACTTTTTTTGAACATTGGGATAGTCCCTGCCTCAACTACTTCCTCAGGCAGCTTGTTCCATACATCCAGCACCCTTTTGTGTGAAAAAGTTACCCCTCAGATTCCTATTAAATCTGGTCCCCTTCACCTTAAACCCATGTCCTCTGGTCCTCAATTCCCCTACTCTGGGCAAGAGACTCTGTGCATCTCCCCAATCTATTTCTCTCATGATTTTATACACTATAAGATCACCTCTCATCCTCCTGCACTCCAAGGAATAGAGTCCGAGTCTACTCAACCTCTCCCTATAGCTCAGACCCTCTAGTCCTGGCAACATCCTGGTACCCTTTCCAGCTAGACAACATCTTTCCTGTAACATGGTGCCCAGAACTGAACACAAGAACTGTACAGAAATGTCAAAGTTCATCTATTCAGAGACTGAAGGGCCAAACAGAGCATGGAGACACAAGAAGGTTAGGAGACATACTGTCTCACTGTAACACAGGATGCACCTAAGTGGAAAAACCATTGCAAGCGTACACGAAGCAGTTCAAAGCAAGTGAACAAACAATGGCTATGGTCTTCTCCATTTTAGCTGCAGGAAATCTGCCATGACTTGACATTTGGTCAAGCAGATGGGCAAGTTCAGTCAACCGTGAGGTTGAGAGAGATAATGGTGAAGGGCAGCTAAGTGTTTTGGGAGCGCATGTGAGATCCAGCTTGGGGATTTCACATCAGGTTGCTGAAGAGGAGCGTGATAGGTCTCCCTTCCTTGCCTCTCACAATCCCAGTAGCATCAACCTGAGTGTATGTTAAACTGGAGCCACGTTGCTCTGATCTCTTGCCATCAACCTGGATTATGTGCTCGATCCGAAACGACACCCATTCAGTTTATTTATCTTTCTATATTCTATATCTTTCATTCATTTGTTCTATGTCTCTCTACATCACCATCCATATCTCTCGTCTCCCTCTCCCTGACTCTCAGTCTGAAGAAGGGTCTCAACCCGAAACGTCACCTATTCCTTCTCTCCAGAGATGCTGCCTGTCCCGCTGAGTTGCTCCAGCATTTTGTGTCTATCTTGGATTATGTGCTCATGTGTCTGGAGTGGGATTTGAACGGGGCATGGTCATTTGGTGGAGGTGAGATTCTTACCGCAGGTCCCAAAGAAACACTGAACATAACACCAGGACTGACAAGAGGCTGAGTGGAGACTGAAATCTGATGCCCAGCACTTGAGTGCCGAATTGAAACAACACTCAGGGACAGTGGCAGCCTTTAATTCCACTCCTCTTCCTGGAACTGTGTCCTAAGCTAATATCTGTTGACTCAACACTGACCTGGAATCCAATTCGATCAGTTCTTTACGACTTTAATGACTGGGCCATTGGGAGAACTAAAAGAAACCTATTAATTCTGGTGTTTAAGATTTGATTTGAATTTACAGTGAAGTTGTCAGGATATGGAGATTACAGGAGAGAAGACCTTCTGACATTGTTACTGGAAACTTTATTTTACTCTACAATAAACTAGTGGGTCACACGAGGATTCTCCACAGAATTTGTATTCAGAGTGCTTAAAAATACTCTCTGTGCTTCGTTCTCTTTGCTCTTCTTTGACTGGGAACATATTGACACCAAGGGGATGTACTGTGGGCAAGATTCTAAAAGAGTACTTTGCAGCTGTATTCACCAAGGAGAAGGACATGGAGGACAATGAGATAAGTGTGGAGAATACTAATATGCAGTTTGAGATTAAGAAGGAAGAGGTGTTTGGACTCTTGAAGGGCATTAGGGTGGATAAATCCATAGATCTTGATGGGATTTACTCCAGATTATTGAGAGACAATAGAGGAGATTGCAGCAGCCTTGACAAAGATCTTTGCATCTTCTCGAGCTGCAAGGGAGGTCCCGGAGGATGGCGAGTAGCTAATATTGTTTCTTTGTTTAAGAAGGGAAGTGGAGAGAATCCGGGGAACTATAGGCTGATGAGCCTCACGTCAGTGGAGGTAAACTGTTGGAGAGGATTCTTCGGGATAGGGTTTTCTACCATTTGGAGGATAAAGGGTTAATTAGAGACAGCCAGCTTGGCTTTGTACACAGCAGGTCATGTCTTACTTACTTGATCAAGTTTTTTGAGGAGGTGATGAAAGTGATTAATGAGGGTTGGGAAGTGGATGCTGTCTGCATGGATTTTAATAAAGCATTTGATCAAGTCCCCCGTAGTGGGCTGAGCCAGAAGATTAAGATGCATGGGATTAACAGTCACTTGATCATATGGATTCAGAACTGGCTTACTGATAGACAGAGGGTTGTGATGGAAGTGCAATATTCAAGTTGGAGGTCTGTGCCAGTGGAGGTCACAGGGATCTGTGCTAGCACCTCTGTTGTTCGTGATATTTAAAAATGACTTGGATGTACTGTAAATATAGTAAGTTAGAAAGTTTGCAGATGACACCTAGATTGCTGGCATCACAGACTGTGACGAAGGCTGTTCAAAGTGTACAGCAGGATATAGACCAGCTACAGAAATGGACAGAGATGTGGCAGGTGGAATTCAATCTTAACAAGAGTGAGATGTTGACCATTGGGAGGTCAAATGTAAGGGGAAAATATACAATTAATGGCAAAACCCAAAACAGCATCTACATACAGAAGGACCTTGTGTCCAAGTCCATAACTCCCTGGAAGTGGCAACAAAAGTAAATGGAATACTAACGAAGGCATTTGGTATGCTTGTCTGCACAGGTCAGGCCTTTGAGTATAAGAGTCAGGAAGAGTCAGGAAGTGATAATGCAGCTGGATAGGACTTTGGTTAGGCTGCATTTAGAGTATTGTGTGCAGTTCTGATTGCCTTATTACAGGAAGGACCTGGAGGCTTTGGAAAGGATGCAGGGGAGGTTTACCAGAATGATGCCTGGATTAGAGGGCATTGGCTACAGAGAGAGGT
This sequence comes from Rhinoraja longicauda, assembly GCF_053455715.1. NCBI lineage: Eukaryota > Metazoa > Chordata > Chondrichthyes > Rajiformes > Arhynchobatidae > Rhinoraja > Rhinoraja longicauda. The sequence goes on along the minus strand of NC_135966.1, from coordinate 44,234,847 downwards.
TAGACAGACTTGGATTTTTTTCGCTGGTTGAGGTAGAAGTATATAAAATGATGAGCCATAGATAGGGTAGACAGTCAGAACCTTCTTCTCAGGAAGGAAATATGACAAGACTAGGGAGCGTAGCTTGAAGGTGCGAGGGACAAGATTGACCAATGACAAACGCAGGTTGGCCCACGTCAGACTATCCTTCACGAGCAAAACACAAGCAGACACCCAGACGTGCCAAACTCACATCCATCCATCACTGCCCCATCACGCCTCCAGCAGACACCCAAACGTACCAAACTCACACCCACCCATCACTGCCCCATCACGCCTCCAGCAGACACCCAGACGTGCCAAACTCACATCCATCCATCACTGCCCCATCACGCCTCCAGCAGACACCCAGACGTGCCAAACTCACATCCATCCATCACTGCCCCATCACGCCTCCAGCAGACACCCAGACGTACCAAACTCACACCCATCCATCACTGCCCCATCACGCCTCCAGCAAACACCCAGACGTGCCAAACTCACATCCACCCATCACTGCCCCATCATGCCTCCAGCAGACACCCAGACGTGCCAAACTCACATCCACCCATCACTGCCCCATCACGCCTCCAGCAAACACCCAGACGTGCCAAACTCACACCCATCCATCACTGCCCCATCACGCCTCCAGCAGACACCCAGACGTGCCAAACTCACATCCACCCATCACTGCCCCATCATGCCTCCAGCAGACACCCAGACGTGCCAAACTCACATCCACCCATCACTGCCCCATCACGCCTCCAGCAGACACCCAGACGTGCCAAACTCACATCCACCCATCACTGCCCCATCACGCCTCCAGCAGACACCCAAACGTACCAAACTCACACCCATCCATCACTGCCCCATCACGCCTCCAGCAGACACCCAGACGTGCCAAACTCACACCCACCCATCACTGCCCCATCACGCCTCCAGCAGACACCCAAACGTACCAAACTCACACCCATCCATCACTGCCCCATCACGCCTCCAGCAGACACCCAGACGTGCCAAACTCACACCCACCCATCACTGCCCCATCACACCTCCAGCAGACACCCAAACGTACCAAACTCACACCCACCCATCACTGCCCCATCACGCTTCCAGCAGACACCCAGACGTGCCAAACTCACACCCACCCATCACTGCCCCATCACGCCTCCAGCAGACACCCAAACGTACCAAACTCACACCCACCCATCACTGCCCCATCACGCTTCCAGCAGACAACCAGACATGCCAAACTCACACCCACCCATCACTGCCCCATCACACCTCCAGCAGACACCCAAACGTACCAAACTCACACCCACCCATCACTGCCCCATCACGCTTCCAGCATACACACAGACGTACATTCCCAGGCATAAATAGTCACAGGTGTGCAGAGACCCAAGCACAGAAACAGTCCCATACACCCACAGACACACACTCAGTTACACACACACAGACTTACAGACTCATGCAAACACACAAACACTTGTGCATTTAGAGGCACAGAAAGATTGGATTTGGCATTTTATTTCTGGAACTTGGACATGTTATGTGGATAGGACAGGTCATAAGGGATGGGAGTGGAATTAAGCCTACTCTAGTCTACTCCACCATCCAATCATGGCTGATCTATCTCTCCCTCCTAACCCCATTGTCCTGCCTTCTCCCCATAACCTCTGACACGTGTACTAATAATGGTTTGGAGGGAGATGTGTCAGGTACAGGCAAGACGGACTAACTCGGTTGGACAAGTTGGTCTGCATGGATGAGTTGAGCCTTAGGGGATGAAGGGATTAAAAGTACCACTAGCAAATTTGCCGATGATACAAAGCTAGGTGGCAGTGTGAACTGTGAGGAAGATGCTATGAGGTTGCAGGGTGACTTGGACAGGTTGTGTGAGTGGGCGGATGCATGGCAGATGCAGTTTAATGTGGATAAGTGTGAGGTTATCCACTTTGGTGGTAAGAATAGGAAGGCAGATTATTATTTGAATGGTGTCAAGTTAGGAAAAGGGGACGTACAACGTGATCTGGGTGTCTTAGTGCATCAGTCACTGAAAGGAAGCATGCAGGTACAGCAGGCAGTGAAGAATGCCAATGGAATGTTGGCATTCATAACAAGAGGAGTTGAGTATAGGAGCAAAGAGGTCCCTCTGCAGTTGTACAGGGCCCTAGTGAGACCGCACCTGGAGTACTGTGTGCAGTTTTGGTCTCCAAATTTGAGGAAGGATATTCTTGTTATTGAGGGCGTGCAGCGTAGGTTTACTAGGTTAATTCCCGGAATGGCGGGACTGTCATATGTTGAAAGACTGGAGCGACTAGGTTTGTATATACTGGAATTTAGAAGGATGAGAGGGGATCTTATCGAAACGTATAAGATTATTAAGGGGTTGGACATGTTAGAGGCAGGAAACATGTTCCCAATGTTGGCGGAGTCCAGAACCAGGGGCCACAGTTTAAGAATAAGGGGTAGGCCATTTAGAACAGAGATGAGGAAAAACTTTTTTAGTCAGAGAGTTGTGAATCTGTGGAATTCTCTGCCTCAGAGGGCAGTGGAGGCCAATTCTCTGAATACATGTAAGAGAGAGCTAGATAGAGCTCTTAAGGATAGCGGAGTCAGGGGGTATGGGGAGAAAGCAGGAACGGGGTACTGATTGAGAATGATCAGCCATGATCACATTGAATGGCGGTGCTGGCTCAAAGGGCCGAATGGCCTACTCCTGCACCTATTGTCTATTGTCTATTGTCTATTGTCTCCATTCTGTTTAGCTCTATGACTTTGTAAGAAAGGTGACGGTGGTGGAAATGAATTGGATGGAGACACAGCAGCAGCAGCACTGTTTGCTTTGAACACAGGTCCCAAACGTGTAATCTCAATTTGAGTTTTATTCCAAATTCACAAAATCCTCTTTCTCTTTCTTTGGTTATGTTTTGCAAACTCCTAGAGATGGTATTAATATCCCCAGTAATGAGCATGCTTGCATTGAGTTAACTGTCCTGCAAGTGTTTGAAGACCTTCATACAACCATCTCCTGTAAACACTTAGTTTGAAATTCAGTCTGGTGAAGCCCAATAAAAAGATCCTTTCTTGGTAATCTCCAAAGTGCTCTTATGCCCAGGATAGGTCCAAAGAGAATACTCATGGTTCTCTTACCCGAGCACACAGGGAGTTGGGAAGGGTCTCCCATGGACATTAGATATACGTCCGGAGGTTAGTTACATGATCTTCAACTGACACCAGCCCCTCAAGCTTCTCTCCGCACCATGTTTCCCATGACTTTAGAACTCATAAATAAGAGTGTTGACAGAAAAGGAGGAGAAAAGCACTGTGTTTTTTTAATGCCCTTCTCAATCCCTTCACTGGCTGAAAGCTGCAGTGTTCAGGATATCAATCTTTAATTGCTGGATAGCAGAGAACAATCTTGGAGCATTGGCAACCCATTTTCCAACAGGCCAGAGCATTGACCCTGGCCAACAGAACTAGTAAAGAGAAGCAAGGGAAGCACAAAGGGATGGATTTTCCATATGGCATCTTGATATACGATACATTTTCCAGTGTTGTACAGTAAATCTCGCAAATTTGAACCACAGCTTAAGGGACCCTCCAACGTTGGGGTCCCTCTGTGACTATCTGACTTCCTTGTATGACACAGGAGGAAACCAGGGGATTTTGTGTTTGATTTAATGACCTGAGAGGCAGGATCCAAGCCCAAAGTGAGCAACCCACAAGTCTTTCTGCGAAGCCTCGCTGCAAATTGGAACCTCGGACCTCTTTACCATTAAACAATTACAGTGTAATGCAATACTCCGGAGCCTTTAGGTTGAGGTTTTATCCCAGCGGCAATAAGTCCTTGTGATTTAAGTTTGCTTTTCACTGCTGAGGGAAAAATGACAAATTCTTGGCAGAATTTGGAGCCGTGATTTATGCCAGAGCTTCACATAAACAATCCATTGTGTTCACAAGTGCTAGCCTGCACTTGGATCCCTAGCGTAATGTTAAAAGCAGGTCTTGATTGACCCTCTCTGCCGTCTCTGGTAGAGCTTGCTCCTTTGACGAAGAGAAGTCCCACTGATGGAGCCTTTCAAAAGGGTTTGGTAGGACAGATACAGGGAAGGTGTTTCCTATTGTGACGAGTCTAGTCTGCAAGGGATAAGGTGTTTCACTAACCTGTTTAGGAATTCAGGGGTGAAAGTGGAATTCACGGGCAGACAAAATGTTTGAGTGTTTTTGTATCAGGAAGTATCAGGGAGGTCATGTTGCAATTGTACAAGACATTGATTGGTGAGACCGCAATTAGATTAGAGTGTTCAGTTCTGGGCACCATGTTGTAGGAAAGATATTGTCAGGCTTGAATGGGTTCTGCAAAGATTTACAAGGCTGTTACCAGGACTAGAGGGTGTGAGCTGTAGGGAGAGGTTGAGTGGGCTTGGTCTCTACTCCTTGGAACGCAGGAGGATGAGGGGTGATCTTATAGAGGTGTACAAAATCATGAGAGGAATAGATCGGGTAGATGCACAGAGTCTCTTGCTCAGAGTAGGGGAATCGAGGACCAGAGGACATAGGTCGAAGGTGAAGGGGAAAGGATTTAATATGAATCCGAGGGGTAACGTTTTCACACAAAGGGTGGTGGGTGTATGGAACAAGCTGCACAGCAGGTAGTTAAGGCTGGGACTATCCCAATGTTTAAGGCTGGGACTATCCCAATGTTTAAGGCTGGGACTATCCCAATGTTTAAGGCTGGGACTATCCCAATGTTTAAGGCTGGGACTATCCCAATGTTTAAGGCTGGGACTATCCCAATGTTTAAGGCTGGGACTATCCCAATGTTTAAGGCTGGGACTATCCCAATGTTTAAGAAACATTTGGACAGGTACATGGATAGGACAGGTTTAGAGGGATTGAACCAAGCGCAGGCAGGTGGGACTAGTGTAGCTGGGACATTGTTGGCCGGTGTGGGCAAGTTGGGCCTAAGGGCCTGTTTCCACACTGCATCACTCTATGACTGTATGACTTGAGAAAGGCATTGGGTATATGGAATGGAAGGAGGTAAATGAAAGGAGTGAAGCACTGAGCATTGGAGGTGAATGCCCAGCATTGTGCTCCTCCATACTTCACAGATTCATTATTGTCCCTCCATGATTTCAACATGGGAACACCCATTGTGAGATTAGGTTTGACATTTCTTAATTTTAAACATTGAGGTTCCCCATTTTGGGAAGCTAAAGCTATCCCTGCAGTCAGTTCAGTGTAGTTTATTGTCACGTGTACTGAGGTACAGTGAAAAGCTTTTGTTGCATGCTAACCAGTCAGCAGAAAGACAATGCATTGATTTCAATCGGTCCATTTACAGTGTATAGATGCATTATAAGGGAATAACGTTTAGTGCAAGGTAGAGCCAGGAAAGTCTGATCAAGGATAGTCTGAGGGTCATCAATGAGGTAGATAGTTGTTCAGCTCTGCTCTCTGGATATCGTAGAATGATTCAGTTGTCTGATAACAGCTGGGAAGAAACTGTCCCTGAATCTGGAGGTGTGCGTTTTCACGCTTCTATACCTTTTGCCTGATGGGAGAGGGGAGAAGAGGGAGTGGCCAGGGTGTGACTCATCCTTGATTATGCTGCTGGCCTTGCCGAGGCAGCGTGAGGTATAAATGGAGTCAGTGGAAGGGAGGTTGGTTTGTGTGATGGTCTGGGCTGCGTCCACAATTCCCTGCAATTTCTTGTGATCTTGGATGGAGCTGTTCCCAAACCAAGCTGTGATTCATCCTGATAAAATGCTTTCTATGATAAAATGCTTTTTAGGGCGGCACGGTAGCGCAGCGGTAGAGTTGCTGCTTTACAGCGAATGCAGCGCCAGAGACTCAGGTTCAATCCTGACTACGGGTGCTGCACTGTAAGGAGTTTGTACGTTCTCCCCGTGACCTGCGTGGGTTTTCTCCGAGATCTTCGGTTTCCTCCCACACTCCAAAGACGTACAGGTATGTAGGTTAATTGGCTGGGTAAATGTAAAGATTGTCCCTAGTGGGTGTAGGATAGTGTTAATGTACGGGGATCGCTGGACGGCACGGACTTGGTGGGCCGAAAAGGCCTGTTTCCGGCTGTATATATATGATATGATATGATATGATACGGCGCATCTGTAGAAGTTGGTGAGAGTTGTAGGGGAGTTGGTGAAAGTTGTAGGGGGAGTCCCCCTGTATCCACACTTTCAATATGTTGAAAACTTGCTCACAAGCACCTGTCGATCTTGTACACTCCAAGCACATATACCATGTATATTCAAGTGATAAATTAACCATCTACGGTCTGGCATCACATCGCAGAAGAGACAAAGGAAATTCCTATTGTCTGGTCTTTCTTCCATGATTATATTGAACGGCGGTGCTGGCTGGAAGGGCCGAATGGCCTACTTTCTATGTTTCTATGTGTCACCACCTTGTGTGATGCAGGTACTCCCACGGCAGTCTCACATCTGTAGCTTGTCACTTTTGACCTGTTGTCAAGTCACAGTGAAATTCTTTGCTTGCATACAGTTGCTCATTGTGTTCAGTTTAGGGCACCGTGTTATAGGAAAGATGTTGTCAAGCTGGAAAAGGTACAAAGAAGATTTACGAGGATGTTGCCAGGACTAGAGGGTGTGAGCTACAGGCAGAGGTTGAGTAGGCTGGGACTCTATTCTTGGAGTGCAGGAGGATGAGGGGTGATCTGAGAGAGGTGTATTAGATCATGAGAGGAATAGATCGGGTAGATGCACAGAGTCTCTTGCCCAGAGTAGGGGAATCAAGGACCAGAGGACATAGGTTTAAGGTGAAGGGGAAAAGATTTCATAGGAATCTGAGGGATAACTTTTTCACATAAATGGTGGTGGGTGTATGGAACAAGCTGCCAGAGGAGGTAGTTGAGGCAGGGACTATCCCAACATTTAAGAAGCAGTTAGACAGGTACATGGATAAGGCAGGTTTGGAGGGATATGGACCAAATGTTGGCAGGTGGAACGAGTGTAGCTGGGACATGTTGGGCGGTGTGGGCAAGTTGGGCCAAAGGGCCTGTTTCCATGCTGTATCACTGACTCTATGACTCTACGATCTAAGGCCAGCTTGTCCGGCAAGGTTAATTCTGGCTCTGACCCGCGAGGCTCTGCTGCCCGGATTCTCGGAGGCTTCCTGGGAGGTGTTTCAAGCACACGGACGTGATTTTATACATCTCTGTAAGATCACCCCTCATCCTCCTGCGCACCAAGAAATAGCATCCCAGCCTACTCAACCTCTCCCTATAGCTCGGGCCCTCAAGTCCTGGCAATGTCCTTATAAATCTTCTCTTTCTCTTTCCAGCTTGACAACAACTTTCCTACAACATGGTGCCCAGAACTGAACACGATACTCTAAATGCGGTCTCACCAACGTCTTACACAACTGCAACATGACCTCCCAACGTCTATACTCAATACCTATGGCCTTGTTCGTTTTGGTGCCCTGGGTTGGGAGGTGCTGTCAGAATAACCTGGGTGAGCAATCAAAGTGTTGATGCTACACACTGGAGCCACTGTGCATTTGTGGTGAAGGGAATGAATGTTTAAGACAGTGGATGTGGTGACAATCAACCTGACTGCTTTATGTGTGCCTTGTACATCAGGGGTCGGGTCAAATCCGGCCCACTGCCTGCTTTTGTACATCCCTTGAGTTAAGACGTATTTTTGCAGTTTTAAAAGGTTCAAAAAATCAAAAGAAGAATAATATATCATGAGACATTAAAATGATATGAAATTCAAATTTCAGTGTCCATAGATAGTTTTATTGGAACACAGCACCCGCTGCTTCGTTTATGTATTGTGTACATATTGTGTACCTATCGTTCACGTATTGTTATTGTTATTGTTATGAAGATTATTAAGGGGTTGGACACGTTAGAGGCAGGAAACATGTTCCCAATGTTGGGGGAGTCCCTAACAAGGGGCCACAGTTTATGAAAATAAGGGGTAGGCCATTTAGAACTGAGATGAGGAAAAACTTTTTCAGTCAGAGAGTTGTGAATCTGTGGAATTCTCTGCCTCAGAAGGCAGTGGAGGCCAATTCTCTGAATGCATTCAAGAGAGAGCTGGATAGAGCTCTTAAGGATAGCGGAGTCAGGGGGTATGGGGAGAAGGCAGGAACGGGGTACTGATTGAGAATGATCAGCCATGATCACATTGAATGGCGGTGCTGGATTGAAGGGCCGAATGGCCTCCTCCTGCACCTATTGTCTATTGTCTATTGTACGTGTTCTCATCGCTTCGCACTGCTGCTCGGCGCACTACAAAATCGAAGGCGCTCAGTGACCAAATATAACTCGAGAGCGTTTGGAGTGCCACACTGCTCTCCGTACAGCAACATGCTATTTAAAACAATTATTTAACCAGTTTATACCCATCATGTCAAAACAAGAAAAGAAGAGAATAGTAGACTTGGAATGGGCGGCACGGTAGCGCAGCGGTAGAGTTGCTGCTTTACAGCGAATGCAGCGCCGGAGACTCAGGTTCGATCCTGACTACGGGTGCTGCACTGTAAGGAGTTTGTACGTTCTCCCCGTGACCTGCGTGGGTTTACTCCGAGATCTTCGGTTTCCTCCCACACTCCAAAGACGTACAGGTATGTAGGTTAATTGGCTGGGTAAATGTAAAAATTGTCCCTAGTGGGTGTAGGATAGTGTTAATGTACGGGGATCACTGGGCGGCACGGACTTGGAGGGCCGAAAAGGCCTGTTTCCGGCTGTATGTATATGATATGATATGATATGATATGATATGATGATGTCGTGCTTTTAAGGAACAGTGTAGTGTGGATTATTTTGTTACCGAATTAGATGACAAAGCATTGCGTTTATTTTGCAGTGACACTATAGCTGTGCTAAAAGAATACAATACACGTCGACATTACTAAACTAGGCACTCAGCTCTCAGGAAAGCAATGGTCAGAAAAATCAGAAAATGTTTAAGATTGTTTTTAGAGATACAGCGCGGAAACAGGCCCTTCGGCCCACCGAGTCCGCGCCGCCCAGCGATCCCCGCACATTAACACTATCCTACACCCACTAGGGACAATTTTTACATTTACCCAGTCAAATAACCTACATACCTGTACGTCTTTGGAGAGTGGGAGGAAACCGAAGATCTCGGAGAAAACCCACGCAGGTCACGGGGAGAACGTACAAACTCCGTACAGACGTCGCCCGTAGTCAGGGTCAAACCTGAGTCTGCGGCGCTGCATTCGCTGTATGGCAGCAACTCTACCGCTGCGCCACCGTGCCGCCCGTATTTAAAAGGTAATATCTCATCTCAGCAGAATTCTTTCAAAAAAATAGCAAATGAAAATGAGGTTGCAACCAAAGTAAGTTTCCAAGTTGTTAGCTAAGCAAGGAAAACCGTTTTTTTTTTCCGATGGTGAGTTAATAAAATCGTGTTTGATTTCCTTGTTAAATAAGTACCTACGTAATATCTTCGATTTTGTCTCTTGGCCTGCAAAGCCTAAATTATTTAATATTACGAGAAAAAGGTTGCCGACCCCTGTTGTAGATGGTGGGAAGGCATTGGAGTGTGAGGAGTGAGGACCACATGATCATAAGGTCATAAGGAATAGGAATAGAATTAGACCATTCAGCCCATCAAGTCTACTCCGCCATTCAATCATGGCTGATCTATCTCTCCATCCTTACCCCATTCTCCTGCCTTCTCCCCATAACCTCTGACACCCGTACCAATCAAGAAATCTCTACCTTAAAAATATCCACAGACTTGGTCTCCACAGCCTTCTGTGGCAAAGAATTCGACAGATTCACCACCCTCTGACAAAAGAAACTCCTCCTCATCTTACGAAAGGAACGTCCTTTAATTCTGAGGTTATGACCTCTAGTTCTAGACTCTCCCACTAGTGGAAACATCCTCTCCACATCCACTCTATCCAAGCCTTTCACTACTCATGCCTTTCACTACTCATGTTTCAATGAGGTTCCCCCTCATTCTTCTAAACTCCAGTGAGTACAGGCACAGTGCCAACAAACGCTCATCATAGGTTAACCTACTCATTCCTGGGATCATTTTTGTAAACCTCCTCTGGACCCTCTCCAGAGCCAGCACATCCTTCCTCAGATATGGTGCCTAAAATTGCCCACAATATTCCAAATGCGGCCTTACCAGCGCCTTATAGAGCCTCGACATTACATGCCTGTTTTTGGATACGAGCCCTCTTGAAATAAATGCCATCATTGAGTTTGCTTTCTTTATTACCAATTCGACTTGCAGATTAACTTTTTGGGAATCCTGCACCAGCACTCCCAATTCTGCACAAACACTCTTTGCACCTCCGATTTCTGGATTCTCTCCCCATTTAGAAAATAGTTTACGCCTTTATTCCTACCACCAAAATTCATGACTTCACATTTTGCTACACTAAATTCCATCTGCCACTTCTCTGCCCACTCTCCCAACCTGTCCAAGTCCTTCTGCAGAGTCCCTGCTTTCTCTACACTACCTGCCCCTCCACCTATTTTCGTGTCACCCGCAAGCTTTGCCACAAAGCCTTCAATCCCAGCTTCATGTTGTTGCAGTGGCTGTCCGACTGAGTTTCTGGTTAGTGGCTACCCTTAGGATGCTGATGATGGGAGACAGTGATGGTAATGCTATTGAATTTAACAGGAAACAAAGTTTTGCACAGAGACTTGATTAATAATAAAATGAGGTTGTAGCGACCATAGAGAGTGGTCCTAGGCGTCAAACCCGCAGATTGGCCAGCAGGGTCACGTGTGGGTGCGACCGTAGGGATTGGTCCAGGGAGTGAGACCGCTGATTGGACAGCGACGTCACGTGTGGTTTTGCCGCCCAAAGCAGTCAGTTGAGAGACTCCTTCGAAGTGAACAGTTAGTTTTAATGGTTGTCTGCAACCTCGTTATGTAAACTTTGTGATCGAATATTGCTGTCGCAATAAACTTCTTCAACAAAGAACGAGCCTACAGACTCGCCATATTGGTGACCCCGACGTGATCCAGCCGATCACCTACCATGAGTGAACACGACGCCTCGTTTTTGGCTTCTATGCCTGGCGCACCGGAGCTAAGTTCACCTTCCGTCGTTTTGGGCACATCAACCACAATCTTGGTTTATCCATACCGAAGCCCAGTTTCACTTACAATAGACAATAGACAATAGACAATAGGTGCAGGAGTAGGCCATTCAGCCCTTCGAGCCAGCACCGCCATTCAATGCGATCATGGCTGATCACTCTCAATCAGTACCCCGTTCCTGCCTTCTCCCCATACCCCCTCACTCCGCTATCCTTAAGAGCTCTATCCAGCTCTCTCTTGAAAGCATCCAACGAACTGGCCTCCACTACCTTCTGAGGCAGAGAATTCCACACCTTCACCACTCTCTGACTGAAAAAGTTCTTCCTCATCTCTGTTCTAAATGGCCTACCCCTTATTCTTAAACTGTGTCCCCTTGTTCTGGACTCCCCCAACATTGGGAACATGTTTCCTGCCTCTAATGTGTCCAATCCCCTAATTATCTTATATGTTTCAATAAGATCCCCCCTCATCCTTCTAAATTCCAGTGTATACAAGCCTAATTGCTCCAGCCTTTCAACATACGTCAGTCCCGCCATTCCGGGAATTAACCTAGTGAACCTATGCTGCACGCCCTCAATAGCAAAATTCCTCAAATTTGGAGACCAAAACTGCACACAGTACTCCAGGTGCGGTCTCACCAGGGCCCGGTACAACTGTAGAAGGACCTCTTTGCTCCTATACTCAACTCCTCTTGTTACGAAGGCCAACATTCCATTGGCTTTCTTCACTGCCTGCTGTACCTGCATGCTTCCTTTCAGTGACTGATGCACTAGGACACCCAGATCTCGTTGAACATCCCCTCTTCCTAACTTGACACCATTCAGATAATAATCTGCCTTTCTATTCTTACTTCCAAAGTGAATAACCTCACACTTATCTACATTAAACTGCATCTGCCAAGTATCCGCCCACTCACACAACCTGTCCAAGTCACCCTGCAGCCTTATTGCATCTTCCTCACAATTCACACTACCCCCCAGCTTAGTATCATCTGCAAATTTGCTAATGGTACTTTTAATCCCTTCATCTAAGTCATTAATGTATATCGTAAATAGCTGGGGTCCCAGCACCGAACCTTGCGGTACCCCACTGGTCACTGCCTGCCATTCCGAAAGGGACCCATTTATCCCCGCTCTTTGCTTTCTGTCTGTCAACCAATACCATGTGCTCTAATTTTGCCCACTAATCTCCTATGTGGGACCTTGTCGAAGGCTTTCTGAAAGTCGAGGTACACCACATCCACTGACTCTCCCCTGTCAATTTTCCTAGTTACATCCTCAAAAAATTCCAGTAGATTTGTCAAGCATGATTTCCCCTTCGTAAATCCATGCTGACTCGGAATGATCCTGTTACTGCTATCCAAATGCTCAGCAATTTCGTCTTTTATAATTGACTCCAGCATCTTCCCCACCACTGATGTCAGACTAACTGGTCTATAATTACCCGTTTTCTCTCTCCCTCCTTTCTTAAAAAGTGGGATAACATTTGCTATCCTCCAATCCACAGGAACTGATCCTGAATCTATAGAACATTGAAAAATGATCTCCAATGCTTCCACTATTTCTAGAGCCACCTCCTTAAGTACCCTGGGATGCAGACCATCAGGCCCTGGGGATTTATCAGCCTTCAGTCCCATCAGTCTACCCAAAACCACTTCCTGCCTAATGTGGATTTCCTTCAGTTCCTCCTTCACCCTAGGTTCTCCGGCCCCTAGAACATTTGGGAGATTGTGTGTATCTCCCTCAGTGAAGACAGATCCAAAGTAACGGTTTAACTCGTCTGCCATTTCTTTGTTCCCCATAATAAATTCCCCTGCTTCTGTCTTCAAGGGACCCACATTTGCCTTGACTATTTTTTTCCTCTTCACGTACCTAAAAAAACTTTTGCTATCCTCCTTTATATTATTGGCTAGTTTACCTCGTACCTCATCTTTTCTCCCCGTATTGCCTTTTTAGTTAACTTTTGTTGCTCTTTAAAAGAGTCCCAATCCTCTGTCTTCCCACTCTTCTTTGCTATGTTATACTTCCTCTCCTTAATTTTTATGCTGTCCTTGACTTCCCTCATCAGCCACAGGTGTCTCTTACTCCCCTTAGAGTCTTTCCGCCTCTTTGGGATAAATTGATCCTGCAACCTCTGCATTATTCCCAGGAATACCTGCCATTGCTGTTCTACCGTCTTCCCTGCTAGGGCCTCCTTCCAGTCAATTTTGGCCAGCTCCTGCCTCATGCCTCTGTAATCCCCTTTGCTATACTGTAATACTGACACTTCCGATTTTCCCTTCTGCCTTTCCATTTGCAGAGTAAAACTTATCATGTTGTGATCACTGCCTCCTAATGGCTCTTTTATCTCTAGTCCCCTTATCAGATCAGGATCATTACACAACACTAAATCCAGAATTGCCTTCTCCCTGGTAGGCTCCAGTACAAGCTGTTCTAAGAATCCATCTCGAAGGCACTCTACAAACTCTCTTTCCTGGGGTCCATTTCCAACCTGATTTTCCCAGTCTACCTGCATGTTGAAATCTCCCATAACCACCGTAGCATTACATTTGTGACACGCCAATTTTATCTCCAGATTCAACTTGCACCCTATGTCGAGGCCACTGTTTGGGGTCCTATAGATAACTCCCATTAGGGTCTTTTTACCCTTACAATTCCTCATTTCTATCCATACTGATTCAACATCTCCTGATTCTATGTCACCCCTTGCAAGGGAATGAATATCATTACTTAAGAATGAATATCATCACTTAAGAAACATCTCGGCAGACGCGACAAAATACTACTACCTCGTCAGCGCTCTACCGCCGGAGACGACCGCACGGGTGATGCGGTTCATCGTCAACCCTCCCGCAGAAGACAAGTACGAGGCCACGAAGGCACTGTTATTACGAACCTTCGGATTCAGTAGGCATGACCGAGCTAAGAGGCTTATGCACCTACTGGATCTCGGAGATCGGCTGCCGTCCGTCCTCATGGCTGAAATGTTGTCGCTAGCAGGTGAACACAAGGATTGCCTCATGTTCGAGCAGGCATTCCGAGAGAAGCTTCCCGAAGATGTCAAACTTATGCTCACGGATTGTTCTTTTAAGGACCCTGCGGTTAACGGCAGCCCGATCCGCACGTACAGTACGCGGACAATGTCCGTGGCTTTAGGCCTCTGCACGTACGAATGGACATTCATTATCGCGGACGTCAGCCAAGCGATCCTAGACGCAGATTTCCTCTGGGCCTTTTCACTAGTCCCCGATGTCCGCGGTAACGACCTTCGACCCTCCGCCAGCAGCGACGAGCCGGCCGCTCCGCCGGCCGCCACCCCGCCCAGCCCAACTGTCCAGGCCGTCGTCGCGGCCCCCGACCCGTATGCTGAGGTCCTGCCGGAGTTTCGTGAGCTGCTCATCCAACGTTTCGACGCCCCTTCGGCCAGGCACGGCGTAGTCCACCACATCCGCACCGAGGGACCCCCCGTCTTCGCTAGGGCCAGGAGGTTACCGCCCGACAAGCTGGTAGTGGCGCGGGCAGAGTTCAGGAAGATGGAGGAAATGGGCATTGTCCGTCAGTCCGACAGCCCGTGGGCCTTGCCGTTGCATATGGTCTCCAAAGCATCTGGGGGGTGGAGACCATGCGGCGATTACCGGCGCCTCAATGCCGTCACAACGGCCGACCGCTACCCCATACCGCACATCCAGGACTTCTCGTCCGGGCTGGAAGGTGCCGTGGTGTTCTCCAAGATCGATTTGGTGCGGGGCTACCACCAGATCCCTGTGCGTCCGGAGGACATACCAAAAACTGCCACGATTACTCCGTTCGGGTTGTTCGAATGGTTGCGCATGCCTTTTGGTTTAAAGAACGCGGTACAGGCTTTCCAGCGACTCATGGACCGTGTTGGTCGAGGTTTGCCTTTTGTGTTCATTTATTTAGATGATATCCTGGTCGCCAGCCCCTCGGAGCAGGAACACCTGGCCCACTTGCGGACTGTAGCCCAGCAGCTCCAAGACCACGGGCTCATCATACAACCCTCCAAGTGTCAATTTGGCCTCACTTCTCTCGATTTCTTAGGGCACAAGATCACCCCTGCCGGCGCCACCCCTTTGCCCGAGAAGGTGGAGGCTATCCGTGCATTCCCGCGGCCCACCACAGTGAAGGGTCTGCAAGAGTTCCTTGCATGGTGAACGTCTACCATAGGTTCGTCCCGGCAGCAGCACGGGTCATGCGCCAGCTCTTCCAGTGCCTCGTGGGTAAACCTGTGGAGTTGGTATGGTCCTCGGCCGCGGAGTCGGCCTTTGCAGCAGCTAAGGCAGCTTTGGCAGACGCCACAATGCTGGTCCACCCGAGCCCCTCCGCCCCCACGGTCCTGACGGTTGATGCGTCTGACGTGGCGGTGGGAGGGGTTTTGGAACAGCAGGTCGGTGGCCTTTGGCAGCCCTTGGCGTTTTTCAGCCGGCAACTGAGTTCAGCTGAGCTGAAATATAGCGCCTTTGACCGAGAGCTTCTGGCTCTCTACTTAGCTGTCCGTCACTTTAGGTATTTCCTAGAAGTCCGCCCGTTTGTGGCCTTTACGGACCATAAACCGTTAACTTTTGCTTTTTCCAAATTGTCTGACCCTTGGTCGGCCCGCCAGCAGCGGCACGTGACTGCCATCTCTGAGTTTACCACCGATGTCCGTCATGTCGCGGGTAAGCTTAATGCCGTTGCTGACGCCCTGTCTCGACCTGCTGTTTCCCCCATTTCAGCGGTAGACTGCGAGGTGGATCCCCAGGAGCTTGCGGAGGCACAGCTCCTGGCGGACACCGCCTCGGCATACCAGTCCGCCACTTCAGGGTTGAAGTTTGCCCAGGTGGCCTGCGGGCGTGTGGGTACGAAAGTCTGGTGTGATGTTTCCCTCCCCCGTCCTAGGCCGGTGGTGCCGCCCTCCCTTCAGCGCCGGGTGTTTGATGCCATTCACGGGCTGGCGCACCCGTCCATCCGCTCCACCTCTTCCTTAGTTGCCGCTCGGTTTGTGTGGCACGGCCTGCGAAAGCAGGTAGCTGCTTGGGCCCGTTCCTGCGTTCCCTGCCAGACCGCTAAAGTCCAACGCCATGTCCAGCCCCCGGTACAAGAGTTTGCGGTCCCAGCGGTCCGTTTTTTCCATATTCACGTGGATTTAGTCGGACATTTACCTTCCTCCCGGGGCTACACTCATCTGCTCACGGTAGTGGATCGGTTCACCCGGTGGCCGGAGGCTTTCCCATTGTCAGATACCTCCGCTGCCTCTTGTGCCAGGGCCCTGGCCCTCCATTGGGTGGCCCGTTTCGGGGTTCCGTCCGTTATCACCACCGACAGGGGGCCACAGTTCACCTCAACCCGTCACCTCCCTTTGCTCCGTGATTCCCCACTCTTTGTCTCTATCTTTGGAAACCATCGCCTGATCTCTCACATTTTTAGTTAGTTTTAGTTTTTTGGTTTCAGCTCAGCTCAGCCCACCGAGCCCGGACCGACCAGCGATTCTTTAACACTAACACTATCCTACACACACTGGGGACAATTTACACTTATACCAAGCCAATTAACCTACAGACTTGTACGTCTTTTGAGTGTGGGAGGAAACCGAAGATTTTGGAGAAAACCCAGGCAGGTCACGGGGAAAATGTACCAACTCTGTACAGATAGAGGAAAAAAAGTTCAGTATGTGCATACACACACACACACACACACACACACACACACACACACACACACACACACACACACACACACACACACACACACACACACGCATATATATATATATATATATTTATGTATATAAATTTATATAGATACACACACACATGCATACACATAAAAACAAACAAACAATAATAGTGCAAGAAGAGAAAACAAATGCCCCAAAGTCTATGTAGTTGAGAGCTTATTTGAGGTTGTAGTGTTTAATAGCCTGATGGCTGTAGGGAAGAAGCGGTTCATGAACCTGGATGTTACTGTTTTCAGGCTCTGGTACCTTCTTCCCGATGTCAATTCTTCTGGGAAACTTGTGGATTTAGTTTAGTTTCATTTAACTTTGAGATACAGCACGGAAGCAGGCCCTTCGGCACTCTGAGTTTGCACCAACCAGTGATCCCCGCAGATTAACACTACCCTACACACACTAAGGACAATTTACACTTATACCAAACCAATTAATCTACAAACCTGTACGTCTCTGGAGTTTGGGAAGATCTCAAAGAAACCCCTGGCAGGTCACGGGGAGAACGTACAGACTAGCGACCATAGTCAGGATCGATCCTGGGTGTCTGGCGCTGTAAGGCAGCATCTCTCCTGCCACGCCACCGTGCCGCCCTCAACCATTGGTGGCCTTCACCATTGACACTGATCTTTCTTCCCCATCCCAGACCATTTAGCTTCAAGGTGCCTGGGGATCTGTGCGATGGTGCAGTGTTTGGACGGGACGTGCTGGGAAGTGCAAGGAGGAAGTGCAGCGCAGGATGACAAGTACAAACCGCACAAGAATCCTCCATCTGTGGGTGGCAAGTGGTGCAGATGGTTGAGCCAAAGCCTCAAGGCTCTGGAGACCCGGGATCAATCCTGCCTTTGGGTGATTCCCATGTGGAGTTCGAGGGTTTCCTCTGGTATTCTGATTTCATGCACATCCCAAAGACATATGGGATGGTGGGTTAATTGCCTCCAGGTGTGCAGGTGGGTCAGGATCTGGGGAGTTTAGTGGGGCAATGGGATTGCTCTGGGAGCAGTGAGTCTGTGTATGGGAAAGAGGGCTGACCAAAGTCTCAGGGTGAAGGCAGTGGATTTCTTCAGTGGAGCCGTATCGAATGGCTGCAGTCCCTCAGGAACACGGACATTGTTCACCGCAACGCTATGCGGGGGCAGGAGGGGCATCAGAGTTGCTCGGGAGAGTAGGAAATGCAGAACACTCTACTGAAAAGCTTGCAGGCCCCGGCCAACGTCTGGGAATATCAGCCAACCTCATCTACTGTATCTATCGTTCCAGGTGAGGACTCTCATAATTGGGCGAGACTAAACGTAGTCTGGGCAATCGTTTGGCTGAACACTTTTGTTCAGTCCACCTGGGCCTACTGTATGTGATCTCCTGGTTGCCAAACACTTTAACTCCCCTTCCCCTTCCCGCACTGACCTTTCTGTCCTGGGCCTCCTCCACTGTCAGAGTGAGGCCAAACACAAATTGGAGGAACAGCATTTCCTATTTTGTTTGTGGTATGAATATTGATTTCGCTAACTTCAAGTAGCCCTTGCATTCCCCCTCTCTCCATCCCTCCCCCACCCCAGTCGTTGCACTAGTTTCAAAGTCGTCTTGTTGAGTCTCATTGTCAGTTATTCGTTTTCACCTAGCTCACAGCTACCAATGGCCTGTTTCCTCTATCATCGTTACTTTTTTGCATATCTTTCATTCATTTGTTCAATAACTCTCTACAGCACCGTCTATATCTCTTGTTTCCCTTTCCCCTGACTCTCAGCCTGAAGACGGGTCTCGGCCCGAAACGTCACCCATTCCTTATCTCCAGAGATGCTGCCTGTGGCACGAAGTCACTCCAGCTTTTTGTTGTCTGTCTGGGAAACTGTGGTGGTTGTCCGGGGAAGAGAAAAAGAGAGGAGACGGCAGTGGAGATGATGTGGGCCACTGTCCGACACCAGCAGCGTGGGGCGATGATTCCCCATGGCTGAGGCTCTGTGAGCGCCGGATTGCTTTTGCAGCTGACACACATGCAGGCTGTGAGATCGATCGCTCAGCAAAGTGTGTCTCAGAGCTGAAGCCTCGCAGTCCACAGAGCAGAGGGGGAGGCCGCTCAAAGTAAATGGGCATCCCCTACCTAGAGCGCAGTGAGAGGGGAGGATTGTAGGCACGCCATCCATTTCATACTCCACGTTAAAGTCAAACAATCTGGTGCCCGGAGTCTGCGGGGATGGTGGATTGAAATCCCTCCGACTTCAGGCTTTGCGGGAGCGTACAGTGCGGAGGTTGGGAGAGTTTCCTGATGCCCCTGTGTCCCCTATGTCCACATACACAGCTGCAGGAGTGAACTGTGAGACTTAACGTCCACACAGCTGCCTGGTCCAACAGCCCAACAAACTATTAGGCAGTAATGAGTCAACGGAGGGAAGGGGCCACAGCGGTGGGGCCTTCATGCTGCACTCAGGATGTCCCAAGGCAGGTCGCAGCCAACGAAGTGCAGTTGGCGTTGTGATGTGTGGAATAGGCAGCCAGTTTTAGCACAGCACCATCCCACCAATGCAGCACGGTGATGTCTGGTTGGCCGGGGCAGGTCAATGCTGTACAATGCCGTTGAGGAATGAGAGGCCCCACCAGCCGGCCACACTGACAGAGGGCACTGATGCTCAGTCGGGCCGAACCCTCAAAGCCCACCTCAGTACAGCCTGTGTGTAGGGGAGAGAGTAGGGCAAAGCCCACCTCAATGCACCCTGTGTGTAGGGGAGAGAGTAGGGCAAAGCTCACCTCAATGCACCCTGTGTGTAGGGGAGAGAGTAGGGCAAAGCTCACCTCAGTGCACCCTGTGTGTAGGGGAGAGAGTAGGGCAAAGCTCACCTCAGTGCACCCTGTGTGTAGGGGAGAGAGTAGGGCAAAGCTCACCTCAGTGCACCCTGTGTGTCGGGGAGAGGGGAGAGCAAAGCTCACCTCAGTACAGCCTGTGTGTAGGGGAGAGAGTAGGGCAAAGCTCACCTCAGTACAGCCTGTGTGTAGGGGAGAGGGTAGGGCAAAGCTCACCTCAGTACAGCCTGTGTGTAGGGGAGAGGGTAGGGCAGAAGATGTTCTGGTTGGGTTACTCCTGGGCCTGGCCAAGATGGCCATCCGTGAGTCATGGTGCCAGGTGGAAGAGGGCTCTGCCCGAGCCAGCTGCCTGCCCCTTTTCCGGGGTTACGTTCGCGCCCAATTGGTACTAGAGAGGGACTATTCGTTGGCCATGGGCACCCTGGGGGATTTCCGGGATCGCTGGTCGCCGCGGGGGGTGGAATGCATCCTTGACAAGGATGGGGAAATGGTTATTTTGAAATATTTGATTCGCTTGTACTATGGTTTGTTTTGAATTATTTAGTATTGTAAGTGGTATTGTAAGTACTTGAATAAATATATCTTTGGTTAAAAAAAACCCCACCTAGGCAAAGTGGCCTCAGGGATGTCAACAGGCCTCTAACCCGCATGGGGCAGCAGGCTTGGGCACGCTGGGGTCTTCGCCACAGTGGGCGGCTGCCAACACTGCCTTCCACTGAGCTGCAACATCCTTCTGGCATCGGGTCTGAAGCAGGGTCTCAACCTGAGTTTGCCCACGGCCTGTAAAACCTGTAGCCTCGCCTTCTGCAGAGTGGCAGAGCTGTGCTGGAGCTGAGGACACGAGTGTGTCGGACGGAACTGCAGATGCTGGTTTACACCGAAGATAGACACAAAATGCTGGAGTAACTCAGCGGGACCGGCAGCATCTCTGTAGAGAAGGAATGGGCGACATTTCGGGTTGAGACCCTTCTTCAGACTGAGAGTCTGGGGAGAGGGAAAGGAGAGATATGGACAGTGATGTAGAGAGATATAGAACAAATGAATGAAAGATATAGAATATAGAAAGATAAATAAACTGAACCTCAGTGACCCCCCCACCCCAGCAGTGCCAGAGACCACCTCATTCTCACACTGCCAGTGTCACGGCCAGTGTCACTCCCCCCACTTTATCCCCAGTGTTAGTGACTCCCCCTCACTGTCTCACTGCCAGTGCCTGGATTTGAGGGACTCCACGATTATCTATCGCTTTGCACCCTCCATCTTCCCTGAAGGACAGGTTGCCAGGCTGGTATCATTCATAGCACACTCCTTGGAGAGACCTGGTGACGTCTGACAGGTGATAGAGTGGTGGGCACTGGGTGCGGGGATGAGAGGCCACTGAAGACAGGTGTGAGGCAGTGGTCAGACACAAACTCTGCTGGGGTCAGGGACTCAGAGCATTGATGTAGAGGCAGCTGATGGCGTGGGCAAGGGAAGACCACACACCTGTACGGTAAGATTGAATGGTCCCCACATCGTCCGTCAATATACTGATAGATTCAACGACCTGTACGGAGAAGGATTAAATACTTGGTGCTAGGGAGACATAGAAGAGCACAGCGCAGGAAGAGGCCCTTCCACCCATCTTGCCTGTGCTAGCCTAAACTAATCACATCTGTCCACACATGGTCTACATCTTTCTATCCTCGGTCCATTCCTGAATCTGTGTAAATGCCTTTTAAATGCCATGACCATTGGTTACTGCTTATTGTGCTTCAGTGCTTATTGCTTATTGTGCATCTGTTTCCACAACCACCCCGGCAACATGCTCCAGGCATTCACTACTGTCTGTGTGAAACACTTGTCTTGCACATCTCCTTTAAACTTTCCCCATCTCACCTTTATTATGCCGTCCAGTATTTGCCATTTCCACCTTCAGAAAAAGGTTCTGAATGTCTACCCTATCTATGCCTCTCGTCATTGAAACATTTCTATTGGATCTCACCTCAGCCTTTGTTGCTCCAGAGAATAGAATCTAAATTTGTCCAACCTCTCCTTATAACTAATACCCTCTAATCATATCATATCATATCATATATATACAGCCGGAAACAGGCCTTTTCGGCCCACCAAGTCCGTGCCGCCCAGCGATCCCCGTACATTAACACTATCCTACACCCACTAGGGACAATTTTTACATTTACCCAGCCAATTAACCTACATACCTGTACGTCTTTGGAGTGTGGGAGGAAACCGAAGATCTCGGAGAAAACCCACGCAGGTCACGGGGAGAACGTACAAACTCCTTACAGTGCAGCTCCCGTAGTCAGGATCGAACCTGAGTCTCCGGCGCTGCATTCGCTGTAAAGCAGCAACTCTACCGCTGCGCTACCGTGCCGCCTAATCCAGGTGTAATTCGGGTAAATCTCTGCTGCACCCTCTCCAGAGCCTTCACATCCTTCCTGTAATGGGGTGACCACAACCCATTTGGTGGTGGCTGTTTGGTTCGGCTCCAGCTGAGGAATTCCTACCAGCGGATGAGGTGAAGTGGGAATGTGTCTTTACAGGCCGAGAGGTAAAGGACTATTCTCTGCACAGGCACCAAAACCAAAGTGGGCGAGGTTTGTCTGCTGGTCACCTCCAACATGAAAAGAAAAGCAGCCTTGAAAGTTGACAGAAACTGTCCCAGCAAATCTCCACCGCCTCAGTTACTGACCAGGTTCTCTGCTGAATGAATGAATGAATGAATGAATAAGTTTATTGGACAAGTATGTACACATACAAGGAATGTGCCTTGGTGCTCCCCTCGCAAGTAACAACATGAACTTACAGTAAACAATTACGAATAAAGCATAAAACATTAAAACATTAAGAATACAACATTACAGTTTGAACATGTGAGTGAAATAAACCAGAGCAAAAAGAGGCTACAGTCTTTTGGTTATTGAGTAGAGCTACTACTCGCAGAAAAAAAGCTGTTTTTATGTCCGGCTGTGGCTGCTTTGACAGTCCAGAGTCGCCTTCCAGAGGGAAGTGCTTCAACGAGTTTGTGGCCAGGGTGAGAGGGGTCAGAGATGATCTTGCCCGCTCGCTTCCTGGCCCTTGCAGTGTACAGTTCGTCAATGGGGGGAAGGTTGCAGCCAACAACCTTCTCAGCTGTGCGAACGATTCGTTTCAGCCTCCGGATGTCGTGCTTGGTGGCAATAGGGTGAATCAGCTGGTTAGGATGGGCAGCGCAGTGGTAGAGTTATTGCCAGAGACCCAGGTTCGATCCTGACTATGGGTGCTGTCTGTACAGAGTTTGTATGCTCTCCCCGGGACCTGCATGGGTTTTCTCTGGGAAGTTCAGGTTTCCACCTGCACTCCAAAGAGGTGCAAGCTAGTAGGCTAATTGGCTTGGTATAATTGTAAATTGGCCCTAGTGTGTATGATGGTGTTAGTGTGCGGGGATCACTGGTTAATGCGAACACGGTGGGCTGAAGGGCCCATTCCCACGCTGTATCTCTAAACTAAACTAAATTAAACTAAGAAGTGTTTGTGAGACTGTTGTGCTTCCCGTGTGCATGGCACTGGGCAATATCTTGGGAGCTAGGAGCTCATTCTGCAGGTCAGGCCTGTGCCTCCCAGTGGCTGCTGGAATCCTGGTATAGCTTAGTTCAGTTTTGAAATTGTCTGAAGAAGGGTCTCGGCCCAAAACGTCACATATTCCTTTAGTCCAGAGATGATTGTCTGAGCCGCTGAGTTGTTCCAGCTTTTTGTGTCTATCTTCAGGATGCAGTCCATGGTCCCTTGGTTCCCCCACAGCACTGAATACTTTCCCATTTCTTGGCCATTCCCTTACTTTGCATTACTTCCCAAATACATTGCTTTACCCTTCCATGGATTGAGTTCCACTTACCATTTCTCTGCCAGTTGCCCTGAGACCAGTGACACTTTGCTGCAATCTAAAGCCTTGTTCAGCACGTGGACTTTTTCTGGATCATCATTAAAGTTTATCATGTCCTCTCCATTTTGGTCTAAATGCTTCATATACGTTGCCACTGGCAAAATGGTGTAGAGGTGGAGCTACTACCTAGAGCCCCAGAGACCCGGGTTTGATCCTGACTGTGGGTGCTGTCTGTACGGAGTTTGTCCATTCTCCCCGTGACCGCTTGGGGCTCCTCCGAGTGCTCCGGTTTCCTCCCACGCTCCAATGATGTGCAGGTCTGTCAGTTAATTGGCTTCGGTAAGGTGTGAAATTGTCCCTCGTGTGTAGGGTAGTGTTAATTAATGCACAGGGTGACCACTGGTTGGCGCGGACTCGGTGGGCCGAAGGGCCTGTTTCTGCGCTGCATCTCTAACGTCTAAAGTAAAGGTTTCCAAGTCGGGATGGTGTGTGCCTTGGTGGTGGTCTCCACATTCTTTTGGTACCTTCTAGTCGGTCTTGGGTTTGGAGAGAACTACCTCAGGAGTGTTAGTGAGATGCTGCAGTGCGTCCTGCAGATAATATTAACCACCGCTACTGTACAAGCGCCTGGCCCTGGTGAAACTAAGCCTGTCTGAATACAATAACCTGCCTCTGCCAAAATGTAAACTGACCGGCAGTAATTATTCATGGATAGGGTCAGTTTAATTCTGGCAGAGGGCAGATTATTGACTCGGAGCCCAACGAGTTACTGGCTGCGATACAGCTGGCAGCTTGGTGAAGCAGCCACTGGTGAAATGAGATGCGTTGAATGAAACGTGATGAAGCTTCAGCCTCAGTGGCAGGCGGGGAGGGTTATGGTGAAGCCACGGTATGTTTCACTCAGACATATGACCCGTGAACCTGTCCAGCAGAATGAGGACTGGCTTTGGCGAAAGGGACTGCAAGCGTTTAACAAGCATCTGCTGGTGCTCTGGAAAAGCTTTTACAATCAAGCGGAGGGAGCCAAATTGAGAAGCCAATTGCGCGCATTCCGAGCAGGGGCTGCTGTAGGGGTGGGGGGTGGGGAGGCTGTGCACGACACAGCTCCACCTGATTGACAGAAGGCAGCAAACCATGTAAGTGCACCGGCTGAAAACTAACTGTGCATCAGACAGGATGCATTGCCTGGTGACCGAGCGGTCAATATCACAGCTGCTGCCCCATCAACGAAGCCGCATCAGAGCTGAGTCGACCTATGGTTACATGGGGGAGATTTAGGAGAAGGTGTTTACATGCATGGCCCTGTCGAAGCAAGACGCCGATCGATCGATGCTTCAGTGGATGAAAACCAGGCACTGCAGGTTTCCATGACAACTCCTCTCCTTCACAGGAAATGAGGGGTCAAAAGAGACATTCTTCATTGTGGAACAGGTTGAACCAGGTGGAGGTGCATGATGGTGAAGGGGAAGTGCCCGGGGCTTCAGTCAAGATGCGGCAAGCAGGAAGGAGAAGGTGTGGATGGATGGATTGTATCCCCAGCTGGAACAGTGATCATCAGGTCAAGGAAAGTGGAAATTATTAGGGGAAGCTCCCGGAGAAGGTGGATATGTATCTAGTTCTGGGCCATCAAATTAAGAGGAGAATGCTGTAATAAAATGCTGAAATATAAGATAAAGATACATTTATAGTTCTCCCAGTGCGGGTAATTTGAGGTCTGCTTCAGTAATTCCACCCTGAACTGAAAAAATTATCAGCTTTTCTTCTGCCTTTCATTCCTCCATTACCCAGGGATGGTCCATCTCTGACCATCCCTTTTATGCATTCCTCTTTCTCTCTCTTCTTCCTCTCTCTTTCATGCCCTCTTGGAGCCTCCACCTCCAACTTGTAACTTTCCACCATTTTCACCACCTCCGGCAAGGTGCATTCATGAAACACCCTGCACTCTCCCAAACATTCAGTGTTCTCCTCTCTGTGACTTCTTGGTCAACAATCATCTCCAGCGTTCAGTTCCTTTACAGTATCCTGGCCCGAATCACCCGATTTCCCCGCAGATACCATCCATCCATACTCCTTCCTGCACCACGACACGACATGGTGTGTTGGCTTGACTGGAACAGACCCTGTTGGTTGGCTTCAAAGCATTTCCCCTTCTCCAGCGCACACCCCGACCCCACTCCACAACATCGGTTTGGGAACAGTTCCATCCAAGACCGCAAGAAAATGCAGCAAATTGTGGCTCAGCCCAGACCATCACACAAACCAACCGCTCTTCCATTTACTCCATTTACACCTCACGCTGCCCCGGCAAGGCCAGCAGCGTAATCGAGGATGGGTCACACCCTGGCCACTCCCACTTCTGGCCACTCCCACGCTGCCTCGGCAAGGCCAGCAGCATCATCAAGGGTGGGTCGCAGCCTGGCCACTCCCACTTCTCCCCTCTCCCATCGGGCAAAAGGTATAGAAGTGTGAAAACGCACTCCTCCAGATTCAGGGACAGTTCCTTCCCAGCTGTTATCAGGCAACTGAATCATCCTACCACAAACCAGAGAGCAGTGCTGAACTGCTATCTACCTCATTGGTGACCTTCAGACTCTCCTTGTTCGGACTTTACTGGCTCTACCTTGCACAAAACATTATTCCCTTCTCCTGTACCTCTGCACAGTGAATGGCTCGATTGTAATCATGTATTGTCTGTCCGCTGACTGGTTAGCACGCAACAAAAGCTTTTCACTGTATCTTGGTACACGTGACAATAAACTAAAGTGAACATCTGTGTAACTCCATTCTCCCAACTGAGAGCAGTTGCCGGTGTGAGCTCCAGAGAGTCGGACAGCAGCTGACCAGCAATGGCTGCCATTTCACTTCTTCCCACCCCATGATGCAGGAACCACATGCTTTGTCCTTCGTGGTCCGGTACCTTTGGTGACTCTGGACGGACCACGAGTACACGTGTTTAAAATGTGATCATGGTGCAGCTTGTACTCCAGGCTGTTTGTTCCAAGGCCGCCTGGATCCAGAGTGGCCGCCTAATCACACCAATCACTTATATACACAGGCATACAAAGTAGTTCTTGTGACCAACAAAGTAGTGCTAGCAATATCACAACATCCCCCTTGTCTTATATATTACAACAACGTGCACTGTTCACTGCATGCAATGCTGACTCCCTTAGTTCGGGAAGATAAATGCAGACTGGGCAGCCATCTTGAGGAACACCTCTGCTATTTAACAGCCTGTTCATTATTCTCCCACCGTCTGTCCCTTTAAGTATCCTCCCGTCTCCCACAAGGCCCTCCCACTTCCTGGCTTCCAATCTAGCTCAGCCAAAATTGGGTTTTGCCAACTCATCTTGCAACAGGACACTTTGCAACCTTCTGCATATTTTTCAACAATTTTAGATAATATGCCCAATGTTCTTCTCGTTTTGAACAGCGTGTTCTGATAATAGCCCTGCTATTACCATTAACACCTTCTCTGGATCAACCTTTTCTTTCTTTGCTTGTTCTGTTAAAAAAATTCCTTTGCCTGCAGTTAACGTTGCTCCATCACAGCTCCCAATGGTTCTGTCCCAACCTCAGGTGGAGTCCATATGGAATTTGCACGTTCTCCCTAAGACCGTCTGTGTTTCCTCTGGGTGCTCCAGTTTCCTCCCACTTCCCAAACATGCGCAGGTCAGCAGGTTAATTGGCTGTGGTAAATTGCCCCAATGCTGAGGCTCTACAAGGTGCTGGTCAGGCCATATTTGGAGTACTGTGAGCAGATTTTGGCCCTATATCTGAGGAAGGATGTGCTGGCTCTGGAGAGAGTCCAGAGGAGGCTGACAGGAATGGTGAGCATTTGACAGCACTGGGCCTGCACTCGCTGGAGTTTAGAAAGTTGAGGGGGGACCTCATTGAAACTTGCAAAATAATGAAAGGCGTAGATAGAGTGGATGTGGAAAAGATTTTTCCACTGGTGGGAGAGTCGAGGACCAGAGGTCATAGCCTCAGAATTAAAGGGAGCTCTTTTAAAAGGTGGTGAGGAGGAACTTCTATAGTCAGATGGTAGTTAATCTGTGGAACTCGGTGCCACAGTCAGTAGATATTTTAAGGCAGAGCTAGACAAATCCTTGATTAGAACGGGTGTCAAGGGTTATGGGGAGAAGGCAGGAAAATGGGATTAGGAGGCAGAGATCAGCCATGATTGAATGGCCTAATTCTACTACTATAACTTGTGTGTGTGAGAGTGGGGAATGTTGAGGGTGCAAAATTAGTGCAAATGCATGCTTGATGGGCAGTATGGAATGACTGGCTGAAGGGCCACATCAGTTTAGTTTGTTATTTAGTTTATCAGTTTCAGTTTTGTCTAGTTTTTCACCGTGCTTTATGATGCTCGACTCTTGCCATTTGATTTGTCTGCCTTGCCTCCTTAGCATTCTTCTATCTCTTCACTATTTGCAGAATTCAGGAGCTGCTAAAATCTGATGCTATCACCAAGCAAACTGCGGGCCAGGTTGTGTTAATCAGCGTCTGTGGTGAAAGAAGCTGTGTTGAGGTTGCCTGTCCCATCGTCTGAAGTGGAAAAATGAGCGAATGGTGTGTCTCACGTTGCTTAAAAGAGAGGGGTGGATGGAAGAAAGGGAATGTGTGTGTGAGAGGGTGGAGAACAAGGTTGTCCAGATGACACAGATGTGAGAGTGGGTGGTGAGGGCCTGATCTAACTGGAGAGGCCGTTGGCAGAGGGAGATGAGGGTAGTAATAGGCTCCTGCAGCACAAACCCTGGCCCACCATGGCCATGCCCACCTTTTTGCCCATCTACAGTGGTCCCATTTGCCCGCATTAGGGGGTGGTTTCCTCCCAGTGAGATCAGTAGAAGAAGGAACAAGTGTTGTTGGAACAATATAGTACAAACCTGCTGTTACCTGTAGGAAGGAACTGCAGATGCTGGTTTACACCGAAGATAGATACAAAACGCTGGAGTAACTCAGCAGGTCAGGCAGCAATCTGGAGAGGTTTCGGATTGAGAACCTTCTTCAGTCTGAAGAAGGGTCTTGACTCAAAACGTCACCTTTACCTTTTCTCCAGAGATGCTGCCCGACTCGTTGAGTTACTCCAGCTTTTTGTGCCTATCTGAAGTTACCTGTGATCTGAAATCAAAAGGAATACTGGAATATTCCAAACGTAAGGTAGTGTCTGTGGAGAGATAAAGTCTGAGAATCTGTTGCAGGTGGATGATCTTACAATAAAACGGGTCAGAATGGAAGACAAGCTGGGGTGCTGTTCCTTGGACTTACGGTATATTGGCTACACTAGAAAGTGGTGGAAGCCGAAGAGGGAAATCGGAGTGGGAGTGGGATGAAGAGTTGAAGCGATGGGCAGCTGGAAGTTCAGGGTTGTCCTTTGAAGAGTGAACCTTTAAAATCAGAACAGAGGTGCTCTGCAAAGTGATCACCCAATCTTCGTTTGATGTCCCCGTGTGGAGAAGGCCACGTTGTGTACATGAGATATTGCACACCAGATTGAAAGTGTGAGTGAACCGTTCCTTTACTGCAAAGGATTGTTAGACTCCCTGCATGGTGAGAAGGGATGAGGTAACATTTCCTGCTCTGTTGTTGTTGTTGTTGTTGTTGTTGTTCATCCTTCGGGTTCGAAGATGACCATGACTTCACTTTCAGTTGGAGGATTGGTGACTGTGGGTCCGGAAGTGACTGGTGAGGCCAATCCGGGCCCGGAAGGCATGCCCACACGTAGGACACAAGTGGATGGGTGCTGCAGTGGAAGTGGAGGTAGCCCAGGCCTTGCGCGCGGTGTGTTTCCTCTGGGCCTCTGCAGTGCGTCTGTTCTCTGCTGCACGGGCTCCTGTGGTGAGCTTGCTACGCCAGGTTGGACGGTCCAGAGCAAGAGACTCCCAAGTGCTGAGGTTGATGTCCAAGTCTTGGAGGGACACTTTGAGGCAGTCCTTAAACCGTTTCTTCTGTCCTCCTACTGAGCGCTCGCCCTGACACAGTTCTCCATACAGAAGCTGTTTTGGCAGTCGACTCTCGGGCATTCTGACAACATGGCCTGCCCATCTGGCTTGGGCTTTCCGTAGGAGGGTTTCCTGCTCTAACCAAAGCTTCTCAACCTGAACCATCAACATATTTCTCTCTTCACCGACGCTGCCTGACCTACTGAGCTTTTCCAATGTCTTTACCTTATTTCTAAGCCATCACGATTAGATAATCACAAATAAATATATTTGGGATTTCAGGGGGATAGTCCTGATACGCATGCACACCCGACACACACGTATTCACATACACACATGCTCACAGGCACATGCACACCCACACCCACTCGACAATCTTGTCCGGCATTATGATGGAATACACTGCAAGGGCAGTTTCATTTTCAGTTTAGTTTATTGTCACGTGTACCGAGGTACAGTGAAAAGCTTTCGTTGCCTACTATCCCGTCAGCAGACAGACAACACATGATTACAATCGAGCCATTTACAGTGCAGAGATCCAGGATAAGGGAATAATGTTTAGTGCAAGGTAAAGCCAGTAAAGTCCGATCAAAGATAGTCCGAGGGTCACCAAAGAGGTAGATAATAGTTCAGGACTGCTCTCTGGTTGTGGTAGGATGATTCAGTGGCCTCATAAAAGCTGGGAAGAAACTGCCCCTGAATCTGGAGGAGTGCGTTTTCACACTTCTATACATTTTGCCTGGGGAGAGGGGAGAAGAGGGAGTGGCCAGGGTGTGACTCATCCTTGATTATGCTGCTGGCCTTGCCGAGGCAGTGTGAGGTATAAATTGAGTCATTAGAAGGCATGATCAGTTGCCCAATTGATCGTTTACAAAGGCTGGCTTCAGTATTCTGACTGTATTTATATTGCCACAGATTCCCTGTGCATTTGGCAAAGAAAAACTTGGGGCAAGAGCTAGGGATTGGTATGTTTGGATGTCCATTACAAGGGCTGACACAGATGTTATGCACTGAAGGTGTAGGAAGGAACTGCAGATGCTGGTTTACATTGAAAATAGATACAAAATGCTAGAGTAACTCAGCGAGGCAGGCAGCATCTCTGGAGAGAAGGAATAGGTGACGTTTCGGGTCGAGACCTTTCTTCAGACTGACAGTCAGGGGAGAAGGAAACACAGAGACAAAGAATGCAAGGTGTGAAAAGGAGATATCAAAGGGGATGCATTTCAAGGAAAATGTAGAATAGATTATCGTTAACTGGGGAAGATGACAACAAAGCATATAAAGATAAAAATTTAAATCAAGGGGGCAGTCAGACTAGTCGGAGAACTGGGATGGGCGAGGGATGGGGAGAGAGAGAGAGCAAGGGTTACTTGAAGTTAGAGAAGTTGATATTCATACCGCTGGGGTATAAGCTGCCCAAGGGAAATATGAGATGCTGTTTCTCCAATTTGCGTTGGGCCTCACTCTGACAGTGGTGGAGGTCCAGGACAGAAAGGTCAGTGTGAGAATGGGAGGGGGAGTTAAAGTGTTTAGCAACTGGGAGACCAGGTAGATTTAGGTGGACTGAGCGGAGGTGCTCCACTTGCCCAAGGTGCAGATCCTCACTGGGAAAGATGGCCAAAGCTGGTGCCAGCAACGCCCAATGCAAGCGAAGCCTCATGCCATGGTGTCGGTCCTTGGAGTGGAAGGGGAAGGAGTTGGGAGGACAACATGGACTGAAGCAGAATAAATTATTTTCAAGACTCCTGGGGAGTGTGGAAACGACACTTTGTTCACATCTGTCGTGACCGAGCTTGGTCGCAGCTGCCGACGGTGAGAGGAGAGACAATCAGCCCAGCTCACCGTCCAATCTCTGTCCCTGCAGATTATTCAATAAGTTTCTTGCAAGCTGACACGTTGCTTTATTAATTTCTACTAATAATGATTCTAGGTCTGAGATCTGCATGTGAAATTGTGGATTTGTAATCAGTCCAGACTGAAAATCACAGTTGCAAACATTGTTTTCTGACAACACTCTCGTGCTCAATCAATCATAGAATCATGGAATGGTAAAACACCCAAACGGGCCCTTCAGCACACCTTGTCCATGCTGACCATAATGCCTTCCAATGTTCATCCCATTTGCCGGGTATTAGAGGTACTGTGTAGAAACAGGCCCTTCGGCCCACCAATTCGGCTCATATCCCCATTCTCCTTTCCCAATGCCTTTGAAATATTGTAGTTTAGCTTTTAGTTTAGAGGTACTGGGTAGAAACAGGCCCTTCAGCTCACCGAGTAGGCACAGAGCAGCGATCCCTGCACATTAACACTATCCTAAATACACTAGGGACAATTTTACATTTGCACCAATCCAATTAACCCACAAACCTGCACTTCCTTGGAGTGTGGGAGGAAACCGAAGATCCCGGAGAAAACCCACGCAAGTCATGGGGAGAACGTAAATCTCCGTACAGACAGTCAGGGTCAATGATGCCGGGTCTCTGGCGCTGTAAGGCAGTAGGTGTACTGCTGCACCACCATGCTGCCCTGTTGTCAATGTATCTTTCTCCATCACCTCCTCCGCCAGCTCATTTCACATATTCACTGTTTGTATGAAAAAACTGATCCGCAGATCTCCTTTAACTTTCTCCCCCTTCCCCTTAAACCTGTTCCCTTTACTTTTGAAGTCCTCTGCCTGGGGGAAAAATAATTTTAAAAAAATTATAAAGTCACATCTTAGCTGCCTACATTTCAGTGAGAGTAAATACTCTATGTATGAAGGAACTGCAGATGCTGGTTTAAACCGAAGATAGACACAAAAAGCTGGAGTAACTCAGCGGGTCAGACAGCATCTTTGGAGAAAAGGAACAGGCGATGTTTTGGGTCAAGATCCTTCTTCAGACTGAAGAAGTGTCTCAACCTAAAACGTTACCTATTCCTTTTCTCCAGAGATGCTGTCTGACCCGTTGAGTTACTCCAGCTTTTTGTGGCTATTTTCAGTGAAAGTAAACCCAGACTATCCAATCTCTCCTTATAACAAACCCCCTTCCATTCCAGGCAACTGTCTAATGCTACCACTGCAATGTGGTGACCGGAACTACAAACTGTACTCCAAGTACAGTCTCACCAATGTTTTGCTCAGCTCCAACTTTTATACAATGCTTTGCCTCTTTCTCTACCCTATCTACCTATGGTATCAAACTGCTCTCTTTGGCCATTCTTTCTCTTCCCTCCATCCATTCACAATGCCATTCACGGCCTCACCGGCAGCCTCACGTCCCAGTCTTTCTCAATCTCCACAGTAACAAATGCTAAATGTAAAATGCCTTTGCTTTGGGACTGCAAGAGGAATTTTGTACATGATGGGCTGGATGTTGTGATAGCAAGAGTGTACATTTTCTGCCAGTGAGCCAGCAACACAACATGCAGCCACCCCAATCTACCATCATTGACGTCACAATCTTGAGCTACTCACATTGATTTGAACTCCATTTCCCACTGCTTTGGAAATCATTCTGCAGCAGTAACATAGAACATAGAACCGCACAGCACAGGAACAGGACTTCAGCCTTCAGTACAATGTTTGTACTCATCTTGATGCCAATTTAATCCCCTATCCCTTCCTGGACCAGTCTAATTTACTGTCCACGTACACTTCAAGGTATTTGAAGTACTAGGTTAATTCCCGGAATGGCGGGACTGTCATATGTTGAAAGACTGGAGCGACTAGGCTTGTATACACTGGAATTTAGACGGATGAGAGGAGATCTTATCGAAACATATAAGATTATTAAGGGGTTGGACACGTTAGAGGCAGGAAACATGTTCCCAATGTTGGGGGAGTCCAGAACAAGGGGCCACAGTTTAAGAATAATGGGTAGGCCATTTAGAACTGAAATGAGGAAAAACTTTTTCAGTCAGAGAGTTGTGAATCTGTGGAATTCTCTGCCTCAGAAGGCAGTGGAGGCCAATTCTCTGAATGCGTTCAAGAGAGCTAGATAGAGCTCTTAAGGATAGTGGAGTCAGGCGGTATGGGGAGAAGACAGGAACGGGGTACTGATTGAGAATGATCAGCCATGATCACATTGAATGGTGGTGCTGGCTCGAAGGGCCGAATGGCCTCCTCCTGCACCTATTGTCTATTGTCTATTTGCAATTAGAGTTGAACAACGAGGACCAATGATGATTCCCTTTGTATTGAGTGAACAGTTCTCAAAGAGACTGATAGTCCAAATGATCAAAGCTGAAACCCACCCTACCAGCTCAATCTCACCTGCCCCTCATGTATTAGTCCAGCTCGCCCCCACAGCGCCCCACAGCCCAGCACCTTGCTCCACCTG
The DNA here is from genome assembly GCF_053455715.1 of Rhinoraja longicauda. Classification (NCBI taxonomy): domain Eukaryota; kingdom Metazoa; phylum Chordata; class Chondrichthyes; order Rajiformes; family Arhynchobatidae; genus Rhinoraja; species Rhinoraja longicauda. The sequence goes on along the minus strand of NC_135966.1, from coordinate 44,201,085 downwards.
CCGACCATTGGTGAGCACCAGGGAAGCTGCCTGACCCACAGAGCTGCGCCAGCACTTTGTGTCTTTGCTTGTCGAATTCGACCATTTTCAGCTCAGTTTAGTTTATTGTCGTGTGTTGCAGTGGAAAGCTTTTGTTACCGTGGTCTCAGCGGATGGTTAAATCTCAAGCTGGTTGACAAAAACCTGCCTGAGCTTTTGACTGGTGACCATCTTAGACTGATGGCCTTCCATGCTCCAATACTTCCCTCAAGGTTTTGTTTTGCTGGAAAATGAAGCTTTAAAAAAAAGGACAGCTCCTGATGGATTTGAAAGATCTCTAAAATAGGCACTGAATACTGATTCTGAAATGCCCTCCCATGTCCCACCATTCACCCTGCGTGGTGGGCCGATGGTATTGACACCAACACATCGGCTAGATGTGGTGTGGAATATCCGATGTGGCCTGGTAGTGTTGGCTGAGGCAGTCATGTTGAGAGGCAGGAGAGGAGTTGCTCTTGTGCTCTCATTCTGTCAGTCCAAACACCAGCAAGGGATTTAAGCATCCACTGAGTGCACTGGAGAATGATCAAGTTTGGCAAGCAACTACACAAAGTGCTGGAGTTACTCTGTGGGTCAGGCAGCATTCGTGGAGGACATGGGTGGGTGACGTTTCAGGTTGGGACCCTTCTTTAGATGTGAGGAGATGTTTACTTTTACCTTTTTTTGTGAGCCAGACGTTTACGTTTCTGTAAATCAGCATTTGCAGGTTGATGTTTCTGGAATTTAACAAGCAGCTGGCAGAAAAACAGGTCGAGCACAACAGGCACGTGTTGGGGGAAAGCCTGCAGATTTTAACCTGAAATGCCAATCCTTCCAATTCCACCCATGGATGCTGCCTGACTTGTTGAATTCCTCAGGCAGTTTGGCTATTGCTCCAGACTCCAGCATCTGCCATCTCTCCCGTCTCTAGTTGAACGAGCCCATGGTTCTTGAACTATGTGAGTGGGCAGGAAGATGGTCATCCCCAGAGAGATGGCAGTCGTTTGCCCAGGTCTGCATCCCCTTTTTAACCTCATCCTCCCACACGAGAGAGCAGTGCTGAACTACTACCTACCTCTTTGGTGACCCTCGGACTATCCTTGATCGGACTTTACTGGCTTTACCTTGCACTAAACGTTATTCCCTTATAATGTATCCATACACTGTAGATGGATCGATTGTAATCATATATTGTCCTTCTGCTGACTGGTTAGCATGCAACAAAAGCTTTTCACTGTACCTCGGTACACGTGACAATAAACTAAACTGAACTAAAACTAGTGTAAACCTTTTTAATACGAGCCTTCTAACTGTCCTGGAAAGCAGAGCATTGTGCCACGCGATCCCCTTTGTGCACTAGTCTGCAATCGGAACAGCCAGGGTACAATCTCCATGCAGCTCTCTGGCCATTACCTGTGCTTACCTGCCTCACTGCACCTGTGAATGGGTAAAGGGCTGAGGACCTCCCTACCCGCCTCCTGCAAGACCCCAGTTCTCCATGTGGAAACAAGGGCATTGTTTGAAGAGAGGGCTAGGCTGGGGTCTGGCACACTCCTTGGGTAAAGGACCATTCAATCAACTTGCGTAAGATGAAAAACCCTCCCTTGGGGTTGAGCTGTGCAAGGGAAGGTGAGTAGGAAGGAACTACAGATGCTGGTTTACACTGAAGGTAGATGCAAAATGCTGGAGTAACTCAGCAGGACAGGCAGCATCTCTGGAGAGAAGGAATGGTGATGTTTCGGGTCAAGACCCTTCTTCAGACTTCAGCATGGTGTGTGTCAGATCTTCCTCCTGGGTTGGTTGGAGGATGGTTTGAGAGGTTTATTTCCTTTCACATCAAGGCTTGAAAGAGGTTATTGTGATGTGCAAGCCACCATCTGGAAAGAATGATTGGATAGAATCATGAGAGGAATAGATCGGGTAGATGCACAAAGTCTCTTGCCCAGAGTAGGGGAATTGAGGACCAGGGGACCAGGTTTAAGGTGAAGGGGAAAAGATTTAATAGGAATCTGAGGGGTAACCTTTTCGCACAAAGGGTGGTGTGTGAATGGAAAAAGCTGCCAGAGGAGGTAGTTGAGGCAGGGATTATCATATGTTTAAGAAACAGTTAGACAGGAAGGTGGATAGAACAGGTTTGGAGAGATATGGGCCAAACGCGGGCAGGTGGGACTAGTGTAGCTGGGACATTGTTGGCAGGTGTGGGCAAGTTGGGCCGAAGGACCTGTTTCCACTCTGTATCACTCTATGACTCTATGACTCTAATGATGGGAAAGAAGATGGAGAACTTGGATCTTCCAAATTTTACTGATAAACATTTATTAGCAGAAGGTCAGATATCAGAGCCTGAGATCTGATTCCAAACAACCATGTACTCTGCCAACCTGAGGATCTTGCGGGAATCTCCCAGAGAGTTACACCCTGGTGTCTAATTGCCCGGGTTATTTGCTTTGTGTATTGTGAGGAAGTGAGTTAAAAGACTGGGCTCGAATCAAATACTTTCGTTAAGAGGTGGCGTGCAAAATGTGGCTGCACTGGGCCTGTACTCACTGGAGTTTAGAAGGATGAGGGCGGACCTCATTGAAACTTATCGAATAGTGAAAGGCCTGGATGGAGTGGATGTCAAGAGGATATTTCTACTTGTGGTAGAATCAAGGACCAGTGGAGAGAGCCTCAAGAGTAAAAGGACGATCCTTTAGAAAGATAAGGAGGAGTTTCTTTATTCAGATGATGGTGTATCTGTGGAATTCATTGAAGGCTGTGGAGGCCAAGTCATTGGGTACATGTAAGTCTGAGATTGACAGATTCTTGTTAAGTACAGGTGTCAGGGATTATGGGGAGAAGGCAGGAGAATGGGGTTGCGAGGAAAAGATAGATCAACCATGATGGATTGACAGAGCAGACTTGATGGGCCGAATGGCCTAATTTTGCTCCTAAGAGTTATGATGTTATGTTTGAAAACCAGGAGTGAATCGCAGGGTGGGATCTGATGAATGAGTTAGTTTAGGTAGAGAGGGATGGTTCACTGGGCATTTCAGGTTGGGGTGCAATCAAGTCCATATGTAGAATTACAGATCCATGGGTGTGATTTGCAAGCCGAAATATAATGAAGTAGCTGGAGGAGACAATCCAGAGATGCCTGGGAGCAGGTTCCAGGCTGGGATCTTCTTGTGGGTGGGGTGCTGATGGAGGTACTTGTGATGGGGATTTGGCCTGCTGTGTCAGCTCTCTGAAATGGTGAAGGAGTCACAGACTGGAAACTAGTTCGAGTTTGCAGCAACCTAAGATAGAATCTTGATCACACAGTATTCATTTTAAAGCTTAGAAACTTTGAATTTGAGAGTGTGATATTCTGTTGGGTATTAGTTTTAGTTTAGTTTAGAGATACAGCGCAGAAACAGGCCCTTCGGCCCACCGAGTCCGCACCGACCAGCAATCCCCGCTCATGAACACTAACCCACACACACATTAGGGTCAATATTTACACATACCAAATCAATTAGCCTACAAACCTGCACGTCTTTAGAATGTGGGAGGAAACCGAAGATCTCGTGGAAAACCCAGGCAGGTCACGGGGAGAATGTACAAACTCCGTACAGACAGCACCCGTAGTTGGGATGGAACCCGGGTCTCCGGCGCTGCAAGCACTGTAAGGCGGCAATTCTCCGGCAGTGCCACCTACAAGGGTTTCAGTAAATTGCCTGAGGTCTGTCTGAAGGCTGCCTGTCCTTTGGGCCCAGGTGGACAGTGCTGTGCGTTGGAGTGCATGTGGTGGGGCTGGGTGCAGAGAGCGACTGGGTAATGGCGTGTTGCTGGCCTACACTTCCCAAATACTGCAGCAGATGTTAAACTCCGGCCCGCACTTTCACAGCAACATGAAATAAATGGTTGAACAGATAAACAGCTGAACAGAGAACGCAAACCAGGTCTCAGCAGAAGAGGCAATGGCATTTCCTTAAATTAAAATCACATCTTCAGTGATCACCATAGTGTTTTGCCCAGGTAACAATCACCCACTGCTCTGTGAAATCTAAGATGGACACATAAATTGTTGCTCCTACTTTATTTTTTGTATTCTCGTATTGGAATACCATTTCAATTCAGTCTTACCAGCTCCAATTTTCTGAAGGAGTGCCCTGTGGCCCTCATGACTTTGACCATAATATCCATTGCTCCTTTGCTTTACGAGGATGTTGCCAGGACTCGAGTGTCTGAGCTACAGGGAGAGGTTGAGTAGGCTGGGTCTTTATTCCATGGAGCGCAGGAGGACGAGGAGTGATCTTATAGAGGTGTATAAAATCATGAGAGGAATAAATCAGGTAGATGCACAAGTCTCTTGCCCAGAGTTGGTGAATCAAGGACCAGTGGACATAGGTTTAAGGTGAAGGGGGAAAGATTTAATAGGAATCTGAGGAATAACCTTTTCACGCAAAGGGTGGTGGGTGTATGGAACAAGCTGCCAGAGGAGGTAGTTGAGGCAGGGACAATCCCAACGTTTAAGAAGCGGTTAGACAGGTACATGGATAGGACGGGTTTGGAGGGATTTGGACCAAACGCGGGCAGGTGGGACTAGTGTAGCTGGGACATGTTGGCCGGTATGGGCAAGTTGGGCCGAAGGGCCTGTTTCCATGTGATTCTTTGACGATGCTCCCCTGTGCCCCAAGGCAACATATAGTGGGGAGGAAGGGTTCTGGTCAGGCCAGTGGACGGTGGGAGTGAGGACATTCATTCGTCTGCCATCAACCTGGAAGAAAACACTGGATTTATAATTAAGGGCATGATAACAAGGCTTTGGAAAATTATGATTGGATTTAACAACATCAGCATATTTATAGGTAAGAAAAATCACATTTACAAATTTATTAGACTCTCCAGAGGTAACGCTAAATGGATCATAGTGGTAAAACCAGTGAATGTAGTGTATCTGGATTGTCAGGTTGTCAGGTGTTGTCAGGGGTGGTAGAGTAATAGTCACTGAGGACCATGGTTGCAGATCATGGAATTAAGGGGATACATAGGAATATGAACCAAGGTTACGTCAATGGACAGAAAACTGAGCGACAGACTGAGAAGTCAGGTCTTTGGGGTGGTGGGGTGTAATTTTCAGAAGGCTCATTGCTTGGGCCTCAGATACTTCTGGTCTAAATCTTCAGCTTGCCTGAAGGAAATAAGTGTAATACTCCAGGTTTACTGACAAATCCAACTACAAGAACACACAGTGGACTCACTAAGCTGAGCTGGTGCAAAGGCTATTGACTGACCATAGAGATAGAGTATAATGGGGGAAGATTGCAGTTATCCATTTCAACATGAATTATGGGAAAGAAGGATTTTTTCTAAAAGTGCGAGGTATAGAACATAGAACATAGAAGAAGGGTCTCGACCCAAAACGTCACCCATCCCTTCTCTTTTTTTTTTCCTTAGTACCTAATCAGATGTACAGCACTTTGGTCAACGTGGGTTGTTTTTAAATGTGCTATACAAATAAAATTGACTTGACTTGACTTGACTTCTCTCCAGAGATGCTGCCTGACCCGCTGAGTTACTCCAGCTTTTTGTGCCAACCTTCGCTTTGAACCAGCATCTGCAGTTCTTTCCTACACGTAGAACAATACAGCACAGGAACAGCCCAATGATCCACCATGTCCACCTGCACATTTAAACTGCACATCTGCCTGGGCATGGTGCGTAACCCTGCATTCTCTGCCTGTTCATGTCGTCTAAATACCTCTTAAATGTTACTATCGTATCTTCCACTATTTCCCCTGGCAGGCACCTAGAACTCTGTGTGAAAAAAAAATGTTTCACACAGCAAACTTTCCCCCACAGGGTCATCTTAAAGTTATATCCATTAACCGGGGAGCGGCCCATGCAGTGGGCATGTCCCAGGGAGCCCCGCGGGCCCGATCCACCCGCCGAACAACTGCGCCACTGATGACCTGAACGATGACCGGAACGCGGCCCGGTAGGCCCGATTAGCCCCACAGGCCTCCCAGGGGACTGCAGTGAAGCCGGGTGGCGAGGCCTGTCATGGGAGCCTCGCCAGCGGCAACGTGGGCCTCAGCGGCAACAGGGGCCTCGGTGGCGGTGGGGCCTCGCGGTCGATGAGTGTGAGGGGGGAGGGGAAGACTATGGGGACCTGGCGTGGGGGAGAGGGGGCACTCTAATTTAGAATCCTCTACCCAGGGGATAAGTCTGTGTTTGTTTGTTTGTTCCGGTGAAGGCGCTGTGCACAGGGCAGCCAGACAACAGTCCCTTGTCTTTTTCTTTTCGTTTTCACTTTTAAGTTCAAGTTGTTGTGTACCTTGTGTGTTGTTACTGTCAGCAGACCAATTTCCCTCCGGGGATGAATAAAGTTTTATTGTATCGTATTGTAATAGTTTTTGGCATTTGACCATCTGCCCTGTCTATGCCTTTCATAATTTTATGGAGGCCTGTCAGCCTCCAATACTCCATAGAAAACATTCCAAGTTTGTCCAGCCTCTTCTTATGGCTAATACTCTCTAATCCAGGCTACATCCTGGGAAAACTCTTCTGCACCTTCTCCAATTCCTCCATATCCCTTCGGTAAAGTGGTGACCAGAACTGAACACAGTACTCCAAAAGCAGTCACCTTAATCCTATGCCCTCTGGATTTAGAATCCTCTACCCAGGAAAAAATATCATGAACTATTATGAAATATTATTCATGCCTCTCATAGAAACATAGAAACATAGAAAATAGGTGCAGGAGGAGGCCATTTGGCCCTTCGAGCCAGCATTGCCATTCATTGTGATCATGGCTGATCATCCACAATCAGTAACCCGTGCCTGCCTTCTCCCCATATCCCTTGATTCTGTTAGCCCGTAGAGCTCCATCTAACTCTCTTTTAAATTCATCCAGTGAATTGGCCTCCACTGCCTTCTGTGGCAGAGAATTCCACAAATTCACAACTCTCTGGGTGACAACGTTTGTTCTCATCTCAGTTTTAAAATGGCCTCCCCTTTATTCTTAGACTGTGGCCCTTGGTTCTGGACTCCCCCAACATGGGGAACATGATTTTGCACACTTTGGTAAGATCACCCCTCAACTTCCTACACTTCAAAGTAAAAAGTCACAGCCTATCCAGCCCGCCACTGTAAAGGGTCTGTCCCACTTAGGCGATTTTAAGGCGACTGCCGGTGACTAGGCTGTCGCTGACAGTTCGCCGGGGTGTCGCGGGCATGATCGTGAGGAGTCTTCAAAGAATCGTGAGGAGTCTTCAAAGAATCGGCGCGTCGCTGAGAAATTTTCTGGATAGAAATTTCTCGGCGACAGCTGGCATGTCGCCAGGTATCGTAGCTTATCGCGGGCGCTGTCGCATGCTATCCCCAGGTTTGATTGTCGCCGATGCATTTAGAAGCACGTAATATTAAATTAAGTAAAGTCATTTGAAGATACCATAAAATACTTGTGTTTAACCAATTTATTTACCGTCAGGACATTTGACAGGTAGATTGGAGGCAACAGTTTGACGGTCAGGTAAGCGTGGGAATTTCGCGTGGTTTATGGCCATCAGCGATTACTTTTAAAGTAGGCTCCCAACCCAGATATGCAACCCAGAAACCAGATATACATCTCCCGTACATTTTCAAAGAACGCCCACACTCCACACAAAAATCCATTTAACCACGTTTAAAATTAAATTTCTTAATGCTGCTATTAGTAAACTGGAAGTCAATCCAGTTTATGCCTTGTTACCATGAAGCTTGGTTTTCAAGTAACCTGGGCAAGATGTTATATTTCAAAACTCTCAATTACAGACTTCTCAGTGATTTCAGCAAAAATTAGGACGCCGGAGAATAGACAATAGACAATAGACAATAGACAATAGGTGCAGGAGTAGGCCATTCAGCCCTTCGAGCCAGCACCGCCATTCAATGCGATCATGGCTGATCACTATCAATCAGTACCCCGTTCCTGCCTTCTCCCCATACCCCCTCACTCCGCTATCCTTAAGAGCTCTATCCAGCTCTCTCTTGAAAGCATCCAACGAACTGGCCTCCACTGCCTTCTGAGGCAGAGAATTCCACACCTTCACCACCCTCTGACTGAAAAAGTTCTTCCTCATCTCCGTTCTAAATGGCCTACCCCTTATTCTCAAACTGTGGCCCCTTGTTCTGGACTCCCCCAACATTGGGAACATGTTATCTGCCTCTAATGTGTCCAATCCCCTAATTATCTTATATGTTTCAATAAGATCCCCCCTCATCCTTCTAAATTCCAGTGTATACAAGCCCAATCGCTCCAGCCTTTCAACATACGACAGTCCCGCCATTCCGGGAATTAATCTAGTGAACCTACGCTGCACGCCCTCCATAGCAAGAATATCCTTCCTCAAATTTGGAGACCAAAACTGCACACAGTACTCCAGGTGCGGTCTCACCAGGGCCCGGTACAACTGTAGAAGGACCTCTTTGCTCCTATACTCAACTCCTCTTGTTACGAAGGCCAACATTCCATTGGCTTTCTTCACTGCCTGCTGAACCTGCATGCTTCCTTTCATTGACTGATGCACTAGGACACCCAGATCTCGTTGAACCCCCCCTCCTCCTAACTTGACACCATTCAGATAATAATCTGCCTTTCTATTCTTACTTCCAAAGTGAATAACCTCACACTTATCTACATTAAACTGCATCTGCCATGTATCCGCCCACTCACACAACCTGTCCAGGTCACCCTGCAGCCTTATTGCATCTTCCTCACAATTCACACTACCCCCCAACTTAGTATCATCTGCAAATTTGCTAATGGTACTTTTAATCCCTTCGTCTATTGATAAGCATTGATAAGCGTGGGAATTTTGCGATGTTTCCGAAGACGGTGTAATCTCTTAGCCAGGGGCATTGTCGTGGTCATTGTCGAAGGCTAAAAGAAAATTTTGGCGATCTGCTATGACTTTGACAGTCGCCGACAGTCGTCTAAAACATCACTTAAGTGGAACAGGCCCTTAACTCAAGCCCACACATCCAGGTAACATCCTGGTGAATCTCCTTTGCACACTATTATTTAGACACACAGCACATCTTTGTTTGTAGCACTTAATTTTTACATTTTAGACTAATATATATTTTAACAATATATAAACACAATATCTTGCATTACATAAAACATAAGAATGGAAGAAACTGGTGGAGGCCATTCATCTCCTTGATGCTGCCCTACAATTCAATAAAGTCATGGCTGATCTGATCTTTGGCCTGATCTCCATTTTCCCATCAAATTCTTAGAGTGCATGATTCCCATCACATTAAACATTCTCTCTCTTGTCCTTGAGAATAATCAGTGCCTCCACCTCAGTGGCTTTCCAGCTGCAGAATTCCGTGCTACTGTCTGTGCCACCCAGATGAGCCCACACAGTGCATTGTGTGCCCACCCCACAGGTGTGAGCTGTTGTGGGGGATTTCTGTAATATTCATACTGAATTGTTTTGATTTAGGGCCGATGCAGGTGTTTCCTACATTACAATAGTCTCCATGAGCAGTTCCCAGGCTGAGGACATTTTGCAAAGTGCTGAAGTCCAGAAGGGCACGCTATGTGCAGCGGGATCTTTCCCTCCCCTCATGGCAGTGTGGAAGTGAAATGAGAAGTTTAGTTTAGTTTAGTTTAGAGATACAGCGCGGAAACAGGCCCCTCAGCCCACCAAGTCCGCACCGACCAGCGATCCCCGCACAGTAACACTATCCTACACACACTGGAAACAATTTACATTTAAACCAGGCCATTTAACCTACAAACCTGTACGTCTTTGCAGTGTATCTTGTATCTTGTGGTCATCACTTCCGAAGAGTCCACCAGGGACTATACTGAAAGTATCCTATACCCACTAGGAACAAAAAATTTAACACCATCCTACACCCACTAGGGACATTTTTTTTACATTTGCACCCAGCCAATTAACCTACAAACCTGTACGTCTTTGGAGTGTGGGAAGAAACCGAAGATCTCGGAGAAAACCCACGCAGGTCACGGGGAGAACGTACAAACTCCGTACAGACGGCACCCGTAGTCAGGATCGAACCCGGGTCTCCAGCGCTGTATTCGCTGTAAGGCAGCAACTCTACCGCTGCGCCACCGTGACCGCCCTCTTGGGAGTAAACCTTACATCCCAGAGAAAACCCACGTGATCACAGGGAGAACGTACAAACTCCGTACAGACAAGCACCCGTAGTCGGGATCGAACCCGCGTCTCTGGCGCTGAAAGCGCTGTATGGCAGCCACCATGTCGCCCGGAGCAGAGCAATCACTTTTAAAACCATGAAAGGGTTTCAGCTGCTGTTGGATGAAACCCAGGCAAAGGAACATTCAACCTTCATTCATAGTTGATGATCCCTCATCAAAACTCATAGAGAAGAGTAACTGTTGTCAAGTTCAGGATTACATTTCCATCAATTAATTCCGCCAGTCTGCACACACTCTGACATATGTAACAGTGTGCCAGCTCTAGAAATGTACGCTCTAAAAATGCATGGATGCACTCACTAAAATGAAGATAAATATTTCTTTAAAATCAACCATCAAAATCCTAACCCACCCTGAAATGCATTCACATGAGGACACAAAGGTTTTAATAACAAAGATGCTTTAAAATCTAACTCCAAAGCACTACACAAATCTAAGAATGTTTTTTTTCAGCTTCAAGAGAAGCCAAAGTTGTTTTAACCTTATGTTTCCTCAAAGTCCCAGGGAAATTGTTGTTTCATAACCTCTGTGCTATTGGAAATATCGTTTTACTCACAGAGTGAATAGTGGGGTGCCGCAAGGCTCGGTGCTGGGACCCGTTATTTACAATATATTTGAACGATATCGACGAGGGACATCTCCAAGTTTGCGGATGACACAAAGCTCGGTGGCAGTGTGAGCTGCGAGGAGGATGCTATGAGGCTACAGGGTGGCTTGGATAGGTTTGGTGAGTGGGCAGATACATGGCAGATGCAGTATAATGCGGTCACGGTGACGCAGCGGTAGAGTTGCTGCCTTACAGTGAATGCAGCGCTGGAGACCCGGGTTCGATCCCGACTATGGGTGCTGTCTGTGTGGAGTTTGTACGTTCTCCCTGTGACTGCATGGGTTTTCGGTAGTAAGGAAGGCAAACGCAATGCTAGCATTTATTTCAAGAGTGCTAGAATACAAAAGCAGGGATGTAATGCTGAGGTTCTATAAGGAACTGGTCAGGCCGCATTTGGGAATATTGTGAACAATTTAGGGCACCGTATCTGAGGGAGGATGTGCTGGTTCTGGAGAGGCTCCAGAAGAGGTTTACAAGAATGATCCCAGGAATGAGTGGGTTAACAGATGATGAGCATTTGACAGCACTGGGCCTGTACTCGCTGGAGTTTAGATTTCATTGAAACTTACCAAACAGTGAAAGGCCTAGATCGAGTGGATGTGGAGAGGATGTTTCCACTAAGAGGTCACAGCCTCAGAATTAAAGGATGTTACTTTAGGAAGGAGATGAGGAGGAATTTCTTTAATCAGAGAGTGTTGAATCTGTAGAATTCTTTGTCACAGAAGGCTGTGGAGGCCAAGTCAATGGAATATTTTAAGGCAGGGATAGATAGACTCTTGATTAGTATCGATGTTAGGGGTTCTGAGGAGAAGCCAGGAGAGTGGCAGGGTTAGGAGGGAGAGATAGACCAGCCATGGTTGAATGGCGGAGTAGACTTGATGGGCCAAATGACCTAATTCTGCTCCTATCACTTATGACCTTTCTGGGGACTAAATCTGTTTGAACTGCTGATGGACAGACCTTCTTCTTGGATTATTCTACCTTGGGCGGCATGGTAGCGCAGCGGTAGAGTTGCTGCTTTACAGCGAATGCAGCGCCGGAGACTCAGGTTCGATCCTGACTACGGGTGCTGCACTGTACGGAGTTTGTACGTTCTCCCCGTGACCTGCGTGGGTTTACTCCGAGATCTTCGGTTTCTTCCCACACTCCAAAGACGTACAGGTATGTAGGTTAATTGGCTGGGTAAATGTAAAAATTGTCCCTAGTGGGTGTAGGATAGTGTTAATGTACGGGGATCACTGGGCGGCACGGACTTGGAGGGCCGAAAAGGCCTGTTTCCGGCTGTATGTATATGATATGATATGATATGATATGATATGATATGATAACTTGGCGTAACTTGGTAACCAGACACAAACTTTTATCTGGGGAATTCTTGGGGCTTGAGAGGAACATGGAATGAGAGTGGAAAGATCCCAGTGCCTGATAAAGGGTACTGACAGATCCCAAGGTTTAAGAATCAGGTGCCTGGAATGTGGATTTTCCATTTTCTCTGCACTTATACATTGCTGTGTGTAGTGATAGCATCAATTCGTCCTCTCAAAAAAATAACAAAATCGGTTCCCAAATATTTGTAATATATCCCAGGGTGAATTTTTATGGGGTTCTGGTAAGTTCTACTAACAGTAGCGGTAACAATTACAGGACACAAGAGCTTTAAGCAAGGGTGTTTATTCTAAGGAATTCCCTACACATGGTGCTTGTAACACATGTGATGATGTCAACCGTCTGACCACGTGATACACTTACTTAGCAATATAATCTATACCATGCTGCTTCCCCTCTCTGAAGAAAATGTATATGTACGTCTTATAGAGTGATACAGTGTGGAAGCAGGCCCTTTGGCCCAACTTGCCCACACCGGCCAACATGTCACAGCTACACTAGTCCCACCTGCCCGCATTTGCTCCATATCCCTCCAAACCTGTCCGATCCATGTATCTGTCGAACTCTTTCTTAAACGTTGGGATAGTCCCTTCCTCAACTACCTTTCAGTTATACACTGTCACTGCAGACTCAGTCTCTTGCCTGATATCCTCAGTCGGCGTGACCACCTCCACTGTATCTTTGTCTCCTACATGGAATTTGTAACCTCACGTTGACCCTCTGCTGTTTTGTGACTCCAGAGTTGTAGTTGAATCTGTGCTGATATTAGGATCTGATCCTTGCGATCATCTGATCTAGATGGACACTTCTGACATGACTCTCAGTACATACTGGGTTCCAGTAGGTATACTTCAGCCATAGGTGTGGTCCAGTTCTCTGTGGTCTTACGCATACTAGCCCAGTGCACTGGTCAAAGTCCTCACACTAGTCTATAGGGTGGCACGGTGATGCAGCGGTAGAGTTGCTGCCTTACAGCGCCAGAGACCCGGGTTTGATCCTGACTACGAGTACTGTCTGTACAGAGTTTGTACGCTCACACCGTGAACGCGTGGGTTTTCTCCGAGATCTTCAGTTTCCTCCGACACTCCAAAGACATACAGGTTTGTAGGTTAATTGGCTTGATGTAAAAATGTCCCTAGTGTAGGATAGTGTTAATGATACGATACGACACAATAAAACTTTATTAATCCCCAGAGGGTGGTCAGTGTGGACTCGGTGGGCCAAAGGGCCTGTTCCGCACTGTATCTCTAAACTAAACTAAACTTAACTAGTCTGTCATCATATCATCATCTCCTTGATTCTAGGCCAGCTGAAGTGGAAGTGGAAGTGGAGCTGATTTATTATTGTCACATGTTCTAAGATACAGTGGAAAAACTTTGTTTGCTAGCCATCCAGGCAAACTATACCATTCATTAGTACATAATGGTGGTGTTGCAGACACAGGGAAAAGGGCAGATAAAATGCACAAAAATGCCAATGATGTAGATTGGGAGATCGAATTAACCCTTGGCATATCAGAGGTTCAGTTCAGTTTAGTTTATTGACACCGTGAAAAGCTTTTTGTCGTGTGTTATCCAGTCAGCAGAAAAACAATACAGGATTACAATCGAGCCATTTACAGTGTATAGATACACAAGGGAATAACATTTAGTGCAAGGTAAAGCCAGTAAAGTCTGGTCAAGGATAGTCCAAGATACATCAAAGAGGTAGATAGTAGTTCAGGACTGCTCTCTGGTTGTGGTAGGATAATTCAGTTGCCTGATAACAGCTGGGAAGAGACTGTCCCTGGATCTGAAGGTGTACGTTTTCACACTTCTCTACCTTTTGCACGATGGGAGAGGGGAGAAGAGGGAATGGCCAGGGTGCGACTCGGCCTGGATAATGCTGCTGGCCTTACTGAGGCAGCGTAGGTTTACTAGGTTAATTCCCGGAATGGCGGGACTGTCATATGTTGAAAGACTGGAGCGACTAGGCTTGTATACATTGGAATTTAGAAGGATGAGAGGAGATCTTATCGAAACCTATAAGATTATTAAGGGGTTGGACACGTTAGAGGCAGGAAACATGTTCCCAATGTTGGGGGAGTCCGGAACCAGGGGCCACAGTTTAAGAATAAGGGGTAGGCCATTTAGAACGGAGATGAGGAAAAACTTTTTCAGTCAGAGAGTTGTAAATCTGTGCAATTCTCTGCCTCAGAAGGCAGTGGAGGCCAGTTCTCTAAATGCATTCAAGAGAGAGTTAGATAGAGCCCTTAAGGATAGCGGAGTCAGGGGGTATGGGGAGAAGGCAGGAACGGGGTACTGACTGAGAATGATCAGCCATGATCACATTGAATGGTGGTGCTGGCTCGAAGGCCGAATGGCCTCCTCCTGCACCTATTGTCTACTGTCTATTGTCTATTGGACAGTAAGTGCCTGTCCCACTGAGTTACTCCAGCAATTTGCTGGATTAAACCGAAGATAGACACAAAAAGCTGGAATGACTCAGCGGGTCAGACAGCATCGCTGGAGAAAAGGAATAGGTGACGTTTCTGGTCAAGACTCATCTTCAGACATTCTTCAGACTGAAGAAGGGTTTTGACCCAACACTGTCTGTCCTGCTGAGTTGCTCCAGCTTTTTGTGTCTATCTTAGGTTTAAAAGGGATCTCAGGGGCAACTTTTCAGCTCAGAGGGTACTCTATAACTGAGTAGAAGCAGATACTTGTAGAAGCAGATACAATTATCACTTTCAAAAGACATTTCAGCATTGGTGCAGGGCCTGTTTGCAGGCTGTATAAGCTATTCTTATGTCAGGTTTCAGTCATTGGCGGGATGAGCCATGTTTGCCACTGGAGCATGTTTGTGCCCAGGAGTGCACTACTCCCTTTGGAATGGGTTCAAGGGATCACGTTGTTCCAAACGATACCTGTGCCAGATGTTCCCAGGAATGCCGGATCCTTCCTGCATGGAGTTGAACTGGGACATTGGGCAGATGAGAGGATTATCTGTGTTCCACTGGGTCCCCCTGTGCCAAGTCTTTGCACCCTTCATCAACCCCCAGCCTGTTACCACTCCATCAGTGATCCCTCAAGACTGAAGACCCAAACAGCCACATCTGCCCTCCTCTGCCAGTATCCAGTGTACAATCCCCGCCCTTCCACCCACCTCCTCCCACCTCCCCCCACCCGCCCACCTCCTCCCACCTCCCACCCACCATGCTGACCAGCTGCCACTGAGCTGGGAGCCAATCCCCCAGTCACAAGGTCATAAGGGATAGTAGAATTAGGCAATTCAGCCAATCATGCCTACTCCGCCATTCAATCATGGCTGATCTATTGTATCTCTCCCTCCTAATCCCATTCTCCTGCCTTCTCCCCATACCCTCTAATCAAGAATCTATCTATCTCTGCCTTAAAAATATCCACTGACTTGGCCTCCACAGCCTTCAGTGGCAAAGAATTCCGCAGGTTCACCACTTGTGCTGGACTCTGCTCCTACTGCCACCCCCACCCCCAGGCCCACCCATTGTTGGCTGATCCAAACCCAGGTGCCTGATACAGATGCCCCGTGCCAGCTCACCCGAGCTGTTGAATTTGCATGCCAGGTGTTGCAGCCCTTGCTTTGTCCTTGCCAGCTTGTAACTTTCCCATTCATCTGAGCTCCCCAATAATTCTAAAAACCATGCTATAACTTCTGGAAAATAAACATGTTCAAGCAGAAAATCCCATAGCTATTGTAAATAAGGCATGAACAATCCAAGTCAAACATCTGCTTCAGATTATCAAATATCAAGTAGCTTCGCAGAGTGCTGGGCCACAGAGGTCTTGTTGTGCGTTTGTGGGATACTTGATACAAAGTGTGTGCCCAGTGCAGAAGGGCTTGGAATTACCCAGCTCATGTACATTTTTACAGTCCTACGGTCTTCAAAGGCAGCCACCAAACAAATGGAGGCAAGAAGCAATGGTTTAACTATGGTGAACTACTGGCTCCTCTCCCACGATCCAAATGGGACACATGAGGCCAAGACTTACAGTGATGTCTTGCTTTATGTGTCCCGTCTCACCCTCTCTCCATTCTTTCTCCCTCCCTCTCTCTCTTCTCTTCTCCCTCACCCACCTTTCTCCCGGGAGCTTTGCTCTTGTTCTCTATCTTGCTCTACCCTCCCCCTACCTCCATCCATTCCCTCTTCCCTCTCCTGGATTCCTCCCCATTATCTCCCCCCTCTTCCATCTCCAACCTCTCCAAGCCTCTCCTCTCTCACCCTTTTTCTCTCCCCTTTCCCCTCCCATCTCTCCCTGTCTCTCTCCTTTTTCCTCTTCTCTCTCCCCTTCTGTCCCTCTGCTGTCTCTACCTCCTCCTCCCTCCCCCTCCGCGATTTCACATGCACCACCGCTCAGATTCAACGAGAGTGCACAGCTTTTGTGCTGATTGATGCCTGAGCTATTCCTATGAGCAGGTCAGAGCCTTTGAGAAAAGGTGCTATTTTCCCTAGAGTTTAGTCTAGTTTACTTTAGTTTAGTTTAGTTTGGTTTGGTTTGGTTTGGTTTGGTTTGGTTTGGTTTAGTTTAGGTTACTTTAGTTTAGTTTAGTTCAGAGATACAGGGCGGAAACAGGCCCTTCGGCCCAGCGATTTTACACTTATACCAAGCCAATGAACCTACAAACCCGTATGTCTGGTGTGTTGGAGGAAACGGAAGATCTCGGAGAAAACCCACGCAGGTCACGGGGCGAACGTACAAACTCCATACAGACAAGCACCTGTAGTCAGGATCGGACCCGGGTCTCTGGCGCTGTAAGGCAGTAGCTTTATTGCTGTGCCACCGTTCCGCACCTTGCTGCATTTGGAACACTGCACCAGTGTGAGGGATAAGGTTAGGTTCTGGTGAAATGGATGCCTGGGAACATAAAGCAGTCAAGAGTCCCTCTCTGTTGATGAGGACAGGGTTGTGTTCCTCCTCCTCCTCCTCCTCCTCCTCCTCCTCCTCCTCCTCCTTCCCCCCTCTCTGCCCCACCACTTCCTTATGTCACAACCAACACTTTTAGATTTTTAAAAAAGATTTTTTAGAGATACAGCGCAGAAACAGGCCCTTCGGCCCACCGGGTCCGTGCCGCCCAGTGATCCCCGCACATTAACACTATCCTACACCCACTAAGGCCAATTTTTTTATTTTTTTTACATTTGCCCAGCCAATTAACCTACATACCTGTACGTCTTTGTCTTGCTGATATTAAAGGCTAGATTGCTGTTCGGCTGATGAGTTGTTGATCCAGCCGGTAGCAACGGTGTCAACAGCAAACTTAAAGATCTGGTTGGCACCACAGTCATGGCTGTCCAGGGAGTGGTGCAGGGCACTGAGCACATATGCCTGAGGGGCAGCATTGTCGAGGGTCCGGGTGATGGAAATGTTATGACCAATTCCACGTGAACATGACCTGCCAGTTTACAAGTCTAACAGGCAATGGCAGACGATGGCCTCAAGGCCAAAGTCCAAGAATTCAGAGATGAGTTTATATTGGAATTATGGTATTGAAGGATGAGTTGTAGTCAAGGAATCAAATGTTAAGGTGATCTCGGGATGAATGTGGTGCTAGGCGGATGGTGTCTTCTGTTTTTTTTTCCTGTATGCAAAGTGGAAAGGCTCGGGCTTGCCTGGAAGACTGTGAGTCATCATCAATCTTTCAAAGCACTGCATTATGGTCGATGTGAGGGCAATATTGAGGCAGGTCACTACTTTTCTTGGAAGATGGGATGATTGTGGTTTTCTTGAAGCAGATGTCGTGAAGGAAGGTGGACTTGTTTCAGTGTCATTCACCATATTGTGTGGTAGTGAGTTTCATGGAGTCACCACTCCCTGAGTGAAATCATTGCCCTTGAATGGACAGGTGAATTTGCCAGTGATCTTCCTTACCGTGTTTATTCACAAGAAGCTGGAGTAACTCAGCAGGTCAGGCAGTATCTCAGGAGAGAAGGAATGGGCGACGTTTCGAGTCGAGACCCTTCTTTAGACTGATGTCAGGGGGGGCGGAACAAAGGAAGAATATAGGTGGAGACAGGAAGATAGAGGGAGATCTGGGAAGGAGGAGGGGAAGAGAGGGACAGAGGAACTATCTAAAGTTGGAGAAGACAATGTTCATACCACTGGGCTGCAATCTGCCCAGGCGAAATATGAGGCGCTGTTCCTCCAATTTCCGGTAGGCCTCACTATGGCACTGGAGGAGGCCCATGACAGAAAGGTCAGACTGGGAATGGGAGGGGGAGTTGAAGTGCTCAGCCACCGGGAGATCAGATTGGTTAACGCGGACCGAGGAAAGCGATCGCCTTCCTTACCATGTTCGTGTCCAGCTGTCTATTCCCCATGTGTCGTGCACTTTGTCCACTGCAGGGCCTCCTCCACTTCCCCACTCCCCCACCTGTATCAGCCCATGGCCGCGCTTTCTGTTTACAAGAGAGGTCCGAGTATATTCAGCCTTGCCCTTTCAGTTGCAACCTTGTCTCTTTTAACGTGGATATTGAAACGAAACATCGATGAGCACTAAAAGAACGTCATCTTCTCTGTCATTTGCTGACTTAACTTCAAACTCTCTTCTTCTCTACTGATGAGATGACAATTCAGGTTGAGCAATTCACGTGGGCATCAGCTGCTGTTCAGTGCCCACTCTGCTGAAGATTATTTGATCACAACCAGGCCTGTCCTTCACCCTGCTCTACTCAGATGAACCCAGAGCACAGACCTATTGGATTAACTCCATGTGTTGCTTCAACTGGGTTTAGCTCATTTACCACATTCCATATAGTTTATATTTTCCATATATTTACCATATTTACCATATAATAAAGGCTGGGATATTTTACATGAGCTAGCCCTTCTCCAATTAATCACTGTGCACAGTATTGTTTTCAATACCCTTAAGATAGGTGGTTGGTTCCAATAGGCTCAAGCCGGACAACTTGTGTAGGAAAATAACTGCAGATGCTGGTACAAATCGAAGGTATCACAAAATGCTGGAGTAACTCAGCAGGTCAGGCAGCATCTCTGGAGAGAAGGAATGGGTGACGTTTCGGGTCGAGACCCTTCTTCAGACTGAAGAAGGGTCTCGACCCGAAACGTCACCCATTCCTTCTCTCCAGAGATGCTGCCTGACCTGCTGAGTTACTCCAACATTTTGTGATACCTTCAAGCCGGACAAGTTGTGAATTGTCCTAAATAGGCTTTGGGTTTCAAGCCCCCACAGACTGGGCATGTTCTGCCATGCAGTGTGGTTGATCAGCTTCATCAGTGAGTGGCTTGGTCCCTACCCACAGCTGAAGGGCTTGGAGAGGTGTCGAGCCTCACTAGTAGGATACAAGCTCTTGTGGGCTATTAGGGTGGAGAGGTCCTTTTGTGCAGTATTTTGCATGTAACACTTTGCAAAAATCACATCATCCT
The DNA here is from genome assembly GCF_053455715.1 of Rhinoraja longicauda. Taxonomy (NCBI): domain Eukaryota; kingdom Metazoa; phylum Chordata; class Chondrichthyes; order Rajiformes; family Arhynchobatidae; genus Rhinoraja; species Rhinoraja longicauda. The sequence goes on along the minus strand of NC_135966.1, from coordinate 44,181,467 downwards.
CGTTTACCGGTGGTGGTGGGCAGAGACAGCAGTGCTCCAGTGCATAAAACTAATTCTTGAATTAGATTTATGGGAGGGGTGGGCAGGAGGTGGGGTGAGTGACAGAAAAAAAACCTGATGGAATTCGAATACTACGCGCACCAGGCAATGGGCACAGCCAAAGCTTTGATCCTGAACTCCGCATCCAACAATAATATTGAAGTCTGGAATCCTACTCCACCGAGCCTGTGCTTCACTGGAAGAAATGCCGCAAGACACCTTGCCACGAGTCACCAAGTGTTGGCAGGGAGTGCAAAGTTCTGAAACATATTAGCTTCGAATGAGAGGAACTCTAGAGTTGTGTGGAATGTCCATTTGGCTGGGAAAGAAGACTTTGTAGGAAGGAACCGCAGATGCTGGTTCACACCGAAGATAGACACAAAACGCTGGAGTAACTCAGTGGGACAGGCAGCATCCCTGCAGAGAAGGAATGGGTGACGTTTCGGGTCGAGACCCTTCTTCAGGCCGAGTCTGGGGAGAGGGAGATACAGGGATAATGAAAATGGGAGATCAAAGGGGACGAAGCCCATGGAAAATATAGAATGGTTCATTGTGTGCTGAGGGGGAAGGTGCATACGAGACACACAAGCAGTAAAACTGAATCAGGAGGACAGTGAAACTAGTCGGAGAACTATGGTGGGGGAGGGGTGGAGAGAGAGGGAAAACAAGATCAGTCTGAAGAAGGGTCTCGACCCGAAACGTCACCCATTCCTTCTCTCCTGAGATGCTGCCTGACCTGCTGAGTTACTCCAGCATTTTGTGAGGGAAAACGAAGGTGATTTGAAGTTAGAGAAATCAATATTAATACCACTGGGTACCACTGCCCAAGTGAAATACGAGATGCTGTTCTTTCAATTTGCGCTTGGCCTCAAAGAAGACATTGACCTGAAGCAACTAGCACCTCCTGAGCCAACTGTAAATGTCATGTTTCTCTTTAACTGGCTTTATATTGTTCAAATACAGCAGAGAAAAAAAGTCCGTCGGCCCTCTAGGTCTGTGCTGACCATCAAACGCCTCAGTTGCTTCAGGAAACGGGGCTTCCCCTCCTCCATTTTAGATGAGGCTCTCACTATGGTCTCTTCCACATCCCGCAGCTCCGCTCTTGCTCCCCCTCCCCCCACTCGCAACAAGGACAGAATCCCCCTCGTTCTCACCTTCCACCCCACCAGCCAGCGGATCCAACAAATCATCCACCAACATTTCCGTCACCTACAACGTGACCCCACCACTGGCCATATCTTCCCATCCCCTCCCCTCTCTGCGTTCCGCAGAGACCGTTCCCTCCGTAACTCCCTGGTCCACTCGTCCCTTCCTACCCAAACCACCCCATCCCCGGGCACTTTCCCCTGCAACCGCACGAGATGCAACACTTGTCCCTTTACCTCCCCCCTCAACTCCATCCAAGGACCCAAACAGTCTTTCCAGGTGAGACAAAGGTTCACCTGCACCTCCTCCAACCTCATCTATTGCATCCGCTGCTCTAGATGTCAACTTATTTACATCGGCGAAACCAAGCGCAGGCTCGGCGATCGCTTCGCTCAACACCTGCGCTCAGTCCGCGTTAACCAATCTGATCTCCCGGTGGCCGAGCACTTCAACTCCCCCTCCCATTCCCAGTCTGACCTTTCTGTCATGGGCCTCCTCCAGTGCCATAGTGAGGCCCACCGGAAATTGGAGGAACAGCGCCTCATATTTCGCCTGGGCAGCTTGCAGACCAGTGGTATGAACATCGACTTCTCCAACTTTAGATAGTTCCTCTGTCCCTCTCTTCCCCTCCTCCTTCCCAGATCTCCCTCTATCTTCCTGTCTCCACCTATATCCTTCCTTTGTCCCGCCCCCCTGACATCAGTCTGAAGAAGGGTCTCGACCCGAAACGTCACCTATTCCTTCTCTCCCGAGATGCTGCCTGACCTGCTGAGTTACTCCAGCATTTTGTGAATAAATACCTTAGATTTGTACCAGCATCTGCAGTTATTTTCTTATACATACCAGTTGCACTAGTTCTGCATGCATTGCATTTAATCTCCCTACACTGCCATCAGCTTCGCCCAGATACTACCCCTCACTAACCCCCTGGGGCCCATAACAGCAGCCAATTCACCAGACCACCTGGGCATCTTTGGGATGTGGGTGGAAACCAGAGCACCCTGAGGAAATCCGAGCAGTCACAGCGAAGCGTGCAAACTCTGCAGCAATAGCAGACGAGGTCAGGATTGAACCCAGGACTCCGGAGCTGTGAGGCTGTGTCTCTACTTCCTGTGTCACTCTTCCACACTACTTCAACTAGTCTATACATCCACCAAGTAAAGAAATCTTGCCTGAGTTCTCGATTTTTCAGCATTTATAGAAACATAGAAAATAGGTGCAGAAGTATGCCATTCGTTCCTTTGAACCAGCACCACCAATCAATATGATCATGGCTGATCATCCAGAATTAGTGCTTTTTCCCCATATCCCTTGATTCCATTAGCCCTTAGAGCTAAATCTAACTCTCTATTGAAAACATCCAGTGAATTGGTCTCCACTGCCTTCTGTGGCAGAGAATTCCACAGATTCACAACTCTCTGGGTGAAAAGGTTTTTCCTCATCTCAGTCCTAAATGGCCTACCCCTTATTCCTAAAATGTGACCCCTGGTTCTGGACTCCCCCAACATCAGGAACATTCTCCTGCATCCAGCCTGTCCAATCCCTTAGAATTTTATATGTTTCCATAAGATCCCCTCTCTTCCTTCTAAATTCCAGGAAATATAAGCCCAGTCGACCCACTCTTTCATCATATGCCAGTCCCGCCATCCTGGGAATTAACCTGGTGAACCTACGCTGCAATCCCTCAATAGCAATAATGTCCTTCCTCAAATTAGGAGACCAAAATGCACACAATACTCCAGATGTGGTCTCACCAGGGCCATGTACAACTGCAGTAGGACCTCCTTGCTCCTTGATACCTTTATCTTACATTTCTACCCTCTACCACCTTCGCTTTGGCTGCCCTCTGAAGGCCTCCTCACCATCTACAAATTTCTGGAACGCCTGTGATGTGTATTAGCCTCAAAGCCCAGACCCAATTCAAAACATGTCCTGTATGTTGTGCAGATTTGCGTATGTTATTGGGGGGGCAAGTGGTTGCCATCAAGGACATGGCAGTCTGCTTGGACAGTGCTGCATTCGGATAGCGCCTGGTGCGGGGGCTCAACAACATCAAGCATGGAGCAGGGTGGCCCGCAGGATGGTGCAGGCCACAGAAGCAGGAGAAGAAGGGAATAGAGGTCAGGGAGAGTGAGTGGATGAGAGATGAACAAGAGTACAATGAGTCAGGCAGAGAGAGGACAGCAGAGCCGGCAGACTGATAGAGGTAACAAATCGAGAACCACATTTGATGAGAGGCCTCCAGTACAGATGACAACGAGAACATAGAACAGAACATTATGGGCACAATTCCCGGACTAATCTAACTCATCGAGAACCCCCCGATATCTCCTTGATTGCCTTTATCTTGCACTAAACATTATTCCCTTGTTGTGTATCCTTACACTGCGAATGGCTCAATTGTAATCATGTCTAGTCTTTCCGCTGACTGGTTAGCACGCAACAAAAGCTTTTCACTGTACCTCGGTACACGTGACAATAAACTAACCTGAACTGAACTGACCTTTGGCCCACAAGATGTGTGCCAAACATGATGCCCAAATTAACTAATCCCTCCTGCCTGCACGTAGTCTATATCCCTCCGTTGCTTGCCTGCACATGGTGTATATCCCTCCATTGTCAGCCTGCACACAGTCTATATCCCTCCATTGTCCGCCTGTTCACATAGTCTATATCCCTCCATTGTCCGCCTGTTCACTTGTCTGTCTAAACACCTCTAAAATGCCATTATCATATCTGCTTCCACCACCACCCCTGGAAGCACAATCCAGGCACCCACTACTCTCTGTGCATAAAAACACCCACCACATCTCCTTTAAACATCCCCCCGTGCCCTCTAGCATTATGCCCTGCCCAATAGCATTTGACATTTCCAAATTGGGAAAAAGGATCTGACTATCTACATAAGGTCATAAGGTATAGGGGTAGAATTAGGCTATTCGGCCCATCAAGTCTACTCCGCCATTCAATCATGGCTGATCTATTACTCCCTCCTAACCCCATTCTCCTGCCTTCTCCCCATACTCTGACACCTGTACTAATTATGAATCTATCTGTCCCTGCCTTAAATATATCCACTGACTTGGCCTCCACAGCCTTCTGTGGCAAAGAATTCCACAGATTCACCACCCTCTGACTAAAGAAATTTCTCCTCATCTCCTTCCTGGAAGAACATCCTTTAATTCTGAGGCTATGACCTCTAGTTCTAGACTCTCCCATTAATGGAAACATCCTCTCCACATCCACTCTATCCAAGCCTTTCACTATTCTGCATGTTTCAATGAGGTCCCCCTCATTCTTCTGAACTCCAGCGAGTACAGGCCTAGTGCCGACAAACGATTATCATATGTTAACCTACTCATTCCTGGGACATCCTTCCTCAGATATGATGCCCAAAATTGCTCACAATGTTCCAAATGCGGCCTTACCAGCGCCTTATAGAGCCTCAAAATTACATCCCTGTTTTTGTATACAAGCCCTCTTGAAATAAATGTTAGCATTGAATTTGCTTTCTTTACTACCGATTTGACTTGCAGATTAATTTTTTGGGAATCCTGCACAAGTACTCCCAAGTCCCTTTGCACCTCTGATTTCTGGATTCTTCCCCCATTTAGAAAATAGTCTACGCCTTTATTCCAAAATGCATGACTCCACACTTTGCTACATTATATTCCATCTGCCACTTCTCTGCCCACTCTCCCAAGTTGTCCGAATCCTTCTGCAGAGTCCCTGCTTTCTCGACACTACCTGCCCCTCCACCTATTTTCGTATCATCCGCAAACTTTGCCACAAAGCCTTCAACCCCTTGTCCAAATCATTAATATACAACGGGAAGAGTCGCGACCCCAGCACTGACCCCTGTGAAACTCCGCTAGCCCACTAGTCTACACTATCTATGTCCCTCATAATTTTATAAACGTTTATCGGGTTGCCCCTCCAAAGCCTCCAACACTCCAAGGAAAGCAGCCCAAAGCCAGGGAAGGACAGTTGACATTCTGATTATAAATGTTGATGGCAAGGTTGGCACATGTGGGCGGCACGGTAGCGCAGCGGTAGAGTTGCTGCTTTACAGCGAATGCAGCGCCGGAGACTCAGGTTCGATCCTGACTACGGGTGCTGCACTGTAAGGAGTTTGTACGTTCTCCCCGTGACCTGCGTGGGTTTTCTCCGAGAACTTCGGTTTCCTCCCACACTCCAAAGACGTACAGGTATGTAGGTTAATTGGCTGGGTAAATGTAAAAATTGTCCCTAGTGGGTGTAGGATAGTGTTAATGTGCAGGGATCGCTGGGCGGCACGGACTTGGTGGGCCGAAAAGGCCTGTTTCCGGCTGTATATATATGATATATGATATATGATATAGGAGGAGCTGTGTATTAGCTTCAGAACCTTAGTTAGTCTTTGATCCCAATAGTGGTTGACCTACCCCACAGCCTGTTCGCATTTGATAAGAGTTGTGACCGCATCAGGAGAAGGACAAGCTGGCTGTAAAAGTGACCACTTGCCCTGCTATTACTATCTCATATTCCGCATTGGCTAGCCCACAACCCAGCGCCATGAACTTTGCACTGTTCGATTTCACGTCAACCCCGCCCTGTCCCCACATACAACCTATCATCATCATAGAGTCAGTGACCGATACAGTGTGGAAACAGGCCCTTCAGCCCAACTTGCCCACACCGGCCAATAATGTTCCAACTACACTAGTCCCACCTGCCCGCGTTTGGTCCATATCCCTCCAAATCTGTCCTATCCATGTACCTGTCCAACTGTTTCTTAAATGTTGGGATAGTCCCTGCCTCAACTACCTCCTCTGGCAGCTCGTTCCATTCACCCACCACCCTTTGTGTGAAAAGGTTTACCCCTCAGATTCTTATTAAATCTTTTCCCCTTCACCTTGAACCTTTGTCCGCTGGTGCTTGTTTCCCATACTCTGGGCACGTGACTCTACCCAGCTTTCCCACCCGACTACTGACACCTTTCTTTTTATTCCACCAGCCAAATCATCAAGGTCTTTTCCCATCCTCCACCTTCTCCATCTGCTTGTCACCCACTCCTGCCTATTCTGGGTCCCCTATATTTCTTACCTCCCCTCTCCCCCCATTCCACTCCTGCCTATTCTGGGTCCCCTATATTCCTTACCTCCCCTGCCCCTATATTCATTACCTCCCCTCTTCCCCCCCATTCCCTTCCACTCACCATTGATACCTCTGGTTTTATATTTCACTCTCCACCTTTTTTATCTTTTCAGATTTCGCTATTTCCACACTTTTGTCTTCTCCACTCATTACCTCCAGCGTTAGTTACTATCTCTGCCCATCTCTCAATTGATATTTTTAAGCCAGAGATCGATAGATTCTTGATTAGTGCAGGTGTCAGGGGTTATGGGGAGAAGGCAGGAGAATGGGGTTAGGAGGGAGAGAGAGATCAGCCATGACAGAATGGCAGAGTAGACTTGTTTGGCCGAATGGCCTAATTCTCCTCCTATCACTTATGGCCTTATGACCCATCCGCCATTTAATGCCCCTCCCCCCATTTGGATCTACCTCTCATTGCCAGCTCTTGCCCCGCTCCTCCCCTCCCCCACCCCCACCCCCACCCCCACCCCCACCCCCACCCCCACCCCCACCCCCACCCCCACCCCCACCCCCACCACCACCCCCACCACCACCACCCCCACCCCCTCATTCGCCCTGTTATCTCCTCTCAACTCCATCTGTCGGAAGAAGAGTCCCGACCCGAAACATGGTCTGTCCAATTCCCCCCCACAGATGCTGCCTGACCTGCTGAGTTGCTCCAGACGTCTGCGTTTTGCTCAGGATTCCAGCATTTGCAGTCTCTTGTGTCTCCTTGGTCGCACCCCTGCTGTGCTCTCCCGCAACTGAAAGCCTTCCTGAAGAAACATTGTTCGACAAGTTACGAGTGCGATAGAAGCAACATGTCATTTAAAGTAATTCCCCTTGTTATTAAATGCTCTCAGGATGAGGATGGAACAGCTGGTTGTAAAGTTGTTACCGTGGAGACGGGCCTATAATCGCAGTCCCTCGGTTGACGATTGCCCTTGCTTGGTTGCTCAAACTAATTTATGTCGTTATATGACGTCACCCGCTGTTGATTAAAAGTTACCAGATCAGGAACCTGCTCAAAAATGCAGCATTTCACAACTGTGATTTAGTGCCAAGTGACTGGGCTTAATTGGTGGTGGAACAGGCACAAGGTGGACACCTTGATGTAAACGAGGTCAAGATGCTCCCTGCCAGTGTGTGTTTTCCTTGGCTGGAGAGAGTGGAGGTAAGTGTGGAACAGCAACCAGTTAGAGACAAGTTCCATATGGGATCGCACAGCCCAACATTAGTGCACAGGCACACAGCCGGGAGCTGTGGCAATAAAGCCTGGTTTATTGACAGGCTCTTACGTCTCACTATAAAGATTTGAGCATGTGAGCCTGGTTGCCATTACAGTGGAGTGCTGAGGGAGTGCTGCACTGTCAGATGTGTGGTTTATTGGCAATAAAATAATCCATGGTGGTATTTTAAAGAAGGGAAGGGACATTCTCCTTTAGGCTCTGGCCAATGTATATCCTTCTGTCACCACTGTTAGTACCTTGCCCTCCTCACCTTCTGCCCATGCTAACTCAACCCGCCCTTTACACCCAGGACCATTATTCTTCAGCAGCCCAAAGCAGCTCAGGATATCCCAAGTGTGTGATGGAAGGAACCGCACATGCTGGTTTACACCGAAGATAGACACAAATTGCTGGTGTAACTCAACGGGACAGGCAGCATCTCTGGAGAGAAGGAATGGGTGGCGTTTCGGGTCGAGACCCTTCTCCATCTTCAGGATATCCTAAGATTGTGAGAGGCACCCCACAAAATGCAGGTTATGGAGAATTAGTGGAATCAGCTCTGCTTTCAATGTAATAAAGAGGAATTATTACATTGTGTCAGAGGATATGGGGAGAAGGCAGGAGAATATTGTTAGGAGGGAGAGATCGATCAGACATGATTCGACGGTGGAGTAGACTTGATGGGCTGAATGGCCTAATTCTACTCCTATCACGTGACCTTATGACCCCATGGGAGGAATTGTAAACTGGAGCTTGTCCTTGTGTTCAGCTGGCCTGTGATGAAAGCTGCCAATTCCATCAATTCAGGTGGGAAAGAACTGAGGACATGCCTGATCAGAGCAAAGCAGCACTGGAAATACACTGGCTGGTGGTGTACGTGGAGTCTGTCAGCCCCTACTGCTGAAGGGAAGTTGATTTGAGCCCCGACCCTGTAGATATGACAATAGACAATAGACAATAGGTGCAGGAGGCGGCCATTCGGCCCTTCGAGACAGTACCACCATTCAATATGATCGTGGCTGATCATTCTCAATCAGTACCCCGTTCCTGCCTTCTCCCCATACCCCCTGACACCGCTATCCTTAAGAGCTCTATCTAGCTCTATGATTTCCATCTTTTCTGCCCGGTCCCATTTTGGGGGAATAATGGTACCAGGGGATAATGTTACCACCTCAAACCTCCTTCCTTGTCTTGTTCTTGATCTGGAACAAAGGTGGGCATTCGAAGTCCATCAGGCCTAATCGACCTGGACTGCAGACTAAGGTTAAGGGTGTCTCCACTCCTCGGTCTTCCCCGTGACTGTCTGCAAGATGGTTTCACCTGTTTTATTGTACGTGTTGGGCTCAGCATGATTTCCCCCAGGGTTACCTGTGAGCAGTGAGCTGCAGAAGAGCACCACCTCTCCAGCAGATCCCTGGTCACCTGGTGGTTCCATGCAGGAGGCTGTGACCTTTACAAATTTTAGTTATTTGCCACATCTCAAGAGGACATGCCTCAAAAGGGTTCCAAGAAGATTTCTCTGTTGATTATGTCATGGCTTACAGACTATGGGTCAACACTTTAGCAGACAATTATTGGCATTGTGGCTGGGCAGAGCAGGGAGGAGATATGAAGCAGGTCGGGGGTACAGTCACCACAGTGATACCGATGAGTTGGAGAGGTAGGATGAGAAGGAGAGGTTGGCCACAGAGAGAGAGAATGGGACAAGGAATGGGAGGGAGACGTTAGTGAGAGCACAGCTTGTGTGTTTGTGTTTGTGTGCATGTGCGTGTGTGCATGTGTGTGTGTTTGTGTTTGTGTACAGTAGGTGTGCAGTGTATGCGTGTGTGTGTATCCGTGCATGTGCTTGGAGGGAAAGGGAGGTGAAGGTGAAGTGGAGGGGAGGTGGAGGGTGGGTAGGAGGAGGTGGAGGGGTGGTGAAGTGGTGGTGAAGTGATAGTGAAGTGGTGGTGAAGTGGTGGTTAAGGGGAGGTGAAGGGGACAATAGACAATAGGTGCAGGAGGAGGCCATTTGGCCCTTCGAGTCAGCACCACCATTCAATGTGATCATGGCTGATCATTCTCAATCAGTACCCCGTTCCTGCCTTCTCCCCATACCCCCGGACTCCGCTATCCTTAAGAGCTCTATCTAGCTCTATCTTGAATGCATTCCGAGAATTGGCCTCCACTGCCTTCTGAGGCAGAGAATTCCACAGATTTACAACTCTCTGACTGAAAAAGTTTTTCCTCATCTCCGTTCTAAATGGCCTACCCCTTATTCTTAAACTATGGCCCCTGGTTCTGGACTCCCCCAACATTGGGAACATGTTTCCTGCCTCTAACGTGTCCAACCCCTTAATAATCTTATATGTTTCGATAAGATCCCCTCTCATCCTTCTAAATTCCAGTGTATACAAGCCTAGCCGCTCCAGTCTTTCAACATATGACAGTCCCGCCATTCCGGAAATTACCTAGTAAACCTACGCTGCACACCCTCAATAGCAAGAATATCCTTCCTCAAATATGGAGACCAAAACTGCACACAGTACTCCAGGTGGGGTCTCACTAGGGCCCTATACAACTGCAGAAGGACCTCTTTGCTCCTATACTCAACTCCTCTTGTTATGAAGGCAAACATTCCATTGGCATTCTTCACTGCCTGGTGTACCTGCATGCTTCCTTTCAGTGACTGATGCACTAGGACACCCAGATCTTGTTGTACGTCCCCTTTTCCTAACTTGACACCATTCAGATAATAATCTGCCTTCCTATTCTTACCACCAAAGTGGATAACCTCACACTTATCCACATTAAACTGCATCTGCCATGCATCCGCCCACTCACACAACCTGTCCAAGTCACCCTGCAACCTCATAGCATCTTCCTCACAGTTCACACTACCACCCAGCTTTGTATCATCTGCAAATTTGCTAATGGTACTTTTAATCCCTTCATCCAAGTCATTAATGTATATTGTAAATAGCTGCGGTGCCGAGCCTTGCGGTACTCCACTAGTCACTGCCTGCCATTCTGAAAGGGACCCATTTATCCCCACTCTTTGCTTTCTGTCTGTCAACCAATTTTCTATCCATGTCAGTACCCTACCTCCAATACCATGTGCTCTAATTTTGCCCACTAATGTCCTATGTGGGACCTTGTCGAAGGCTTTCTGAAAGTCGAGGTACACCACATCCACCGGCTCTCCCCAGTCAATTTTCCTAGTTACATCCTCAAAAAATTCCAGAAGATTAGTCAAGCATGATTTCCCCTTCATAAATCCAGACTCGGAACGATCCTGTTACTGCTATCCAAATGCTTCGCAATTTCATCTTTTGAAATTGACTCCAGCTTCTTCCCCACCACTGGAGATGGAGGGGAGCTGGAGGGGTGGTGGAGGGGTGGTGGAGGGGTGGTGGAAGGGTGGTGGAGGGGTGGTGGAGGTGTGGTGGATGGGTGGTGAAGGGGTGGTGGAGGGGTGGTGGAGGGGTGGGTAAGGGGTGGTGGAGGGGTGGTGGAAGGGTGGGTAAGGGGTGGTGGAGGGGTGGTGGAAGGGTGGTGGAAGGGTGGTGGAGGTGTGGTGGATGGGAGGTGAGGGGATATTTTTGTTTTTGCTTTAGTTTTAGAGATAGCGTGGAAACAAGCCTCTTGGTCCACCAGGTCGGCACCGACCAGCGAACCCTGCATATAACACTACCACCCCTTCACCACCCCTTACCCACCCCTACACCCACAATTGACAATTTACAGTTATACCAAGCTAATTAATCTACAAACCTGTATGTCTTTGGAGTGTGGGAGACAACCGGAGATCCCGGAGAAAACCCCTGCGGAGAACATATAAACTCCATACAGACAGCACCTGTATTTGGGATCGAACCAGGGTATCTGGCGCTGTAAGGCAGCAACTCTACCGCTGCACCACCGTGGAGGGCGAGTAAGGAGGTGGTGGTAGCGTCATGGAAGGATAGTGGAGGGTTACTGGAGGGGTTATGGTGAGGTAGCAGAGGGGATATGGAGGGCTAGTGAAGAGATGGTGGAGGGGAGGTGCAGTCTTGGGTGGAGGGGAAGTGAGGGTGGTGGAGGGGGAGCAGAGTTGGTGCCATGGTTGAATGGTATGGGGGGGGTTAGTGGAGGGGTTATGGTGAGGTAGCAGAGGTGATTTGGAGGGCTAGTGAAGAGATGGCGGAGGCGAGGTGGAGTGCAGGTGCAGTCGTGGGTGAAGGGGAGGTGGGGTGGTGGAGGGGGAGCAGAGTTGGTGCCATGGTTGAATGGTATGGGGGGGGGGTTAGTGGAGGGGTTAACCAGGTGGCAGAGTTGATTTGGAGGGTTGCTGGAGGGGCAGCGGAGAGGAGGTGGAGGGATTGTGGAGAGGTAGTAGAGGGGATTTGTAGAGGTGGTGGGGGAGAGGAGGTAAAGATTCACAGTATGGGAATAAGCCACAGACCAAAACATTGATCAAATGCCTGGCCAAGACAACAGTCAATTACAGTATGTGGTGATGAGAGAGAAATGACATATCTGAGATGACTGCTGGAGGTCGGGGCCTGGTTTTCCCGAGCCTTGGACTTAGTCAGCAGATGGCGTAGATCCAGTGGTGTGGGAGTGGGAGTCAGGGTTGGGCATGAGGTCAGGATGAAACATAGAAACAGAAACATAGAAGATAGGTGCAGGAGTAGGCCAATCGGCCCTTCGAGCCAGCACTGCCATTCAATAGGATCACGGATGATCATCCAAAATCAGTACCCCATTCCTGCTTTCTCTCCGTATCCCTCGATTCCCATAGCCCTGAGCTCTATCTAACTCCCTCTTGAAAACATCCAGTAAATTGGCCTCCACTGCCTTCTGTGGCAGAGAATTCCACAGATTCGCAACTCTCTGGGTGAAGAGGTTTTTCCTCATCTCAGTCCTCAATGGCCAACCCCTTATTCTTAAACTGTGACCCCTGGTCACAGGATGGGAGAAGAGGTCAGAGTAACTGAGCACTGTGCACCCCCACCTGGGCTATTCCTCGTACAGAACCATTCTACATTACAACCACCATCGGTTCCATGCCTGGCAACCAATTGGAGTTGCCAGTCTCATACAGCAGCTTATCCTGCAGATAGTGTGGTCAATGAACAGCTGTGCAAGTGGCTGTCTGGGAAGGAACTGCAGATGCTGGTTTAAACCGAAGAAAGGCACAAAATGCTGGAGTAACTCAGCGGGACAGGCAGCATCCCAGGAGTGAAGGAATCGGCGACGTTTCGGGTCGAGACACGACGGCTTCAAAATGCCGTGCACTTGGTGCGCCTGTCGGTCGGGTGCTGGCTCTGACAAGGCTTGCCTTCTCACGCAGGCTTGGTATGTGCAGGATGAGGAGCTTTCATTGGAAGCCATTCTGCCGGACTCTCTAAGTGGAAAAGTCAACACAGAAAGCTCCACTTTTGGACCGGTGCCCTCTGCACAGTTTTGATTGGACACAGCTTGCACTCTCCATAGAGAATACACTTCATAGTAAAACCCAAAAAACACATGTACAAAAAGGGTTTGTCCGTCACTGTTTCAACGCATAAATATTGCTTTGAACTGTGCCCACTGTTAAAAGTTCTCCATAAAGTAGCCCTGTGAATTCCTCAGTTGGCCTCAGCAAAGAAACTGAACAAATTAGACCCGACTGCCTATATATAATTTTGAAGTTTATTATATGTGCTTAAACAGGTGGGTTTCCTTGACGGCTGAACAGATTTATTCAGAGGTAATTGAAGCTTACAGAGTCGCAAGGAGCCAAGTTCAACTCCTGGCCAGTGCTGTATTAGCTAACAGGCCTAACAGGGCTCAGGGCTCTTTGGCCAAGCCCAGGTATCAGCATGGAGGTGGGTCAGTCCCACCTGTAAGACAGAAGCCCATGAATTCAAACACAACCCCAGTTACCTGAGTGCAGATCCCAAGGTTATTTTTCTCAGTACAATGAGGCAGGGATACTACGCCGTCAAAAGTGGTACCTTTTGGATGAGAGATTAAAAGTATCTCGCAATACAATTGGGAAGGGGCTCTTCCTGATGGCTTGGAATTCGGGATTCATCCCTCAATAGTTACAGCTAACAGATTATCACTCTGCGGTTTGTGGGATCTTGCAGTGTGTGATTAGGTTACGGCGTTTCTGGCTCTTGGTGTAAATAGAAACACAAATCTCAGCAAACGAAGGAGTTATGCAAAATGTACGATAGGTGCTCTGATGGAACTGTGTACAATTCTGTATCCCTCCCTCTCGAGAGGGACCCAATATCCAGTTGGGGTTCCAAGGGACATTTAATAATGAGGAGGCTTCTTGGTGAGTAGATTTGTAGATATTTGCAGAAAAAGAGGAAGGTGAGGTGTAATCCCTCCATCAGAATGCCATTGTTATGAAAGGTACAAACACTAAACACTGCAGATGCTGGAAGTACTTGGTCAATCAAGCAGTGTTTGCTGAAGTAGGGTCAAGAGCCAGGAACACAGCATACAATTGCAAGGAGCCAAGCTTAGTTTTTTAGTTTGGAGATACAACACGGAAACAGACCCTTTGGCCCACCAAGTCCGCACCGACTAGCGATCCCCGCACATTTAAACTATCCCGCACACACTAGGGACAATTTACACTTATACCAAACCAACTAACCTACATACCTGTACGTCTTTGGAGTGTGGGAGGAAACCGAAGGTCTCGGAGAAAACCCACGCGGTTATGGGGAGAACGTACAAACTCCGCACAGACAGCACCCGCAGTTGGGATCAAACCCGGGTCTCTGGTGCTGTGAGCGCTGTAAGGCAGCAACTCTACCGCTGCGCCACCGTGCCGTTTCACTCCTGCCCAATGCTGGATTAGCTAACAGGCCACAGTTGGGGCCGGGCTGAGGGCCCTTTGACAAAGCCCAGGTATCAGCATGGAGCTGGGTCAGTCCCACTTTTGTCAGGAGCCCATGAATTCAAACTCAACCCGTTACCTGAGTGCGGAACCCAAGCTTATTTTCTCAGTACAATGCGGCAAGGTTATTGCACCATCAAAGTTACGTAAGCCCAATGAAACTGCACATTCAAAGGAAAGCCTACTGAATGGCCAAATTTATATAATAGTTTGAGAATGGCCAATTTAGTAGTGACACAGTTACTTTGTTCAACAGATGTCAAGTGTCTTTTGTGCCCAGAAACTGAGCACAGCATTGAAGCTAGGTTTAGATTCAGGGCCGAGTGTGGGCAGCAGAGGCAGAAGAATGGAACAACACTGAGGCCTCGCCCATCTGCTCCCAGTGGACCAGCAGGTGTCAGAGGGCAGCACAGAGCTGACTGCTCCTCTCCCAATAACATCAGCTGGACTTTCCCCTTGTGGCAGACTGTGGTGTCTTCCATTAGACAATATGGTCGCAAGGTCATAAGGGATAAGAGTAGAACTAGATAGAGCTCTTAAGGATAGCGGAGTCAGGGGGTATGGGGAGAAGGCAAGAACGGGGTACTGATTGAGAATGATCAGCCATGATCACATTGAATGGCGGTGCTGGCACGAAGGGCGAATGGCCTCCTCTATTGTCTATGGTCTATTGTCTATTGTCTATTGTCTATTGTCTATTGAATTAGGCCAGTCGGCCCATCAAGCCTACTCCGCCATTCAATCATGGCTGATCGGAAATTGGAGGAACAGCAACTCATATTTCGCTTGGGCAGCTTGCAGCCCAGTGGTATGAACATCGACTTCTCCAACTTTAGATAGTTCCTCTGTCCCTCTCTTCCCCTCCCCCTTCCCAGATCTCCCTCTATCTTCCTGTCTCCACCTATATCCTTCCTTTGCCCCCCTGACATCAGTCTGAAGAAGGGTCTTGACCCGAAACGTCACCCATTCCTTCTCTCCTGAGATGCTGCCTGGCCTGCTGAGTTACTCCAGCATTTTGTGAATAAACACCCATGTTACTCGTGGTCAGCCTTCCACCTGCTGTTTCTAAACCTCTCGTTATTCATTTACATGGTGACTTAGGTTACAGGCCATAAGTGATAGGAGCAGAACTAGGCCATTCGACCCCCATCAAGTCTACTCTGCCATCCAATCACGGCTGATCTATCCCTCCTTCCTAACCCCATTCTCCTCCCCACAACCATCTGGGAGTTTGTGCACCTACCTACAGGCACACCCAAAGATACTAGAGGAACAAGATGGACCACCCCATTGAAATCGCCTAGACTGAAGTGTAGTACGCAAAGGAGCATAACATCCGCCATTTTAGTAGGCAAAGCCCGCCGTCCATTATGCCTCTCGCAGTGTAATGAGTGTTTTGGGGGAACAGTATGTGTGATGATCCCATTGAAATGCAGAATATATCTCATCTATCAATTCACAGATTTTTGTTATTTGTCTTTTTAAATGTTTCTGCAAGTTTCTGCCTACTAAAATGGCGCCGTGACATACTACGGTTTTTAGGGTGAAGTGGTCTATCTTGCTCCTCTAGTATCTTTGGGCACACACAAAGCAGCACTCTGATTGAATGGCAAAAAGACTCCACACTTGAAAGCAGGTTGGGTAATGGCAAACCTTTTCTGAATCTTTAATGTCAGACCTCTTCCCCACTTCAGTGGGTCCCTACTCCCACCTCCCTCCATTATTGATTACCCGTGTGATCAGAGCTTCCCTCTGTCCCACTAAAAACGGTTTCCCTTTCAAATGTTCTCTTCACTTCTGGCATTCATAGAACAAACATCGACAATAGAATGGTACAGCACAGCAACAGGCCCTTCGGCCCACAATGTCAGTGCCAAACATGATGCAAAATCCTCTGCCTGCACATAATCCATATCCCTTCATTCATTGCACATCCATGCGGCGATCAAAAAGACACTTAAAGGCCACTCTACCATCTGCTTCCACCAGCCACCCTGGTGTGCAGCACGTGCCATGCACTCACCACTCTCTGCACATAAAACTCGCCCGACGCATCTCCTTAAACTATTGACTATCCCGCGGTCTAGGCTTAAGCTCAGGGGTGACCGCACTTTTGCGGTTGCAGCTCCTAGACTGTGGAACAGCATCCCTCTCCCCATCAGAACTGCCCCCTCCATCGACTCCTTTAAGTCCAGGCTCAAAACCTATTTCTACTCCCTAGCTTTTGAGGCCCTCTGAGGGGGCGCTGTGAACTGTTTATGTATGTGCTGTTATGTTTGTGTGCCATTGTATGTTCGTTCTTAGTACCTGAACTGATGTACAGCACTTTGGTCAACGTGGGTTGTTTTTAAATGTGCTATACAAATAAAATTGACTTGACTTGACTTGAATCTGACTTTAAAGCTATGCCTTCGAGTCTTTGACATTACCACCCGAGGGAAAAAAAATCTTACTGTCTACTCTCACAATGCCACTCATCATTGTAGAAACTTCTATCGGGTCTCCCCGAGCCTCTGACACTCCAGAGAAAACAATCCAGCTTTATCCAACGAGCTATTGCCATCTAATCCAGTGTGGATTATAAAGCATCAGTACTTCAGTGGGATTAGTCCTTGCCCTCCCTAGGTGTTCCTTCTACCGACAATCCATATTCTTTGAAAGCTCAAGCATTGCTTCAACCTTGGTGGTGCCACATTATCGAGTCATAGAGTCATGGTGTCAAACAGCATGGAAACGGACCCTTCAGCCAAACTCGTCCATGCCGACCAAAATGCTCCATCTAAAGTAATCCCATTTGCCTGCATTTGGCCCATATCCCTCTAAACCTATCCTATCCGTGTACCAGTCCAAGTGTCTTTTAAATGGTGTTATAGGAGCTGTCTCAACTACCTCCTCTGGCAGCACATTCCTTATTCCCCCACCCCTCCCCCGACCCCACCCTCTGAATAAAGAAGTTGCTCCTGGGGTTCCTATTAAATCTTTCCCCTCCCATCTTAAACCTATGTCTTAGGTCTTCTGGTTCTTGATCCCCCTACCCTGGATAAAAGACTGTCCATCTGACCTCAATACCCTCATAATGTTATACTCCTCCATTAGATCACCCCTTAAGATCACCCCTGCACTCCAAGGGATAAAGTTCCAGCTTGCCCAATTTCCCCCAGAGCTCAGGCCCTCTAGTCCTTGCAACATCCTCATAAATCTTCTCTGCATACTTTCTAGCTTAATGACGTTCTTCCTGTAGCAGGGTGACCAACATTGAACACAATACTCCAAATGCAGCCTCACCAATGCCTTGTATAATTGTAGCATATCATCCCAACTTCCATGCTCATCACCCTGACTGATGAAGGCCAATGTTCCAAAAGCCTTTTTAACCACCCTATCTACCACTTTTAGGGAACTGTGTACCTGTACTCCTAGATCCTTCTGCTCTACAGCACCCCCTTACAGGACCCTACCCCTACCATTCACTGCGAAGATCTCGCCAAGTTTCCATGAATGTCAGAAATGAGAAGACTGTCCCATTTTGCTTCCCGTGAATGTGTCCAAGGTGATCTCTTCTGCCGTACTGTGTCTTTAAAATGGCTGCTTTGTATGACGTTGGTTCATATTGGCCCCTCACTCGACATGAGGCATCTTGGCCAGTCCACCCTGAGATCCCACATAGGCCCAGAATATCACTGCGCATGTTCCTCACTGGTGTGCGTATCTCTGAAGATCTGTCCTGGACCCAGCACATTGGTGCAATCATCAAGAAAGCCCATCAAAACGTCTACTTCCTCAGAAGATTTGGTACTTCTCTTGAACTTCTACAGGTGCACAGTGGAGAACATATTGTCTGGTTGCATCACGGCATGGTTCGGCAACTCAAACCTCCAGGAACGCAGGAGATTACAAACAGTGGTGGACACTGCCCGATCCATCACGGGTACTGATCTCCCCACCAGCAAAGGTATCTTTAGCATGCGATTAAATTTTATCTTTGTATGCCTCGTTGTCATCTTCCTCCAGCTAACAATGATCCAATCTACAGTTTTCTTGATCCTCATCCCTTGGATATCTCGTTTTCACACCTTACCCTTCCATATCTCTGTGTCTCCCTCTCCCCTGACTCTCAGTCCAAAGAAGGGTCTCGACCCGAAACGTCACCCATTCCTTTTCTCCAGAGATGCTGTCTGACCCGTTGAGTTACTGCAGCTTTTTGTGTCTATCTTTGGATTAAACCAGCATCTGCAGTTCCGTCCCACACATTCTGAGGTCCTGTGCGCTGCCTAGCTAACGAATCTTCCATCGCTATCGCTCAGCCTGGCTTCCCACATGGAAGTCAAAGCCAAGCCCACACGTGTGTCCCCAGACTCACTTACAGACTGCTCTGTTTTGAACGTTTCCTTGTCAATGACTTGAAACATTAATTCTGTTTCCCTCTCCACAGGTGCCGTCTGACCCGCTGACTATTCCCAGCATTTTCTCTTTCTACTCCTACAACTTTTGCAGATGAGGAACGGGCGCGGGCCATGGGAAGGGGCCTGGTGGTGCTTTTCCATGTGGTGGAGGGAGGGAGGAGGAGGGTTTTAATTGGAATGGGAGCGGATATGGGTCAGGGCTCGGAGGAGTGTGGATGGAGCTGTGTGCAGATTGTGCCTGCGCTGATGACAAGCAGCTGTGAGCTAGTAGACCATCGATCAGCCACGAGCAGCATGGTTCAAAGCCACAACAGACATTCACTTCTCACCTCGTGTTGCACTGAAGCCAAGTGGGAATGGCTGCTTCCAATAAACGCAAGTGTCAGAGTGCAGGGAGGAGGAGAAACACTGGGAACCTCACCCAGTGGGCACCACTGACCAGGGGCACATGCCTCGTGTCCTGATGACTGATGACCATGCGCGCACACACATACACACGCACGCACGGACATGCACACATGCACGTGTGCACACACACATACACACGCACACACGGACACGCACACATGCGCACACGCGCACACACACGCACGCACGCGTGCACACGCACACATGCGCGCACACACACGCATATGCACACAGACACGCAAGCACACACACAAACACAGACACACATGCACACACACACACACACGCACACGCACGCTCAGACATGCACACAGACACCCACATACATATGCGCACACACACACACGGACACACACACATGTGCACACACATGCACACACACACACACACCCGCATGGACACGCGTGCACACACACACATACGTGCACACACGCACACACGTGCAGACACGCGCACACACACGCGCAGACATGCTCACACGCGCGCACACACACATGCACGAACATGCAAGCATACACACGCACACACACTCGCGCATGCATACGCATGCACACACACATGCGCACACACACGCGCACATGTACACACACGCGCACACACATACATTCATGGGTACACATGCACAAACACACACGCACACACACACCGCACAGACACACACAGACACACACACACACGCACACAGACACGCACGCACACACGCGCGCACGCACACACCCAAAGACACGCACGCACACACACACATACACTCATGGATACGCACACACACCACACACACACACAAACATGCGCACACACACACACGGACACGCACGCACACATGCACGCACACACATGCGGACACGCATGTACGCACATGCACACATACACGCCCACACACAAGCACACACATGCACACACACACACATTGACACGCATACACACATGCGCACACACACGTGAACACACACAGACACAAACACACACATACACGGACACACATTCGGACACACACACCACACACACACCACACATACACACACTCACGCATTCCATACACACATGGACACACACACATCCCATACACACATCCCATAACACACACACACACACATGTGCACACACACGCGCACATGTACACTCACGCGCACACACATACATGCATGGGTACGCATACACACACGCACACACACCGCACACAGACACACACACACACGCACACACACACACAGACACGCACGCACACACACGTGCACGCAAACACCCAAAGACACACACGCGCACACACACATACACTCATGGATACGCACACACACCACACACACACACAAACATATGCACGCACACACACACACACGGACATGCACGCACACATGCACGCACACACACACGGACACGCATGCACACACATGCACACATACACGCCCACACACACACGCACACACATGCACACACACACACATTGACACGCACACACACAGGCACACACACACACGAACACACACCGCACACAGACACAAACACACACATACACGGACACACACTCGGACACACACACCACACATACACCACGCACACACACTCACACGTTCCATACACACATGGACACACACACATCCCGTACACACATCCCATAACACACACACACACACACATGTCCCATGCACATGGACACGTACACATGTACACATGCACACATGCACACATATACCTCACAAACACACACACACACATATGTACATATATGCAGTCACACACACACTCATGTGCACATAGAAGGTAACACAAAATGCTGGAGTAACTCAGTGGGTCAGGCAGCATCTCAGGAGAGAAGGAATGGGTGACGTTTTGGGTCGAGACCCTTCTTCAGTCTTCCTGTCTCCTACTACATCCTATCTTTGTCCCGCCCCCTCCCCTGACATCAGTACAAATATACAAATATACAATATGAAAATGGGCATATGCACACACAGATACATTATCACACATACATACAGACACACATGCATGCACACTTGCACGCACACATGCATGCACAGACTAATACACAAATGCACACGTTCACATTCTGTGGACTAATCCTCTGACAAAACAGTCTAGTCACATCTTGATAAGAAAATTCTGGAAACACTCAACACGTCCGACAGTATCTGTGGACAGAGGAACATTTTGAGTCCAAAACCATTCATGGCAACTGAGAATGAGAGAAAACAAGTTGGTGTTCCATAGCTTAGAAGATGGGGGGAGGGGAGGGTCGTATAAGGAGAATAGCTCTGGCAGAATGAATGGGTTAATGTAGCAGGTAGAGTCGTGTAGGATCAGATCATCGATTCTGGTTTCATGCTGTTTCCCTCTCCATGGGCACTGAGTGCTTCCAGCTTTGCTCTTTTTGTTGAGCTGGAAAGGGTACAGAGGAGATAGACACACAATGCTGGAGTAACCCAGCGGGACAGGCAGCATCTCTGGAGAGAAGGAATGGGTGACGTTTCGGGTCGAGACCCTTCTTCAGACAGTTCTCTTTAACAGTTCTCCAAGGGTACAGAGAAGATTTACGAGGATGTTGCCAGGACTAAAGGGTCTGAGCTATAGGGAGAGGTTGAGTAGGCTGGGAAACAGTTAGACAGGTACATGGATAGGACAGGTTTGGAGGGATGTGGACCAAGCGCAGGCAAGTGGGACCAGTGTAGCTGGGACATTGTTGGCCAGTGTGGGTGAGTTGGGCCGAAGGGCCTGTTTCCACACTGTATCACTCTATGACTATGACTCTATGACTCTATTCTTTGGAGCACTGGAGGATGAGGGGTGATCTTACAGAGAGGTATAAAATCATGCGAGGAATAGATCGGGTAGATGCACAGAATCTCTTGCCCAGATTAGGGCAATTGTGGACCAGAGGACATACGTTTAATATGAAGGGAAAAGATTTAATAGGAATCTGAGTGGTCATTTTTTCACACAAAAGGTGGTGGGTGTTTGGACAAGCTGCCAGAGGAGGTAGTTGAGGCAGGGACTACCCCAACACTTAAGAAACAGTTAGACAGGTACATGGATAGGACAGGTTTAGAGGGATATGGGCCAAATGCGGGCAGGTGGGACTAATGTAGCTGGGACATGTTGGCCAGTGTGGGCAATTTGGGCTGAAGGGCCTGTTTCCCACTGTATCACCCCGTGACTCTATGACTCTTTTTGTACTTCAGACTTCCTGCATCTGCAGTTGTTTTGATCTTCCTTTGCTTTTGGTGGCAGCCATTTGTTACACTTGAGTCTTTGGAGATATTTCTATTAAAGATTTAAAAACACAGGAATTAGATGAGGGAATTTCCTTTTGAAGTAGCAAGTTGTTATGATTTGGAATGCGGTGTGGGAGCAGGTTTAATAACTCCCAAAATGGGAACTGGATACACAGTTGCAGAGGGAAAATGTGCACGGTTAAGGGAAAGAGAATGGGTGGAGATGGAGTGGGCTTGATGGAGGAAGCACAGTGCATCACCACACCTATTTCCTGGGCTCTGATTCAGTATATTCCTGGGATCTGACCTTGGCTGGCCAGACTTAATTACTGTTCAGGATGTACAGCTTTATGATTCTGGGTAGGTCGAGCGACTCCACCTATTATTTCAAAGCAGGTGTTAGGTTCATGTAACCCTGTGCCGAGCTTACTGGCACAGTTCATTCAAACTGTTACTTGGCGCATGTGCCCAGGAATTAGATGGTGTATTTTTTGGTACAAGGTTGACGTCACGGGTGTTCAGGCCAATCTCAGCCACAGAGCAACAAGTGCACGTTTCAATGGTGGGGCGGACGTCTAACACCTGCTCCTCTGTAATGGTAGCATGGCCGACAATTTCATTTCAATCCTTCAGCCGCGTTGTTATTCTCTGGAGGAAAAGCAGATAAAAAGTCTTCGTTTAAGATCATTGAGGGCAGCACGGTGGCGCAGCGGTAGAGTTGCTGTCTTACAGCGCTTTCAGCGCCAGAGACCCGGGTTCAATCCCGACTACGGGTGCTGTCTGCAAGGAGTTTGCACGTTCTCCCCGTGACCTGCGTGGGTTTTCTCCGAGATCTTTGGTTTCCTCCCACACTCCAAAGACGTGCAGGTTTGTAGGTTAATTGGCTGGGCATAAATGTAAACTGTCCCTAGTGAATAAATGAATGAAACAAGTCACAGCGCTGACAAAGTTACAAATCCCTCCCCCCACCCCACCATGGCGGTCCCCCCACGCTGGGTCCCCTCTGTTCTTCCCCCTCTCTCACGCCAGTCCCTCGGCAGCGACGTCCTTACTTCACGTGTCCGTCCTTGTCTGTCGGTCAGCGCCATCATCGGCCGTCGCACTGACCTCTCCACAGCGCTGCCGAGGCCGCTCCTGAGGCCTCCGTGATGGTTACCCGGGCCCCAGCCGCGGGCTCCATCGGCCGCTCCACCGACCTGGGCTCCGACCCGAGAATCCCCCCAGCTCCTCCGACCGACCCACAAGGCCCCGGCCGGACCCCGACACGGGCTTCTCCACGGCCACCCCCGAGGCATCGAGACCACGTCGCCTCAATAAAGGCCCCCGGCCACGTTCCCAATCCGCAGCCACGGCCCACGAGAAGTGGGTAAAGTTAATGTGCAGGAATCGCTGGGCGGTGCGGACTCGGTGGGCCGAAGGGCCTGTTTCCGTGCTGTATCTCTAAACTAAACAAAACGAAACTAAAATCTGACCTCCGTCTCTGGTTTCACACACAATTGCCACATTGGTCCCACTCGTTCCCTTGTTACCCCCGTGCCCTCAATATACTTGAAGGCATAGAGTGAAACAGCACAGAAATAGGCCCAACCCCTCCATCCCACCCAAAATGTCCCGTCTGAGCTCGTCCCATTTGCCTGCATTCAGCCTATAAAATCTTCCCCTCCAAACCTTTCCTCTTCATGTACTTGTCCAAATGTCTTTTAAATGTTATTTTACCTGCCTCACCTACTTCTCCTGACAATAGACACAAAATGCTGGAATAACTCAGTGGGTCAGGCAGCATCTCTGGAGAAAAGGAATAGGTGACGTTTCCGGTCGAGACAAGGGTAGCTCGGTGGCACAGCGGTAGAGTTGCTGCCTTACAGCGCCAGAGACCCGGGTTTGATCCTGAATACGGGTGCTGTCTGTATGGAGTTTGTACGTTCTCCCCATGACCTGCGTAGATTTTCTTCAAGATCTTTGGTTTCCTCTCACACTCCAAAGACGTACAAGTTTGTAGATTAATTGGCTTGGTATAATTGTAACATTGTCCTTAATGTGTAAAGGGTAGTGTTAATGTGTGGGGATCGCAGGCCTGTGTGGACTCGGTGGGCCGAAGGGCCTGTTTCCGTGCTGTATCTCTAAACTAAACTAAACTAAACCCTTCATCAGACCCTCCTGTCTGATGACCCATCAGTTTGATGAAGCGTCTCAACCCAAAACGTCACCTATTTCTTGTCTCCAGAGATACTGCCTGACCTGTTGAGTTACTCCAGCATTTTGTATCTATCTTTGGTGTAAGTCTCTCTTTACATACGTCCTCTGGCAGCTCGTTCTATATACCCACCATCCTCCGTGAGAAAAAGTTGCCCCTCAGACTCCCATTAAATCTTTCCTCTCTCATGGTAAACTCATGCCCTCTGGTTCTTGATTCATCTACTCTGGGAAAAATACATTGCGCATTCATCCTATTTATTCCTGATCTTATCTACCTCTATACGATCACCCCACAGCCTCTTGCACTCTAAGGAATAAAGTACAAGCCTGGCCTACCTCTCCTTATAGCCCAAGCCCTTAAGTCCTGGCAACATCCTTGTAAATCCTCTCTGGGCTATTTCCTTATAAAATGTTTTGGAATTTTCTTTAATCGTGTCGCCAGTTATATTTCCTGCCCCCTCTTTGACTTTCTCACTATTTTTTACACACCCTCCCTGATATAGAAATCCAGTTGGGCCTTTGTTGCCAATTTTGTAAACCTACCATAAGAGATCATTTGTGTAGGAAGGAACTGCAAGTGCTGGTTCACACTGAACATAAACACAAAATGCTGGAGTAACTCAGGCAACATCTCTGGAGAGAAGGAATGGGTGACGTTTCGGGTCGAGACCCTTCTTCAGACTGAGAGTCAGGGGAGGGGGAGACGAGAGATATGGAAGGGTAAGGTGTGAAAACATTTCTCAATTCTTAATATCTAGGATTCCTTAAACTTGTTGAACCTACCTTTCACTATTAAGGGAAGATGTCAGCCCTGATGTCTCACTGTTTCGCTGTTGAATGTCTTATTGCCTTCTGTAGAAATAACTACAAGGAGCTGCTCTCAGTCCACTGGTGTGATGTTGTGATCATCATGGTCTGCTCATTGTGCCCAAATGTGTGTCATTAAGGCCTCAACATTAGAGATGTGGGGCTTTATGAGGACATTGATGTTGGTTCACTTATCCTACCAGTGAATTTGGGGAATTTTGCAGCCGGAAAAAAACATTGGTGAAACTGCACTTGGAGTTTTGTGTACAGTTCTGTTCACCATCGTACAGGATGTGAGAGCGAAAGAGAGAATGCAGAAGAGATTCTCTAAGATACTGCATTGAACTAAGGGCTGTGAAAAGGAGAGATTGGATCGGTTGCGTTTAGTCTCACCGGAGCGTTGGAGGTTATAAATAGGATAGATTGCCAAAGTCTTGTTCCCAGGCTCGGGCAGTCTAGAACTAGAGAGCACAGGTTACATGTGAGAGGGGTAAGTTTAAAAGAGATTTGAGGGGTATGTTATCTGGAACGAGCTGCCAAAGGAGGTGGTGGAGGCAAATCCTTTTAAAAGGCATTTTGACATTACGTGGATAGGAAAAGCAACGAGTGATCATAAGGTCATAAATTAAAGGAGCAGAATTAGGCCATTCGGCCCATCAAGTCTACTCTGCCATTGAATCATGGCTGAACTATCTCTCCTTCCTAACCCCATTCTCCTGACTTCTCCCCATAACCCTGGACTGATCAATACTAATCAAGAATCTATCTAACTCTGCCTTAAAAATATCCACTGACTTGGCGTCCACAGCCATCCGTGGCAAAGAATTCCACAGATTCACCATCCGCTGACTAAATTCCTCCTCATTTTCTTGTTAAAGGAATGTCCTTTAATTCTGAGGTTATGACCTCTGGTCTTAGACTCTCCCACTAGTGGAAACATCCTCTCCACATCCACTCTATCCAAGCCTTTCACTATTCAATATAGTCCTTTCACTATTGCAAAGGCTCTACAAGGCTTTCACTATTCCAAGGATACACATCCTATTGAAAAGACATGCAATAGCAAGGAACTGCAGATGCTGGTTGATACCAATTATAGACACAACATTCTGGAGAAACTCAGCGGGTCAGACTAATGCAGGTAAATGGGATTAGTGTTGATGGGCATCATGAATGGCATAGGCAAGGTGGGCCAAGGCTTTGCTTCTGTGCAGTCCAACTCGATGACTCTATAGTGTTTGTGGTATCATTCCACCACATTGAGGTGTCTGCTGCAGGAGTCCAGATCTCAGGAGCCTACAGGAGGGTAGGGTTCACAACATAGTAATTGGGGATAGTACAGTCAGGAGAAAGGACACAATTCTCTGTCACAAGGATCGAGAGTCCCGAAGGCCGAATTGCCCTCTGGTGCCCGGATTTCGGACATCTCATCTGATCCGCAGAGCAACTTGGAGCAGGAGGGCAAAGATCCAGTTGTCGTGGTCCATGTTGTTGCCAATGACCTGGGTAGAACAATGAAAGGGACTGAACTAAAAAGCAGAACCAAAAAGGTAATAATCTCTGGATTGTTACCTGAAGCTCGAGCAAATTGGCAAAGGGATGATGAAATCAGAGAGGTAATCGTATGGCTCAAAGATTGGTGTGGGAGAAGTGGGTTTGAATTCATGGGACATTGGCATCAGCATTGGGGAAGGAGGGAGCTGTTCTGATGGGATGGACTCCACCTGAACCCTGCTGGGACCAGGGTCCTAGTGAATCGCATTACTAGGGCCGTAGACAAGGCTTTAAACTAAGTAGTGGAGTGGGAGGGTGTCACAAATTGGACAAATATGTATAAAGGGAAGGAGAGTGCCAGAGAGGTAACTGAAGTCTCCAGAAGAAGAATCAGTCTGAAGAAGAATCTCGAACAGAAACGTCACCCATTCCTTCCCTTCAGAGATGCTGCCTGTCCCTCTGAGTTACTCCAGCATTTTGTGTCTCCAGAATAAGATATAGGACAGGAGGTTTAGCAAGCGAGAACAGTCTGATGTCAGGCAATATGGGGACCAATTTGGAAAGGAAGGTGGTGAAGGTGTTGTATCTAAAATCACGCAGTATTCCAAACAAGAAGAATGGGCTTCCAGCACAGGTACGACAGAATTGTGACTGAAAGTGGATCAGACCTTGGAGCTGAACATACAAGGATATACATGCGATTGAAAAGACACGCAAAACGCAGGAACTGCAGATGCTGGTTTATACTAATTGTAGACACAAAATGCTGGAGTCACTCAGCGGGTCAGGCAGCATCTCTGGAGAAAATGGATAGGAGACATTTCATGTCGGAACCCTTCTTCAGACCAGACAGTAGAGTACAAATTCCATCTGGAGATGTGAAAGACATGCAGGAAAGGCAATGTTATGGTGGCCATGGGGGAATTCGATATGCAGGTAGACTTGGAAAATCAGGTTGGTACTGGATCCCAAGAGAAGGAGTTTGTATACTGCCCATGAGATGGCTTCTTAGAGCGGCTTGTGGTCGAGCCTACTAGGGAAAAGGCAATTCTGGATTTGGTGTGCGTAATGACCCAGATTTCATTAGGGAGCTCAAGGTGAAGGAACCCCTAGGAGCCAGTGATCATAATGTGATGCAATTCAACCTGCAGTTTGAGAGGGAGAAGTTGAAATCTGATATATCGGCATTACAGTTAAGTAAAGGCAACTGCAAAGGCATGAGGGAGGAGCTGGCTAAAGTTGACTGAAAGGCGTCAGCAGCAGGAATGATGGTGGAACAGCAATGGCAGGAGTTTCCGGGAGTAATTCAGAAGATGCAGGATCTATTCATCCCAAAGAGGAAGAAAAATGTTAAGGGGAGAATGAGGCCACTGCAAATGACAAAGGAAATCAAAGACAACATAAACGCAAAAGAGATGCCAAATAAGTAACAAAGATTAGCAGGCCGCTACAGGATTGGGAAGCTTTTAAAGGTAACTAAAAATGAAATAAAGAGAAAAAATATTAAATATGAAGGGAAGCTGGCCTATAACATAAAAGAAGAAACCAAATGTTTTTCAAATATATGATGTTTCCACTAGTGAGAGAGTCTAGGACTAGAGGTCATAGCCTCAGAATTAAAGGACGTTATGGGGAGAAGGCAGGAGAATGGGGTTAGGAGGGAGAGATAGATCAGCCATGATTGAATAGCGGAGTAGACTTGATGGGCCGAATGGCCTAATTCTGCTCCTATCGCTTATGACCTTATGAAGTGTAAAAGAGAGGCAAATGTAGACATTGGACTACTGGAAAAATGATTCTGAAGATGTAGTAATGGGAACAGAAAAATGGCAGACAAACTGAATAACATTTTTACACCAGTCTTCAAAGTGGAAGACACCAGCAATGTGCAAGAAATTCAAGAGAGTAAGGGTGTAGAAGTGAATACAGTCGCTATTATTGAGGAAAAAGTGCTTGGGAAGTCGAAAGGTCTGACAGTGGATTAGTTACCTGTACCAGGTGGACTGCACGCCAGGGATTTGAAAGAGGTAGCTGTGGAGATTGTGGAGGCATTAGTAGTGATCTTTCAAGAATCACTAAAGTCAGGAATGATTCCAGAGGACTGGAATATTGCACATGTAACTCCACTGTTTATGAAGGGAGCAAGGCAAAAGAAAAGAAATTATTGGCCGGTTAGACTGACTTCAGTGGAGGGTAAAGCTTTAGAGTATTTTATTACATTTGAGGTGACGGGGTACTTGGAAGCACATCATAGAATAAGCCTAGGTTTGCATGGTTTTGTTAAGGGGAGGTCTTGCCTGACAACCCTGTTGGAGCTTTTTGAGGAGGAAAGGGCGCAGGGGCGAGTTGCTGCCTTGCAGCGCTTACAGCGCCAGAGCCCCGGGTTTGATCCCGACTACAGGTGCCGTCTGTACGCAGTTTGTACGTTCTCCCCGTGACCACGTGAGTTTTCTCCGAGATCTTCAGTTTCCTCCCACACTCCAAAGACGTACAGGTATGTGGGTTAATTGACTCAGTGCGTGTGTAAAATTGCCCCCGGTGTGTGTTGGATAGTGTTAATGTACGGGGATCGTTTGTCGGTGTGGTCTCGGTGTAAAGAGATTTTGTACACCTCTGTAAGATCACCCCTCATCCTCCTGCGCTCCAAGGAATAGAGTCCCAGCCTATTCAACCTCTCCTATAGCTCAGACCCTCTAGTCCTGGCAACCAACACCCTCGAAAATCTTCTCTGTATCCTTTCCAGCTTGACAAAATGAGCAAGCTGGAAGCACTCAGCGGGTCAGGCAACATCTATGGAGAGGATCGATCTGATCCTAGACGACTCTACCTGTATATTAACCCATTCACTCTGTCAGAGCTATTCTCCTTGTCCTACCCATCCCTCCCCCAGTCTTCTAAGCTATGGAACACCATTTTGTTTTCTTGCATTCCCAGTTGCCCTCTATCTAGTTCTGGCAACATCCTCGTAAGACAGACACAAAATGCTGGAGTAACTCAGCGGGACAGGCAGCATCTCTGGAGAGAAGGAATGGGTGACGTTTCGGGTCGAGACCCTCTACAGATTGAGAATCAGTCCTGGCAACATCCATGTAAATCCTCTCTGGGCTATTTCTTTGTAAAATGTTTTGGAATTTTCTTTAATCGTGTCGCCAGTTATATTTCCTGCCCCCTCTTTGACTTTCTCACTATTTTTTACACACCCTCCCTGATATAGAAATCCAGTTGGGCCTTTGTTGCCAATTTTGTAAACCTACCATAAGAGATCACCTGTGTAGGAAGGAACTGCAAGTGCTGGTTCACACTGAACATAGACACAAAATGCTGGAGTAACTCAGGCAACATCTCTGGAGAGAAGGAATGGGTGACGTTTCGGGTCGAGACCCTTCTTCAGACTGAGAGTCAGGGGAGGGGGAGACGAGAGATATGGAAGGGTAAGGTGTATAAACACATCCCAACCTTTAACATCTAGGATTCCTTAAACTTGTTGAACCTACCTTTCACAACTAAGGGAAGATGTCTGCCCTGATGTCTCACTGTTTCACTATTGAATGTCTCTTATTGCCTTCTGTAGAAATAACGACAGGTAGCTGCCCTGATATGATGTTGTGATCATCATCACATCAGTGGAGAGAAGGAAAGGGTGAAGCTTCGGGTTGAGATGGTTCTTCAGACTCATAAATCAGCGTGAGTGGGCTGAAGGGCCAGTGTCCATGTGTGTGACACTATGAGTTAGTTTATCCGCCATCAGAAGGGGTGAATGAAGCTCCATGAAGGTCGCATCACTGCACGCCCCTGGCAGCTGCAGCTAATGGACGTTAGCGTCCCTCCATCTGCCGTAACCCTGAGGTCCTGCTGTGAGAAGACATCATTCACAGAGGTTAAACCACCTGCTCAGTTAACAACAGGGCTCCCTCTCAGACCTCTGCTGGAGCCATGAATGTTCTCAACACAACTGCTCCAGTTGAAGCCAGATAGAAACACTATCACCACCTGATGGAGGTGGAGATTTCACGGCAGTCTTGCAGATTGTTCACATGTATGTTTTCTTAAATCAAAAATAACTTATGCAATTATTATAAAAATTATGTTTACAAACCAAAACAGTGATAACCCACCCACCACCTTAATACAAAATCGCCAAACTTTCTAATCACTACATTTTCAAATAATTACATCACCAAAAATAGACACAAAAAGCTGGAGCAACTCAATGGGTCAGACAGCATCTCCGGAGAAATGGAATAGGTGACGTTTCTATTCCTTTGCTCCAGAGATGCTGCCTGTCCCACTGAGTCACTCCAGCATTTTGTGTCTATCTTCAGTTTAAACCAGCATCTGCAGTTCCTTCCTGCACATAACTATGTCACTCACCATCCTTGTTAAAGATAGTGACCGCGGTGCCCAGCGGTCCCGGAGATACCCCAGGGTGCCTGTGGACAACGCGTATTCCCTCTCAAATGCCACCCGGGCACGGATGTAGCCTGGGAAAAGGGCAGGCAGCCGGCATATGTGTGAGTTTGTGCAATGAGGAGAAGAGTTGTGTGGTATAAGAAAATAACTGCAGATGCTGTTACAAATCGATTTATTCACAAAATGCTGGAGTAACTCAGCAGGTCAGGCAGCATCTCGGGAGAGAAGGAATGGGTGACTGAAGAAGGGTCTCGACCCAAAACGTCACCCATTCCTTCTCTCCCGAGATGCTGCCTGACCTGCTGAGTTACTCCAGCATTTTGTGAATAAATAGAGTAGTGCGGTTCTGTTTTAGATAATGTCTAGTACCAATGAGGGGTGTCACATTTTCATGGGCAGCAGAAAAGAAACGTCATGTACAAGGACCGCATCAAAAACATATCCACTTGGAAATTCTGTGGCGGGGTGCGAATTTAGCAGAATATTCTATAAACAGTGGCTAAAATCGATCAGCTAATCCATGACTGCACCCCACCCCAAACTGCCTGAGCCCTCCGCACCCCCCCTCTCCCCCACCCTCTACTACACAGCATCTCCCAACCAACCTTCACTCTGCCTACAATCTTCCATCACCCCACCACTGTTTGTCCATTGCCTAGCCAACCACTAATCCCTTTCAGTCTTCTTCTGAAACCGACCAGCACTTCCCTTTTCTCCCCAAACCTCCGTCCCATCCTCACCAATTCTGTGTTCTAGTCCATCCAGTCACCATCACCTAAGATTTTCTCACCAAAATGTGAATTTCTCCCCATCTTTATCAACGCCTCTACAAGCATTTCCTCCCCCTCCCAGTCCTTTCCCCGTTATCCCCACCACTCATCCCCTTCCCCAGCATCCAAGCCCCACTACCTCCACTCCCACTATCCCCACTCACCATCTTCACAACCCCTGTCCACATACTCACTATCACCCTCACTATCCCTGTTCCAACTATCCTCACCCCCACTATACTCTCTCCTCTCCTTTATTTTACTCTCTCGTCAATAGTCTTATTTCCTTTTCGTTTATTTTCTAGTTTAGTTACAGTGGGGAAAAAGGGCCTTCGGCCCACCGAGTCCGCACCGACCG
This sequence comes from Rhinoraja longicauda, assembly GCF_053455715.1. NCBI lineage: Eukaryota > Metazoa > Chordata > Chondrichthyes > Rajiformes > Arhynchobatidae > Rhinoraja > Rhinoraja longicauda. Next base: position 44,149,021 of record NC_135966.1, on the reverse strand, counting down.
GCGATCCCCGCACATTAACACAAGCCTACACACTCCAGGGACAATTTACACTCGTACCAAGTATACCAACCCAAGCCAATTAACTCACAAACTTGTACGTCCTTGGAGCGTGGGTGGAAACCGAAGATCTCGGAGAAAACCCACGCTGTCGCGGGGAGAACGTACAAACTCCGTACAGACAGCGCCCGTAGTCAGGATCGAACAGGGTCTCCAGCGCTGCAGCGCTGTAAGCCAGCAACTCCACCGTATCGCCACCGTGCCACCCTTGATTCATGCGCTCCCCAATCCCCATCTTATCCCCTGATCTCCAACAACAGATCCCATCTCTAATCTCCATCCCACCCCTGATCTCCAGCTCCCCATCCCCACCCACTCCCTGATTTCCCCATCCCTTTCTCCACATGGGAGATTACAGTTTGCGCGTGACTATATTTTCTCCAACATGTTGACATACCTTCCATACGTCTCATACCTTATTATTTTGTCGTGTCGTGTTTTGGGACCCCTTTATTCCTTGCCAGCTCTCGTAGGAATCCCAGCAATCTGATTCCCTGTGTATTTCCTCTTCTCTTTCACACTCGTCCATCATCTTCTGCCTGATTGTCCTGCCACCTACACACTTGGGTGTGATTCACAGCAGAAAATTGCACTTCTAATTTGCACGTCTTTGGGATGTGTTGGAAACCAGTGCACCCGGAGGAAACCCACACCGCCACAGGGAGAGTGGGTACGCTCCACACAGACAGCATCCGGGGTCAGGAACAAACTCAGGGCACGATAGCTCTGTGGCAGACTGCGAGCCTGGTGTGTTGTCTTCATGCGCTGGCCAAAATGGCAGTCTCACAGACACCTTGACATGCAGTGCACCTTATTGTTCCCCTTGCTGTCTGAAAAGTCTAGCCACATCCCGGCACCAGAGCGGCAACTCCTCAAGATCCCCGGATCCTGACACGTGAAGTGTTTCGATATCCCTGAAACATTTGGTGAAGGTTTATACGGTATAAATCCAATCCATTCCTTTTCATAGAAACATAGAAAATAGGTGCAGGAGGAGGCCATTCAGCCCTTCGAGCCATTCATTATGATCATGGCTGATCATCCACAATCAGTAACCTGTGCCCAACTTCTCCCCATATCCCTTGATTCCACTAGCCCCCATGTAATGTAATACCATTAGTGGTGTTGTCTATACGCTGAGTATTTGTGGTGTGATCGGGAAAGTGAACAAAGCAGAAGTCTACATAATTTATAGTCAGACTGAACTTTTCCCAACCTCTTTGACACTTCAAACGTATTTGACATTAACTGAAGTACATCTACATTGCAAGCGTACAGAAAGCTACTGTGATTCATACTGGCCGATATTAATAGTCCTGTACTCACTGACCGGAACAAAGAATTAAGACTCAATCATGAGAGAATAAAGTCCACGGGGGTTCTGAAGGTAGAAGTATCAGGCTCTCCCCTCTCCCCTCTGAACGATGTTGGTGAACCAATTGGATTTTTATGAAAATCCTGTCGTTTTAGTGGTAATTTTCCTGATGACAGTTTACACATTATCACATTTCTAATACAATCTCATGGTTCAGTCTGATTGTGATTTGAATCCCAACTTCCAGCTTGCCAGTCCAGCTCCATAACCATGACTGCTCCATCTCAAGCGTAGATCTAGCTGAATCATGTAGGAGTGGGTAGACACAAAAGGCTGGAGTAACTCAGCGGGACAGGCAGCATCTCTGGAGTGAAGGGGGGGGGAGGGGCGGTGGGGGGGGGGGTATGTTTCAGGTGCCTGTCCCGCTGAGATACTCCAGCATTTTGTGTCACCCCAAACGTCGCCCATCCTTCTCTGGAGAGAAGCTGCCTGTCCCGTTGAATTACTCCAGCATTTTGTGTGGTACCTTCGATTTAAACCAGCATCTGCAATTCTTTCCTACACATGTAGGAGTGGGAATGGCTTGCTGCCCAGGTAATCTCTTTACACAATGGCATGATCACAAGTTTCAGCAGAGCCATTTAACCAGCAATAAGCATGCTCACTCTTCAGTCCCTGCTGTTTTCTTTGTTCCTCTGTCCCTGAAATGGTGCAAATTGGGTCATGCATCCTACTTCAATAAACAATTTTTAATTTATTTCTCATTCTCATAAGGGTCTGCCAAGCTAATTACAATCGAGCCATTCACGGTGTATAGATACAAGATAAGGGAATAATGTATAGTGCAAGGTAAAGCCAGTAAAGTCCAATCAAAGATAGCCCAAGGGTCTCCAATGAGGTAGATAGTAGTTCAGCACTGCTCTCTGGTTGTGGTGGGATGATTCAGTTGCCTGATAACAGCTGGGAAGAAACTGTCCCTGAATCTGGAGGTGTGCGTTTTCACACTTCTGTACCTTTTGCCTGATGGGAGAGGGGAGAAGGGAGTGGCCAGGGTGCGAGACCATGGTGTGGGACTGGGGTCACATATAGACTGCACTGTTGAAGATGGCTGACCTTGATGTAATGCACTGCCACGCAGATGGGTGTCCCTGAGTGGGAGACCACAAATTAGTGAAGGGTATCCTCATGTGAATCATCATTTTCAAGAGAGAAGGCGGACAGAGAAATAATTTCAGATTTAAATAATGCAAAGAATAAGCATATTTTTTCATCTCAAGCACTGGTGAGACCATTCAGCCCACTGGGCCATGCCAGCTCCTCGATGACCTGCTCCACTATCCATCTGCTCCTTTCCTCTGTGCTTCTTTAGTTTAGAGTTTAGATATACAGCACAGAAACAGGCCCTTTCGGCCCACCGGGTCCACACCAACCAGCGATCCCCGCATATTAACACAATCCTACACCCACTAGAGACAACTTTGACATTTACCAAGCCAATCAACCTACAAACCTGTGCATCTTTGGAGTGTGGGAGGAAACCGAAGATCTTGGAGAAAACCCACACAGGTCACGGGGAGAACGTACAAACTCTGTACAGACAGCGCCCGTAGTCAGGATCGAACCCGGGTCTCCGGCGTTGCATTCGCTGTAAGGCAGCATCTCTACCACTGTGCCACCGTACCACCCAAATGTATTCTCTTTCACTTGCCTGGTAGCTCTCCTTTGAATCTTTTGACCATCGCCTACACTGGAGCCAATTTACTGTGGCCAGTTGAGTGGGAGAAATCTGGAGCTCCAGGGGTAGTAAGCGAGAGGTTATCAGGCAACTGAATCATCCTACCTCAACTAGAGAGCAGTGCTGAACTACTATCTACCTCCTTGATGTCCCTTGGACTATCTTTGACCGGACGTTGTTGGCTTTACCTTGCACTAAACGTTATTCCCTTATCATGTATCTATACACTGTGAATGGCTCTATTGTCTTTCTGCTGACCGGTTAGCACGCAACCAAAGCTTTCACTGTACCTCGGTGCACGTGACAATAAACTAAACTGGACTTGTGCCAACTCCAAACAGAAAGAGCCCGAGGTTGAGGTTGAACCCAGGTGACTGAAACTGTGAAGTGGCTGCACAAGCAACACCGTCCTACCGTGCAAGGGTTAAACATGTTCAAACTAATAGAGCTGGGCTTTGGAAGGAAGAGAAATGTGTTTCTTCTGTTCTCACAGACGTGCTAGATTATATATTCACACATTCCACATGCACCAAACAGCCATCATATCATATCATATCATATCATATATATACAGCCGGAAACAGGCCTTTTCGGCCCACCAAGTCCGTGCCGCCCAGCGATCCCCGCACATTAACACTATCCTACACCCACTAGGGACAATTTTTACATTTACCCAGCCAATTAACCTACATACCTGTACGTCTTTGGAGTGCCCTCTCTTCAATTCAAAGATATAAAAAGGGAAACATTTGCATTTAAAATTCAGTTACCATAGCCGAGTTGTAAGTCAGTTTTGTCCAACGATTGCCCTGGCTTCTGCATTCCCACTCCTGCAGTGGTAACATTACCCGAGCAGGAGTATATGTCGATGTCTTCCTGTCTCTCCCGATTCGAGTCTGAGGTTCCCACCTTCTTTAAGAAGCCAACTATCACCCCAGTGCTAAAGAAGAACAAGATAGTGTGCCTTAATGACTACTGTCCGCTGGTTCCCACATCCAGCATCATGAAGGGCTTCGAGAGGCTGGTGATTATGCAACTCCAACCTACTACACTGCCATGAGCCACTGCAACTCAGCTCCCACTGATAACAATGATGATGATACTTTACTGTCACTTGTACACTGATGATGATACTTTATTGTCACTTTATTGTCACTAGGTACAGAGAAATTCTTTGTTTTTGCATACAAAGTACACAAAAGAGTTGCCACAAAGGTGCTGGCGAAGGTACAATAAGTACTCACCCCTTCTCCACCCCCCCCCCCAAGGCTGGGTCCCCCTTTATCCTCAGTGGTCCGCCCACACTGGGTCCCCCTTTGTTCCTGATGCCCCCCCCACACCATGTTCCCCTTTGATCGCGGCTCGTCGCCCTCCCACCCACGCCAGGTCCCTCTTTGTTCTCGGCAATGCATCCCGTCGACCTCGGCCCGACCTAGTCCTCAGCCCAACTCTATTTGAGGCTCCAACCCAACCTCGAGGCTCCGGCTTGTCTTCGGCCCGACCCGACCTCGTCCTGTGCCAGACCTCTGGCCTCCAACCCGACCTCTGGCCCCCGACCCGACCTCAGGCCCCCGACCCGACCTCTGGCCCCCAACCCGACCTCTGGCCCCCGACCCGACCTCTGGCCCCGACCCGTCCTGTGCCCCACCCGACCTCTGGCCCACGACCCGACCTATGGCCTCCGACCCGGCATCTCTGCACCCTGTGGAGCAAGTCCTCCTCCATCGTCTGACCGCGGCAGGCAAGTTGGATCTGCTCACCCGGAGTGCCAACGGGTCCATGGAAGCCGCCATCTCCCTGGCCCGACACATCCTTGAGACATTTGAATAACAAGGAACCTAAGTCAGAAACCTATTTATTGACCATGGCTCTATCTTTTACACCATCATTCGAACTACCCTCATCACCAAACTCCTCCATCGAGGAATTAGCACCTCCTCTGCAACTGGATCCACAGCTTCCTGACCACAGACCTCATCATTAAGGATAGGCACCACAACATCGTCAACTCCAATACTCCGTAAGTCTGCAAATCACCCCTTTATACTCCCCTTCCACTCACCACTGAGTGACCAAATTCTGTTCCAAGTCTACTTACAAATTTGCAGATGGAATTACCATCGTGGGCTGTATCCGAATACCGGAACGATAAAGGGAACTTAATGAAGGAACTGCAGGTGCTGGTTTAAACCTAAGACAGACACAAAACCTGTGGAATTCTCTACCTCAGAAGGCAGTGGAGGCCAATTCTCTGGATGCTTTCAAGAGAGAGCTAGGTAGATCTCTCAAAGATAGCGGAGTCAGGGGGTATGGGGAGAAGACAGGAATGGGGTACTGATTGTGAATGATCAGCCATGATCACATTGATTGGCGGTGCTGGCTCAAAGGGCCGAATGACCGACTCCTGCACCTATTGTCTATTGTCTATTGTCTATTGTCTATTGTCTATAAAAAGCTGGAGTAACTCAGCGGGACAGGCAGCATCTCTGGAGGGAAGGAATGGGTGACGTTTCGGGTCGAGACCCTTCTTCAGACTCAATGGTGTCATGCCAACCACTTCCCCTCACTGTCTACAAAATGAAGGAACTAGTCGTCAACGTCAGGAAGCGGAGTGAAGTACACACAACAGGTAACTATCGCCAACAATGTATCCCGGTCCAACTATGTTGAAACTATGGCCAAAGAAACACACCAATGCCTCCACTTCCACAGAAGTCTAAAGAACTCTGGCGTACCTCCAATTGGTCATGAGTTTCAACAGATGCACCACAGAAAGAATCCTCTCTGGATGCATCAGCGCTTCATAAGGTAACTGCCTCTCCAAGATTGCAAGAAATGGCAGAGTTGTGAACGCAGCCCAGTCCATCACACAAACTCAATTGACTTTATGCGTCCTCAGGAAAGTGGATAACATAATCAAGACCCACTCCCACCTTGGCCATTCTCTCTTCTCCTCTCCCTAATTGGGCAGAAGATGCAAGAGCTTGAATGCATGTGCCACCATAATCCAAGATCAGCTTCTTCCTCACTGTTATCAGACTTTTAAACAGTCCTCGCTTATGCGCGTGATGAATTTCCTGATCTTCCAATCTATCTCGTTGTGGCACATGTACATTTTTTTATTTATAGCTGTAACACTATATTCTGCCCTCTGCTCATTTTCTCTTTTGCAGTATCTGATCCAGTCATGTATGGCATTAATTAGTATAAGAAGATAACTGCAGATGCTGGTACAAATCGAAGGTATTTATTCACAAAATGCTGGAGTAACTCAGCAGGTCAGGCAGCATCTCGGGAGAGAAGGAATGGGTGACGTTTTGGGTCGAGACCCTTCTTCAGACTGATGTCAAGGGGGCGGGACAAAGGAAGGATATAGGTGGAGACAGGAAGATAGAGGGAGATCTGGGAAGGAGGAGGGGACGGGAGGGACAGAGGAACTATCTAAAGTTGGAGAAGTCGATGTTCATACCACTGGGCTGCAAACTGCCCAGGCGAAATATGAGGTGCTGTTCCTCCAATTTCCGGTGGGCCTCACTATGGCACTGGAGGAGGCCCATGACAGAAAGGTCAGACTGGGAATGGGAGGGGGAGTTGAAGTGCTCGGCCACCGGGAGATCAGTTTGGTTAATGCGGACCGAGCGCAGGTGTTGAGCGAAGCGATCGCCGAGCCTGCGCTTGTTTTCGCCGATGTAAATAAGTTGACATCTAGAGCAGCGGATGCAATAGATGAGGTTGGAGGAGGTGCAGGTGAACCTTTGTCTCACCTGGAAAGACTGTTTGGGTCCTTGGATGGAGTTGAGGGGGGAGGTAAAGGGACAGGTGTTGCATCTCGTGCGGTTTCAGGGGAAAGTGCCTGGGGATGGGGTGGTTTGGGTAGGAAGGGACGAGTGGACCAGGGAGTTACGGAGGGAATGGTCTCTGCGGAATGCAGAAAGGGGAGGGGATGGGAAGATATGGCCAGTGGTGGGGTCCCGTTGTAGGTGACGGAAATGTTGGTAGATGATTTGTTGGATCCGCTGGCTGGTGGGGTGGAAGGTGAGAACGAGAGGGATTCTGTCCTTGTTGCAAGTGGGGGGAGGGGGAGCAAGAGCGGAAGCTGAGGGATGTAGAAGAGACCCTAGTGAGAGCCTCATCAATAATGGAGGAGGGGAAGCCCCGTTTCCTGAAGATGGCATTAACTACCTGGATACAAAACAATAAAAAACCAAGATCAATACCAAAAGTTCATATTAAGGTCATAAGTCATAGCAGCAGAATTAGGCCATTCGGCCCATCGAGTGTACTCTGGCATTCAATCATCACTGATCTATCCTTCCCTCTCAACCCCATTCTCCTGCCTTCTCCCCATACGCCCTGACACCTGTACTAATCAAGAACCTGTCAACGGTCACCTTAAAAACATCCATCCATGGCCTCCACAGCCTTGTGGCAATGAATTCCGCACATTCACCACCCTCTGACTAAAGAAATTTCTTCTCATCTCCTTTCTAAAGGAACATTCTCTTATTCAGAGGATGAGTCCTCTGGTCCCAGTCTCTCCAACTAGTGAAAACACCCTCTCCACACCCGTTATATCTAGGCCTTTCACTATTCTGTACGTTTCAGTGAGGTCCCCCCTCATCCTTCCAAACTCCTGCAAATACACACCCACTGCCTTCAAATGCTCATCATACGTTACCCCAATTATCTCAGAGATGATTCCTGTAAACCTCCTCTGGGCCCTCTCCAATGCCATCACATCCTTCCTCAGTTATGGGGTCCAAAACTGTTCATAATACACCAAACCTGCCCTGACCAGTGCCTTAGAAAAGCCCCAGCATTACATCCCGGTTTGGTCACTGGTAATCTGGTTAAAAGGGGCTTCAGCAGAAGGGAGAAACAATAGACAATAGACAATAGGTGCAGGAAGAGGCCATTCGGCCCTTCGAGCCAGCACCGCCATTCAATGTGATCATGGCTGATCATTCTCAATCAGTACCCCGTTCCTGCCTTCTCCCCATATCCCCTGACTCCGCTTTCCTTAAGAGCTCTATCTAGCTCTCTCTTGAATGCGTTCAGAGAATTGGCCTCCACTGCCTTTTGAGGCAGAGAATTCCACAGATTGACAACTCTGACTGAAAAAGTTTTTCCTCATCTCCGTTCTAAATGGCCTACCCCTCATTCTTAAACTGTGGCCCCTGGTTCTGGACTCCCCCAACATTGGGAACATGTTTCCTGCCTCTAACGTGTCCAACCCCTTAATAATCTTATACGTTTCGATAAGATCTCCTCTCATCCTTCTAAATTCCAGTGTAGACAAGCCTAGCCGCTCCAGTCTTTCAACATATGACAGTCCCGCCATTGTAGATTAGCTAAGCCTCAGTTTTGACATGTTTCTCCAGGACTACCAAAGGCAGGAACATGGAAGGTGAAGACCAGTGTATATTTGTCTGTGCCATCCATGCTGTATTGCAAGCCTGGTGGATAGCACTGCTCAAAACAACTCCTTGCTGGCCCAGAGTGTGCATGGCTGAGCATTGTGATAGGCAAGTTACAGGAGAGTATTCTGAGGGGTAAAATATATATTGATTTGGATAGTCAGTGGTTGATTGGGGATAGTCAGCGTGGTTTTGTGCATGGAAGACTGTGTCTTATGAATCTTATTAACCTTTTTGAAGAAGTAACCAAAATGGTTGATGAGGGCAGAGCTGTAAACGTTGTCTAAATGGACTTCAGCAAGACATTTGATGTGGTTCCACACGGCAGGCTTAAATCACATGGGATCCAAAGAGAGCTAGCCGACTGGATTTGAGTTTAGGAGCAGGGAGGTTCTGCTGCAGTTGTACAGGGCCTTGGTGAGACCGCACCTGGAGTATTGTGTGCAGTTTTGGTCTCCTAACCTGAGGAAAGGCGTTCTTGCCTTAGAGGGAGTACAGAGAAGGTTCACCAGATTGATCCCTGGGATGGCGGGACTTTCATATGAGGAAAGACTGGATAGACTGGGCTTGTACTCGCTGGAATTTAGAAGACTGAGGGGGGATCTTATAGAAACATAAAATTCTTAAGGGGTTGGAGAGGCTAGATGCGGGAAGATTGTTCCCGATGTTGGGGGAGTCCAGAACCAGGGGTCACAGCTTAAGGATAAGGGGGAAGTCTTTTAGGACCGAGATGAGAAAACATTTCTTCACACACAGAGTGGTGAGTCTGTGGAATTCTTTGCCACAGAAGGTAGTTGAGGCCAGTTCATTGGCTATATTTAAGAGGGAGTTAGATGTGGCCCTTTTTGCTAAAGGGATCAGGGCATATGGAGAGAAGGCAGGTACAGGCTACTGAGCTGGATGATCAGCCATGATCATATTGAATGGCGGTGCAAGCTCAAAGGGCCGAATGGCCTACTCCTGCACCTATTTTCTATGTTTCTATGTTTCTATGACTGTATTCAAGAGAGAGTCAGATAGAGCTCTTAGGGCTAACGGAATCAAGGGATATGGGGAAAAAGCAGGACCAGGGTACTGATTCTGGATGCTTAGCCATGATCATATTGAATGGCGGTGTTGGCTCGAAGGGCCGAATGGCCTACTCCTGCACCTACTTTCTATGTTTCTATGACTGGATAGAAAATTGGCTTCTTGGAAGGAAGCAGAGTGTGATGGTGGGAGGTTGTTTATCAGACTGTACCAGGGATCAAGACCATGGATAGGAAAGCGTTAAAGGGATATGGGCCAAACGCGGGCAGGTGGGACCAGTGTAGGTGAGGCGTTGTGGTCAGCATTGGCAAGAACAGCTGAGGGGCGTGTTTCCATGCTGCATGACTCTGTGGCTCACAAAATTCCTCCAGAAGTTTGCATTTTTAATTGTTTGCCGTTGTCGTGTTAGAGTTCATCTATTAACAAATGATACAAACATTGTGCAATGCGTGTTTGATTTTCGTCCAAGAAGAAGTCGATTATTTTACAATTACCTCTGTTAATTGCCATGGGGAAATATTACAATGTAGATAAATAAATCCCTGTAATTTTGGGATTAGGTAGAGCAGAATGTGAAAGGAAAATCAAAGCAATCACTGAATTCACAGGCAATATTAAATGTAAAATGCCAGCCATGCCATTCTATACATTTAAAATTAGACAGACACAAGACAGAAACAGCACTCTAAACTAAATCCCCATTTAGACCATCAACACACAACAAAGGAATAATCCACCTGGTGGAACTGTGAAGAGCAAGCCTTTCAACCTCGGAAGACACAAATGCTAGAACCTTGAGTAAAACAAAAAGTGCTGGAGTAACTCAACAAATTAGGCAGCAACTATGGAGGGAATGGATAATAAATAAACGTTTTTCCCTTGCACTGTACATTCCCTTACATCTGTACACTGTAAATGGCTCAATTGTAATCATCTTTCCGCTGACTGGTTAGCACGTAACAAAAGCTTTTCACTGTACCTCGGTACACATGACAATAAACGAAACTGAGCTGAGCTGAACTGGATAGGAGACGTTTCAGGCCAGGTCTGAAGAAAGGTCAAGACCCCAAATATCACCTGTCTATTTCCTCCACAGATGGTGCCTGAACCATTGAATTATTCCAGCACTTTGTGGGGGGGGGGGGGTTCCACACTTGTGAAGTATGTTCGGGTCCTGACAAGTATGAATTGAAAGATAAAAGCACTTAGATTGTCATAATGACAGGAGTTCCATTCTGAACTAGTAAGTCTTAAGTGAACTTGGTCACTGCAAAAAAAGGATAAATCAAATCCAGCTCATTTCCAGCCCAATGGTTTATGCCCAATCGTCAGTCAAGTGAAGAAAGCTGTTGTCGACAGTATTATCAACTGATGCCCAGATTTAGCTTTGCCAAAAAACAGACTGCTGGAGGAACTCGGCAGACCAGGAAACATCTGTGGAGGGAAATGGGCAGACAGCATTTCAGACCAGGACCCTTCCTTAGCATGATGAGGGGTTTTTCCAGGACCACTCAACTCCAGACCTCAGCAGAGCTGTGGTCCAAAGGGGACCAAAGAGGTGAGTTCCAGAGGTGAGGTGGGAGTGAGTGATCTTGACATCCAGGCAGTATCTGATCAAGTGTGGCAACAAGGGCTCCTTACAATAGACAATAGACAATAGACAATAGACAATAGACAATAGGTGCAGGAGTAGGCCATTCAGCCCTTCGAGCCAGCACCGCCATTCAATGCGATCATGGCTGATCACTCTCAATCAGTACCCCGTTCCTGCCTTCTCCCCATACCCCCTCACTCCGCTATCCTTAAGAGCTCTATCCAGCTCTCTCTTGAAAGCATCCAACGAACTGGCCTCCACTGCCTTCTGAGGCAGAGAATTCCACACCTTCACCACCCTCTGACTGAAAAAGTTCTTCCTCATCTCTGTTCTAAATGGCCTACCCCTTATTCTTAAACTGTGGCCCCTTGTTCTGGACTCCCCCAACATTGGGAACATGTTATCTGCCTCTAATGTGTCCAATCCCCTAATTATCTTATATGTTTCAATAAGATCCCCCCTCATCCTTCTAAATTCCAGTGTATACAAGCCCAATCGCTCCAGCCTTTCAACATACGACAGTCCCGCCATTCCGGGAATTAACCTAGTGAACCTACGCTGCACGCCCTCCATAGCAAGAATATCCTTCCTCAAATTTGGAGACCAAAACTGCACACAGTACTCCAGGTGCGGTCTCACCAGGGCCCGGTACAACTGTAGAAGGACCTCTTTGCTCCTATACTCAACTCCTCTTGTTACGAAGGCCAACATTCCATTGGCTTTCTTCACTGCCTGCTGTATCTGCATGCTTCCTTTCATTGACTGATGCACTAGGACACCCAGATCTCGTTGAACTCCCCCTCCTCCTAACTTGACACCATTCAGATAATAATCTGCCTTTCTATTCTTACTTCCAAAGTGAATAACCTCACACTTATCTACATTAAACTGCATCTGCCATGTATCCGCCCACTCACACAACCTGTCCAAGTCACCCTGCAGCCTTATTGCATCTTCCTCACAATTCACACTACCCCCCAACTTAGTATCATCTGCAAATTTGCTAATGGTACTTTTAATCCCTTCGTCTAAGTCATTAATGTATATCGTAAATAGCTGGGGTCCCAGCACCGAACCTTGCGGTACCCCACTGGTCACTGCCTGCCATTCCGAAAGGGACCCATTTATCCCCACTCTTTGCTTTCTGTCTGTCAACCAATTTTCTATCCATGTCAGTACCCTACCCCATCCCCTTTGTCTCATTTTCACATCTTACACTTTCCTATCTCTGTGTCTCCCTCTCCCCTGCGTCTCAGTCTGACGAAGGGCCTCGGCCCGAAACGTCACCTATTCCTTCTATCCAGCGATACCACCTGTCCCACTGAGTTACTCCAGATTTTTATTTCTGTCTTGCACAAAGGAAGTTGGGGTTACCAGAGGCCAACATCCCAGCAGGAGCGTCTGAAGGCAGTGTCCTAACCAACTATCATCAGCTATTTCATCAGTGGCCTTCATGCATCAGCAGGTCAGACAGCATCTCTGGAGAGCAGCTCGGGGTGACGTCTCGGGGTTGAGACCCTTCTTCAGACTGAGAGTCAGGGGAAAGGGAAACGAGAGATATAGACGGTGACATAGAGAGATATAGAACAAATGAATGAAAGATATGTGAAAAGTAACGATGATCAATGAGAGGTGGAGCTCACAATGGTTCATTGTTGGCTGTGGGCTGGCCATGAGTTATACACAGTGAAACTCACCAAAACGACAGAGAAACTAGTACGATGACTAGAGTGGGGGAAGGATGGAAAGAGGGAATGCAAGTGTTATTTGACGTTAGAGAAATCAATATTCATACCGCTGGGTTGTAAGCTGCCCACCTGCCTCCTTTTAGCTGTTCTTGAGACTCTATCTCCACAGAATTTACCTCCACAGATCTCAAAGTCTCCTCCTCAGAGTCTATCTCCTCAGCGCCTCTTCCACTCAAAGCCCACCTTGTCCGAGTGGCCTCCAGAGACCCTGTCTCCTCAATCTTCTCCTCAGACCCTAGCAGCCCAGAGTCTACTCCCACAGGGCCTAACTCCTTGGTCAAGCATTTGATGATCTGCCTGGGCAATCATTGTGTGCTGATGATGGTGCAAACACACAACAGTGCAGTGCCCGCGATGTACACAGTCCCTCTCTCCACACCTGACTTACAGTGGGCGAGCTCCCTGTCCCCAGTCCACTGTGCTGTTTCTGAAAGCTGACCACTGCTGAGATCGTGCAAGTCACTGCAGTCCCTCTGAGATCCCAGTTCTAGCTTCAGTCCGCAAAACAACCCCAGCTCAACTGGCTGAGGAATAATTTCAAAATCATTTTGACAAATTGAGTGCAATTTATTTTTGTAGAGCACAGCTGTAAGTTGTTAATTGGCAGGTGCCCAAGGCTTGTAACATAAACTTGGGACGTGCAAGATGTTGCAAATATCCTCTCCGGCTTTCGATGGGAGAGCAGCTGCGAAACACGTCGCTCCAGCGTACTGCTGCTCTTGGTTTTGCTGAGTTACAGATATAGTCGGAACAACAGCCCATGGCCTGGCGTTGAGCCACGGACGATGAACGACCGCAGTCTGGGGAAGCAGCTCGGTCGGCCAGGATCCCTTCTCCACGTTGTCCCCTGCTGGCTCCCGATGAAAGTGCAGCCATGCAGAAATCAAGTCAGGCCTGGATTGGGTTCAGCTGTGGGAATGTGGGATGGACACCAAATGCCGGAGTAGCTCAACGGCACTGGCAGCATCTCTGGAGAGAAGGAATGGGTGACGTTTCAGGCCGAGACCCTTCTTCGGATCTCGACCTGAAACGTTACCAATTCCTTCTCTCCAGAAATGTTACCTGCCCCGCTGAGTTACTCCAGCATTTTGTGTCTATCTTCGATTTCAACCAGCATCTGGCATTTCGGGTCAAGGCCCTTTCTTCAGACCCGTGTTTGAAGAGCAGGAACAAGTAGTTTATCATCCCCACCCACACCCCTCCCCCTCACCCCCACCTTGATTCTGTTTCGAACCACCAGTGATATGACCACATCTTCCTATCCTTTACACCTGTCCGGTCTCCCACTGTTGAATAGATTGGTGTCCAGGCAGGCGGGTGGAACACTGTGAGCTGCAGCAGATGTTTGAGGTGGTGTAGCCCTCAGTATCAGGCATGACTGTAAGGAATGGATGGGAACAGGAAGATCTTGGGTGCCAACGCTTCCCTTGAAATATCCGAAAGATGTTTCGCTACGAAGAAGAGCTCTGAAGCTAAATCCTATAAGACAGACCTATCGCTGCCTCACATGTTGTCAACTCTCACCTTCAGGCTGAGCTATGAAACAATATCCATGGGGGGCGGTCATCCCAAAATATTCTTCCAAAGCTACATGGTGGTGGGAGTAGTGAGGGGAAAATGCACCCATACATTCCCAAGCGAAGGAGAGGGTTTGGAGCAAAGCTCATCCACTGGGCTATCAACTCTGGAACCAAATCACCGTGGCATTTCATTTGATCTCTCATTACAACCTTGGCCAGTGTTCAAAGGCAGGTAGTACTGACACTCACACACAGAGCGTGCAGTGCCCACACACAGTCCTCAGTATATAATTGATGCGTCACGCTCTGACAGGGGTCAGGCCCGGCAGAGGTCAGGCACTGACAGGCGTCAGGCACTGGCAGGGGTCAGGCACTGGCAGGGGTCAGGCACTGGCTGGAGTCAGACACTGGCAGGGGTCAGGCACAGGCTGGAGTCAGGCACTGGCAGGGTGTCAGGCACTGGCAGAGGTCAGGCACTGGCAGGCATCAGGCACTGGCAGGGGTCAGACACTGGCAGGCGTCAGGCACAGGCTGGAGTCAGGCACTGGCTGGAGTCAGGCACTGGCAGGGGGTCAGGCACTGGCTGGAGTCAGGCACTGGCAGGGGTCAGGCACTGGCAGGGGTCAGGCACTGGCTGGAGTCAGGCACTGCTAGGGGTCAGGCACTGGCAGGGGTCAGGAACCACTGGCCGACCTTCACCTGCATGACCTCTGTACCAACAAATTGCAGAGAATTGTGGATGCAGCCCAGACCATCACACAAACCAACCTCCCTTCCATTGACTCCATTTATACCTCACGCTGCCTCGGCAAGGCCAGCAGCATAATCAAGGACGAGTCGCACCCTGGCCACTCCTCCCCTCTCCCATCGGGCAAAATGTATAGAAGTGTGAAAACGCACACCTCCAGAATCAGGGACAGTTTCTTCCCAGCTGTTATCAGGCAATTGAATCATCCTACCACAACCAGAGAGCAGTCCTGAACTACTATCTACCTCATTGGTGACCATCGGACTATCCTTGATCGGACTTTACTGGCTTCAGTTTGCACTAAACGTTATTCACTTAACATGTATCTGTACACTGTGAATGGCTCGATTGTAATCATGTGTTGTCTTTCCGCTGACTGGATAGCAGGCAACAAAGGCTTTTCACTGCACCTCAGTACACGTGACAAGGAACTAAACAGATACTGAAACTACTATAGAGGGAACAAAATCCCCTCTTATCCGTCTTACCCGTTTCACCTGGTCTACGCACGGATCGATATGGCCAATGGAACACGGGCTGAGCGCCTTCTTGAAATAAACTCGGCTAAAGAGCAAAGAGTAGCCCTCTCCTGCGTGATCACAAGCAGGGAGTAATTATCAGATGTTCTGGAGGATTCCCCTGGCCTGCTGGGTCCACATCACCCCATCCACAAGCCTGTGTCACCAGGGAAACTCGGAGAGAAATAAACCAGGCCCAGAATAATTACTGGATTAAGAATGCAGACAACAAAAGTTCACATCCCAGCTGGGGGATTGAATTCAACCGCTTTTAAAAGCCGGAAAAAAAAGAAAAATTCATCCATAAACTTGGTCCTGAATCTGGCAGATTTGTTACAAAAATCCGGTAATCCATTTTATCCTCAGGGTTTTATGTCCATTTGATTCTGGTCCCACCTCTTACTGGCACTGGGCTAGCAAGCCAAAGCACTGTAGCACAGGCGTGGGCACTGAATGTGATACACAGTGTGATATAGCTAGTTGTCATCAGATCATACGTAATACACCTGCCGTAAATTAAACCAAGTGACCACTATTTTGCACCGGGATCTCACACTAACATGGCCCATGAACACGATATCACACTCAGTGTCCACACTTACACACATCCAGTCACTTGTCAAATCATTCCCATACCTACATCTGCATCACAACACATTATTTGCCCACCCTGTATGCTCTCTGTGTTACTCTGTATTTACTCCATGCCAAAAAATCCAAATTTATATCACTCTGGACACGATAACGATGGTTTTAGGTGTAATAGATTCTGAGAATCATCGAATGGTACGGCGTAGAAACAGGTTTCTTGATCCACCTTGTCCCTCCAGACCGTAATGCCCGGCTACACTCATCCCCTTTATGCCTGTATCTCTCCACAGCTATCGTCTCTAAGTATCTGTTCCAAATGCCTTTTAAAATTCTAATTGTACCCATTTCCACCACCTCTTCTGGAAGTTTGTTCTAGATAACCACTACCCTCTTTTTGAAAAACGTACTCCTCAGATTGTCTTTAAGTTCCTCCCCTCTCACCCTAAACCGTTGCCCTCTTGTTCTACACTCCCCTGCACTGGAGAACAAAGTCTCTCTATCCTACACATGCCCACGTCATAATGTTGTAAACCTCTATACGGTTGCTACTCAACCTCTTACATTCCACTGTGAATACGCCCAGCCTATCTTGGCTCTCTTCATAACTATAGCCCTCCATTTAAGGCAACGTCCAAGTGAGCCACAGCAGTCCAGAACCACAGGTAGTCCAGAAAGTACATTTCATTTTTTGAGCCTTCGGTCACAATTTCATGAACATTGAACTCCCCAATTTCAAGTAAACCCTCCCAACTCTGCTTTTCATCCTCTGCATCCATGTGTACACCTTTCTCAGATTACTCCATCACCCTGTTCCTCTCCCTTCCTCATTCTGCTCATCTTTTATCCCCCCTCCTGTCCCCTCCCCTCTGTCCCCTTCCACCCATACCTCCCTCAGCTTTACATTTCACTTCTCCCCTTCCTTCCTTATCTGGCAGCCTTTTCACCTCCAGCTTTGTTACTTTCACCACTCATTTTCCAATCACCCCTCCTCACTTGTAATCACGGCTGACTTTCCAGGGTTTGCCTTGCTCCTACCTCACTAACTTATTTCAGTTTATTACTGTCGCGTGAAAAGTTTTTGTTGCGTGCTATTCAGTCAAAGAAAAGATTATACAGACACTGAGTAGGAAGGAACTGCAGATCCTGGTATACACCGAAGATAGGCACAAAACGCTGGTGTAATTCAGCGGGTCAGGCAGCATCTCTGGAGAGAAGGAATCGGTGATGTTTCAGGTCGAGACCCTTCTTCAGACTGAGAGACAGGGGAAAGGGAAACGGGAGATATGGAAGGGTACAAAGAGAATGTAAGGTGTGTAAAGGACAGATCAAAGCAGACGATGATCAAGGAAATATAGAAAGGTACATTGTGGCAACAAGGCATACAAACTAAAATTAATCAGGATGGCAGTGAAATGAGTCAGAGAACTGGGTAGGGGAAGGGATGGAGAGAGAGAAGGGAAGCAAGGGTTACTTGAAGTTAGAGAAATCAATTTTCATACTGATATTCATGTCAATATTCAGACACTCCCTGACCTACACAAGGGTTACATCCCACGGATCCTTGATTACATCAGATGTTACGCAAGTTGGAAACGGAGATGTCACAGCGCATGCATAAATTCCTATATGAAGCAGTGGACTTAAAGAATTGCTTACGCATGAGCAAGTTTACAAAAGTTGCCTATTACATAAGACTGTAATGGTTACCATCAAGCCATCCACTGCTGCAATGCTGGTTAATGCACAAAAACACACACAGTGCTGGAGTAACTCGGCGGGTCAGGCAGCATTTCTGCAAAACAATGAGAGATGATGTATCGGGTCGAGACCCTTCTTCAGATTGATTGTGAGGGTGGGGGCTTTATTCTGTCCCTCTCCCAGCCAGCACAGGAGGAAAGGCCGCACGTTTGTGTCTACAGACATTGAATAAATCCTTCATGCTGTCCTTTCAGAATAGTCACAGAATTGGTTGAAGCTCCTTCTACATCTTGTCAAATCCTCCCAAGCAGCTGGATGATACAGTTTAGATGTGGAGAGATGCTCATCTCTTGAAATACTCCTAGGGCAGCTACAATACTGGGTGGATGCAAAGGAAATCTGCCTCTGCAGTATTCTATCAGATACTCACAGTGTAGGTTCGCTACAGCATAAAGCACCACAAACATACACTCTCCACACACTAGATTGACACAAAAAGCTGGAGTAACTCAGCGGGTTAGACAGCCTCTCTGGAGAGAAGGAACAGGTGATGTTTCTGGTCGAGACCCTTCTTCAGACTTTCAAAAGAAGGGTCTCAACCCGAAACATCCCCTATTCCTTTTCTCCAGAGGCCCGTTGAGTTACTCCAGATTTTTGTATCTATCTTCGGTTTAAACCAGCATCTGCAGTTCCTTCCCCCACACTCCAAACACTACCAGGGAAGGTAGGTTACATTCAGAGTAAAGTTCCCTCCATACTGTATAACCTGCAGTCTCCTTTTCTGAAGAGTTCCCCTAAATAAATTAGTTGAGTGCTATCCATGTGAGCATTCTGAGTGATTGTAAGCCAGGTCCCAGTTAGGGCTGTCACTGTGCTTTGATTCCACAAGTGAAAGTTTAGTTTAGTTTAGTTTAGCTTAGTTTAGTTTAGCTTAGATTAGTTTCGCTTAGTTTAGTTTAGAGATACAGCGCAGAAACAGGCCCTTCGGCCCACCAAGTCTATGTCGACAAGCGATCCCCATACACTAACACCTACACACACCAGGGACAATTTACATGTTTACCAAGCCAGATAGCCTACAAACCTGCATGTGTTTGGAGTGTGGGAGGAAACCGAAGATCCCGGAGAAATCCCACGCAGGTCACGGGGAGAACGTACAAACTGGTAAAGACTGATTTCACTTCCAATACTTCTATTATTTTAAGATTTCTGCATCACTTTCATAGTTATCGTTGAACCCAGCAGTTTGCTATTTATGACATTTCAGAAGGTATTTAAAAGTAATTCACACTGGTGGCTCTGGTGTCAACAGACCGATGACGTCAAATTTCATCCTCTAAAGGACATTGTTGAACCATAGAAACATAGAAAATAGGTGCAGGAGTAGGCCATTCGGCCCTTCGAGCCTGCACCGCCATTCAATATGATCATGGCTGATCATCCAGCTCAGTAACCTGTACCTGCCTTCTCTCCATACCCCCCTGATCCCTTTAGCCACAAGGGCCACATCTAACTCCCTCTTAAATATAGCCAATGAACTGGCCTCAACTACCTTCTGTGGCAGAGAATTCCACAGACTCACCACTCTCTGTGTGAAGAAATGTTTTCTCATCTCGATTTTAGAAAGTATTTTAGAACAACTTGTGATGATTTTAAAAAATGTAATACCCAGTTTATTAATAGAGATTAAATTCCACAGTTGCCACGGTGAGTTATGAAGTCTAACTTCTGGATTGTTATTGCCTGCCTCTGGATTATTTGTCTGGTGATTTAACCACTGTGCGATCACTGCATCCATACCTGTGTTTTACAAGGTCTCCTTCACAAAATATACTGTCTTAAAATCATACACTAATGTAAAATACACGTATTTGGAAGTATAAAACATCGTAATCTGTTAAACTATGATTAAGGGTTCAGAAAAATGGCACATGTTTTTCATTATTTATTCAGAAACAATAGAGAAAGTCGGTGTTCATATTTTGAGCCTTGCAGCCAGCAGACCAGAGGACTTTCATCAACAAGGCTGTGCTGGATCTGACTTGAGAGCCCGAGGTGAAAGATTCGCTCCAAGTCCGTTGAAGAATGCACCTGACATTCGAAGTGCACTGGGTTGTTCCAGTTTAAGGTGAAGTGCGCTGGCTCTGTGAAACTGCTAAACTTCCCAAAGCTCTGGTGGCTGCACAGTTGTTGGTTACCGTTCCAAGGCCCGTTTCCCAGTTTGTTCTGGCAGCGCCTTGTGTTCTCAGACACGTTCCAGGAGGAGTGTAGCTCCCGTGTGAAGGACTTTCGTTGGTGCATGCAGTTTAAATAATGGCTCCAAGCACCAATTTCAACACCTCCAATTCATGATTTTTCTTCCAACGGAGTTTTCTGAAGTGGTTTGATGAAACCAAAGTCCTGAAATACTTATTTTCATGGACAACTGTCACCCTTGCACGCCTGGAATTTAGTTTAGGGATTCGAGGGACGCAGCGGAGGAAAATATTGGCTCAGAGATACATTGCAATCATTGGTGAGAAGGTTGTGTGCAGCCACAAGCAGACCCAGTTCTAACATCCGATCTTTAATCCTTTCCCATTATTGTCTTCGACTAAGTAACTCGTTCCCTTTTCATTTGGAAGAAAGCTGTCTAGCCAGGCTTGATCTATAGACTAAGCGATGGTGTGAGTCAGACCTCTTATAGCATAAACAGATACAACAGATCTTCCCCTGTTAAACCAGAATGAACCGGAGATGATTCTGGAGAGAGCTGGGGGGAGAGAGAGGTTCATGATTAAAACAGCTGCTCATCGGGGGAATTACAGAATGCTCATTTTATTTAACTATCTGTTGTTATCCTCCAGCACAATGAGATCGAAAACACTTACCTCCCCATGACTCATGTTCACATCCTCTCATCCCTCCAACTCACCCTCTCCAACTCCCATCCCTGGCTTCTGTTCCAATGACTCTGCATCCGTGTGGAACCCCAGCCTCTCCCATCCCACCAACATTGGACGTGCCACCAGCTGCCAGCCCCTAACCTGTGGAACTACCCCTTCACCCCACAGTTTCCATTCATAAGATCGTGAAATCATAAGAGATAGGAGCAGAATTAGGCCAGCCGGCTGATCTAGTCTACTCCGCCATTCAATCATGGCTGATCGATCTCTCCCTCCTAATCCCATTCTCATGCCTTCTCCTCGTAACCTCTGACACCTGTAATAAGATCATAAGAGGTAGGTGCAGAATGGGGCCATTCGGCCCATCAAGTCTACCTCCGAGACCATCCTGCCTTTTTGCCCTGCTTGCCCTATGACTAGAGGTCATAGCCTCAGAATTAAAGGACGTTCCTTCATGGAGGAGTTGTGGAGGAATTTCTTTAGTCAGAGGGTGGTGAATCTGTGGAATTCTTTGCCACAGAAGGCTGTGGAGGCCAAGTCACTTAGTATTTTTAAGGCAGAGATCAGTACGGGTGTCAGGGGTTATGGGGAGAAGGCAGGAGAATGGGGTTAGGAGGGAGAGATAGATCAGCCATGATTGAATGGCGGAGTAGACTTGATGGGACGCATGGCCTAATTCTGCTCCTATCACTTATGACCTTATGACCTGTAACATTGATCTTCAGTGCCAGATGTCACATTTGGTGTGACGTGGTGGAAGATTTTACTCCGGCAATGAGCACAATGCAAATGCAAGTTGTTGACAAAACGGCAGAGAATGTGAATGAGATATGTTTGGGTTGTGAGGTTGAGTGAGCATTAGAAAGCTTCAGCAGTGTAATGAAGTTAACAGATGCATCGTACCCAGCAGAGATAATCTGCTCGAAACTAGAAAGAAACGTGACAATGTGAACAATCACAATTTGGCATTTGGAGGAGACAGCCACGTGGTGAAGGAATTAGCCTGTGCATCCAGTGCAGTAACATCAAGGAATAATGAAAGGGGCTCCTCAAACACACGGAGAATCTTTCAGAAGGAACCACACTCACCAACAGACAAGAGCTGACTGTCTTCAGTGTAAACTGGCATCTGCAGTTCCTCCCTCAACATGCAACAAGAGCTAGTTGATATGGGAAGGCTGGCCAGGCGTGTGGTGGGCCCCACTTTCATTCTGTTACCCCCCCCCGCCCATCTGTCCTCACCCACCAGCCTCTCCAGCTACTGCGGCTCTAGCTAATTTAGGGCAAACATGTCCTTTCAGGCCAACAAGCTTTTCAGGAGCAGGTGATGACTCTAAGTGTGTCGGAAGGAACTGCAGATGCTGGTTTATACCGAAGATAGACACAAAATGCTGGAGTAACTCGGCGGGTCGGGCTGGAGTAACTCACCTTGTTGATTTTCCAGTTTGGAACCCTTCCACAGACTGAAAGATAGAGGTGCTGGGGGGTGGGGGTGGGAGTGGGGGTGGGGGTGGGAGTAGGGATGTGGTGGGGGTGGGGTGGGGGTGGGGGTGGGGGTGGGGGTGGGGGTGGGGGTGGGGGTGGGGGTGGGGGTGGGGGTGGGGGTGGGGGTGGGGGTGGGAGTAGGGATGTGGTGGGGGTGGGGTGGGGGTGGGGGTGGGGGTGGGGGTGGGGGTGGGGGTGGGGGTGGGGGTGGGGGTGGGGGTGGGGGTGGGGGTGGGATGGGGTGGGGGTGGGGGGGAGCGGGGGTGGGGGGGGAGCAGGGGGGCATGGTTAGGGGGAAATACTGGAGGTGAGAAAAGGCCGGAACAAATCAGGGGCTGCAATGGATGGCCACAGGAAGGGTGGAGTCCATAACGGTTCATTGTTGGCTGGGGAACATGTGCTAACGAGAGGGACACAAGGATGTGAACAATGGTACTGGTGGGATAACTAGGGTGAAGGGGTGGGGGAGAGAAGGGGGGGGAGGGAATGCAGGGGTTACTTGAAATTAGAAAAATCAACGTTGATAAATACCGCTGGGTTGTAAGCTGCCCAAGCGAAATATGAGATGCTGATTCCTCCATTTTGCGTTGGGACTCACTCTGACAGTGGAGGAGGCCCAGGACAGAACTGTCAGTGTGGGAATGGGAAGTGGAGTTAAAATGTTTGGCAATCGGGAGATCGTGTTGGCCAAGGCAGACTGAGCGTAGGTGTTCAGCCAAACCATCGCCAAGTCTACGCTTGGTCTCACCAACGGGATGGCTCTAAACCAGGTGAGGGCAGCAGATTAAAAAAATAGTCAAGAGTGTAAAGCATGGGCAGCCTTAGGCATTGAAGTGCCCTACGGCCAATGAAGCACACCTGAAAGGCAACATGTGTGTAGTGTAAGGAACCTGCAGCAACCAATGTGCTCCAAAACCAACAGGGAAATAATGAGCTGGTAAGCTGCAACAAAGGTTTCATTGGAAATTCCCGGCTGTTGTCAGGCAACTGTATCATCCTGCCACAACCAGAGAGCAGTGCTGAACTAATAACTACTTCCTTGGTGACCTTCGGACTATCCTTGATCGGACTTTACTGGCTTTACCTTGCACTAAACGTTATTCCCTTTCATATATCTACACACTGTCAATGGCTCGATTGTAAACACATATTGTCTTTCTGCTGTCTGGATAGCATGCAATAAAAGCTTTTCACTGTACCTCAGTACACATGACAATAAACTAAACGAAACTAAACTAAAAGCTAACTTTGACAGGGAGTGCTGAGGGAGTATTGCTCTGGTTTCGTTGACCTGCATCTGCACAGATATAGGAGGCCTTCAGTTGAACATTTCTTCCAAACAGTGGTGCCTCCAGTGTTGCCGGTCAAAACCACGTGAGGTGTTTGGAGTCTTCCTCACCGACAGTCTTGTGACTCAGAGAAGACAGTGCTATCAACAAATCTGCAGCAAACTAGGGCTGGATACACCAGACACTGCAGATGCTGGAATCCAGAGCAAAAAAACACACTGTCGATGAACTCAGGGGTCAGGCAACATCATTGAAGGGAAATGGACAGATGACGTTTGGGTCTCGACCTTCCACAGGAAGTCCATCCAGCAGTTTTTTTGGGGGGTTTTTTTGCAGCCAGCTAGCACTCGTTTGCCTTGAGTAGTTAAATCCCAGAACGTTATCCTAGGGGAAACAACGGGAATGGGATGGAACTGAGCACTGGCCTCCTCCTGAGTGGCTGGAAGGTGGCACTCCAGAGGAAGAGACTGCATACACATTCTCCTTGAGATCCTTGAGACCAATGACGATGGCTTTAACCAAGGCACCTTCCCGAGTTATTCACAATGTTGGGCAGTGTTTTGGGAGCCGGCAAATGGTTAATTCAATCAGGCCGTGCTGGTGAGCCTTCTCCTCACCCCCCCGCTAACCACAGCCACGGCCTCCACATGCACGATCCCCCTCTCCCTCTCCGCAATCTCTTTCTCCTGACTCAGAGTATTTGGCTGGTGGCTCGAGGGAGGGGAGCAGCTGTTAATATAATGCCATCCCCGCGAGCCTGGAGAAGAGAGGGAAGAGTGAGCAGAG
This sequence comes from Rhinoraja longicauda, assembly GCF_053455715.1. Taxonomy (NCBI): domain Eukaryota; kingdom Metazoa; phylum Chordata; class Chondrichthyes; order Rajiformes; family Arhynchobatidae; genus Rhinoraja; species Rhinoraja longicauda. The sequence continues at coordinate 44,124,606 of NC_135966.1, read as the reverse complement.
AAAACCTCGGCTGCGGTCCCCAGAGGAAGGCTCGAACTGCTGACAGTTGAATCTAGCTGAGACAATCCACGTCAGGTGTGGAAGACGCTCTGCATCGATCATTCGGCTCATCCCGCAGCCAGGCTGTGTGGCGTTTGGAGCACAGCAAGGCCATTGCATGCGGCGATGCCGGGCTGCAGTTTGATGCAGCGGTGCATGTTGTGAGCAAGGCAGCCCGTTCCCCCATCAATGTTGTCCTGCAGTCTCAGGAATTAAATCATCCGCACAGCACTGCAGAAGCTGCCTGGGAAATGGATGAAGCACTATTACAAACCCTGCCTGACTTCCATTTGCATTAGGTCTAAAGATTCAGACAAAGGCTGTTTGATCAGCAGCCACAATTTGCCCATTTGAGCAATCAAGAGCCTATCCACTTTCCAATTAGCGTGGGAGAGTTTTACCAGCATGATTCAAGGTTTCAAGATCAGTTTATTGTCACGTGTGCCTATTAAGGAACAGTGAAATTCAGATTACCATACAGCCATACTAAAGAAAAAGCAACAAGACACACAACTACATCAAAGTTAACATAAACACCCACCACAGCGGACCCCCCATGTTCCTCACTGTGATGGAAGGCAATAAAGTCCAATCTCCTTCCTCGTTATTCTCCTGCGGTCGGGGCAGTCGAACCATCCACAGCCGGTCGAAGCCCCCATCGGGGCGATCGGAACACCTGCGCCGGGGCGGTCAAAAGCTCCTGCGATGTTAAAGTCTCGCAGGCTCCCACGGTTGGAGCCCCAAAGCCGACCCCCGACAGGGATTGCGAGCTCCGTGATGGTGAGTCCCGCAGGCTCCCGAGATGGAGCCTCCGGTCGATCTCCAGCAAAGGCCGCCAACTCCTCGATGTTAGGCCGCAGTGCGGACGGAGATACGACACGGAAAAAAATCGCATCTCCGTCAAGGTAAGAGATTAGAAAAAGTTTCCGCCGACTCTGCCCCTCCCCCCCCCCCCCCCCCCACCCCCACCCCACACAAAACAAGCTAAAGAACACTAAAAAACATACGTTTAACACATACAAAACAGATACAAAGAAGGAAGGGCCAGACAGACTTGGCAAGGCAGCCATGGCCGGTGCCTGGGTTAGAGGGTATTATCTATAAGGAGAGGTTGGGCAAACTTGGATTGTTTTCTCTGATGTCGGAGGTGGAGGTAAGGCCAGATAGAAGGATAAATTATGAGCGGCATAGCTACAACCTGCAAACCCCCCCCCCCTCCCTCCCCCCCTCCCTCCCCCTACGTCCCCATCTCAGCTGACCCATCATGCTGTTCCCTGCAAACAGTTCAAGGATGAAGGTCAGCTGGGGTGTCTGCTACTCATTACAAAGGTGAGGAGCCCCAGTGAGCCCCTGTCCCACACGATTTTTGAGGTGACTACAGGTGACTAGGCTGTCACCAGACGGTCACCGGGGTGTCACCTGTCTGGTCGTGAGTCGTCTCGCTAAGAGTCGTAGCATTTTTCTGGTCACTGCTGGATTTTGAAATGTTTAAACATTTTCGGCGACTGTTGGTTTGACGCCAATGAGCGTAGCTTGACGTCTCCTGGCGTGGACGCTGTTGTAGGTTGTCACCAGGTTGTCGCCGGTGCTGACTTCGGTGAATTCCATTGGCGACTACCTACGCCAACCGTGACAGGTACCGGCGTCCAAACCGGAGGCCAAAATGACGTGAATTGTCTACAGTTATCTTTAGTTGTCGCCGACAGGGTCAAAGCTTGTCGCAGGTGGACGTCCTAAGTCGCGTCGATGGGGTCGCCGGTTGTCGGTAGCTTGCCGTAGCATGACGTCGACTAGGTGGTAGGTTGTTGTAGCTTGTCGTAGACATTGTCGTTGGGGAGGGTCCAGCCGCCGGTTTTTCGGCGACCTGCTACGACTATGGCAGACGTCGGCAGTCACCTAAAAAATTGCATAAGTGGGACAGGCCCTTAATGGACCAGAAACAAAATGATCAGGCAGTTATATCATCCCTTTGATCCACTAAACCTGAAAGAAATAGATAACTCAACACCTTCTGTCCTTTCATCTCTGGCCCTTGTTCACCTTCTGCCGATCGACCCCACCCCTCACCTGTATCAGCCTGCAGGTCTTTGTCTGCCCTTCCTCTCTTGCTGCTTGGCATAGATAGGGTAGACATTCAGAAGCTTTTACCCAAGGTGGAAATGCCCTGAGTGATGGGGATTAGAATGGCATTGGAGGGGGGCAGTGTTGTCACACAATGTGGTGAGTGACCCTGTTCCCCGGTGGAAATGGGTTCATAACTTCATAAGGTCATAGGGAAAAGGAGCAGAATTAGGCCATTCGGCCCATCAAGTCCACTCCGCCATTCAATCATGGCTGATCTATCTCTCCCTCCTAACCCCATTCTCCTGCCTTCTCCCCATAACCTCTGACGCCCGCACTAATCAAGAATCTATCTATCCGTGCCTTAAAAATATCCACAATCACTTGGCCTCCACAGCCTTCTGTGGCAAAGAATTCCACAGATTCACCACCCGCTGACAAAACAAATTTCTCCTCATCTCCTTCCTAAAAGAATGTCCTTTAATTCTGGTTGTACCTGTGCGTGTGGTGAACTAAAACTACAGACTACCCCAAAGTAACACTGCAACATTGGACCATTCAGTTAGTCCTCTAGTTTTCCAATAGACTACCGGTGGCCTCTGTTTGATCAATGATTCTCGCTTTATTTAATTCTTTGCTCATAACCTCAGTTTGTGGACTGTTATTAATGGTCATCTTCAAATGTAAGATCTTCACCTTCCAATGTACACGCAGCAAGAGATAATACCATACAATGTCTACAAGGGTTCAGAAAATGCCGTGCTTAGATTTAGTTTAGCGATACAGCGTGGAAACAGGCCCCGGCGGCCCATGACTGTTTTTTTTAGTTTAGTTTAGAGATACAGCGCGGAAACGGCACTTTCCTTCACCCCACTGAGTTTGCACCGACCAGCGATCCCCGCACACTAACAACGATCCCACACACACTTTACATTTACATTTAGACCAAGCCAATTGACCGACAAGGTTTTGTGCATTTTCTCCGAAAGTACAAACGTTCCGTACAGACAGCAGCCATAGTCAGGATCGAACCTGTGTCTCTAGCGCTGTAAGGCAGGAGCTTTATCCGCACCCACCAGCGATCCCCGCACCATCCTACACCCACTCGGGACAATCTTTACATTTACCAAGCCAATTAACCTGCAAATCTTTGGAGTGTGGGAGAAAACCGAAGATCTCGGAGAAAACCCATGCAGATCCCAGGGAGAACATGCAAACTCCGTACAGACAGCACCCGTGGTCGGGATCGAACCAGGGTCTCCGGCATTGGCTGTAAGGCAGCAACTCTACCGCTGCGCCACCATGGTGATAAATCTTCTCCTTCGAGAGTCTCCCGCATTGAAGGCGGTTTGCTATCAGTCAGGATTTGTGGGTTCTGAGTTGCTGGCCAGGATGATGTGTGAGTGTAGACTCCTGCACAGACTGGGCAGGAGGTTGCAGGCAAGGTGGGCTGGCAAGTAGTGACCTGGAGCATTCCTTCCACCTCTTTGAACTCCTGATGCATTGAACTCAATGCTCCCAATATCACTGCTCCTTCCCCGGTCTGAACAGTCGGGCGGCACGGTGGCATAACGATAAAGCTCCTGGCTTACAGCGCCAGAGACCCAGGTTCCATCCTGACTATGGCTACTGTCTGTATGGAACGTTTGTACGTTCTCCCTGTTTGTAAGTTTGTACGTTCGGAGAAAATGCACAAAACCTTGTCGGTCAATTGGCTTGGTCTAAATGTAAATGTAAAGTGTGTGTGGGATCGTTGTTAGTGTGTGGGGATCGTTGTTAGTGTGTGTGGGGATCGTTGTTAGTGTGTGTGGGGATCGTTGTTAGTGTGTGTGGGGATCGTTGTTAGTGTGTGTGCGGATCGTTGTTAGTGTGTGTGGGGATCGTTGTTAGTGTGTGTGGGGATCGTTGTTAGTGTGTGTGGGGATCGTTGTTAGTGTGTGTGGGGATCGTTGTTAGTGTGTGTGGGGATCGTTGTTAGTGTGTGGGGATCGTTGTTAGTGTGTGTGGGGATCGTTGTTAGTGTGTGGGGATCGTTGTTAGTGTGTGGGGATCGTTGTTAGTGTGTGGGGATCGTTGTTAGTGTGTGTGGGATCGTTGTTAGTGTGTGGGGATCGTTGTTAGTGTGTGGGGATCGTTGTTAGTGTGTGTGGGATCGTTGTTAGTGTGTGGGGATCGTTGTTAGTGTGTGGGGATCGCTGGTCGGTGCAAACTCAGTGGGGTGAAGGACCTCAGTGGGGTGACATTTCCGCGCTGTATCTCTAAACTAGTCATGGCCCAAAGATTCCCAGGAGATGCTGGGGATGGTGGATATTGTTCAGGGTACAACACATCTTCTTTGCAGCCTGAGACTGCAGATATCCCCAGCTGATCGCCCTTAGAGCACTGTCCCAGGCCGGCTCTGTCTCTGAAACCTAACTGCCTCAGGCCTGGGACTCGAGTCAATTGGTAGCGCTGAAAAATACTTTTGAAATGCAGTCACTTTGTAACATAGGAAGTGCAGAAGTCAATTTTCACACTTCGAGGCCCCTCAAACAGGGTTGAGATCACCTAATAATGTTAATCCTTGAGAGACTAGAGGATTCCTCCCCACTGACTAGTATGAAGTAGTCTTCTACCCTGCCTCTGAGCAATCCATGGTTTAGTATCTCACACAAACCGGGGTGGCGCGGTGCGGCACAGTGGCGGAGCGGCACGGTGGTGCAATGGTAGAGTTGCTGCCTTACAGCGCTTGCAGCACCGGAGACCCGAGCTCGATCCTGACTCTGGGCGCTGTCTGTATGGAGTTTGTACATTCTCCCCGTGGGTTTTCTCTGAGATCTTCGGTTTCCTCCCACACTCCAAAGACGTACAGGTTTGTAGGTTCATTGGCTTGGTACAAGTGTAATTTGTCCCTAGTGCATGTAGGATAGTGTTAGTGTGCAGGGATCGATGGTCAGTGTGGACATGGTGGGCCGAAGGGCCTGTTTCCACGCTGTATCTCTAAACTAAACTCACAGCCTAAACTGGAGTGTACTGCGGTCTATATCCTTTGGTATTCTTTGGTCATCAAGGTCAAGTCGCACCCTGGCCACTCCCTCTTCTCCCCTTTCCCATCAGGCAAAAGTAGTCCTGAACTACTATCTACCTCTTTGGTGACCCTCGGACTATCCATGATCGGACTTTACTGGCTTTACCTTGCACTAAACATTATTGCACTCAACATTATTGAGTATTATTCTATACTGCTATCATTGAGTCCATCCTCACCTTCTCCATCATGGTCTGGTTCGGCTCAGCCACCAATCACGACATCCGGAGGCTGCAACGGATCGTTCGATCAGCTGAGAAGGTTGTTGGCTGTAATCTTCCCCCCATTGACGAACTGTACACTGCAAGGGCCAGGAAGCGAGCGGGCAAGATCATATCTGACCCCTCTCACCCTGGCCACAAAATCTTTGAAGCACTTCCCTCTGGAAGGCGACTCCGGACTGTCAAAGCAGCCACAGCCGGACATAAAAACAGCTTTTTTTCCACGAGTGATAGTTCTATCCAATAACCAAAGTCTGTAGTCTCTTTTTTGCTCTGGTTTAGTTTCACCCACATGTTTAGACCGTAATGTTGTATCCTTATTGTTTTGATGTGGTTATGCGTTATTCCTATTTGTTAACAGCATGTTTGTGTTGTCATTTGTGAGCGGAGCACCAAGGCACATTCCTTGTATATGCACATACTTGGCCAATAAACTCATTCATTCATTCATTCATTCATTCATTCATTCATTCATTCATTCATTCATTCATTCATTTATTCATTCCCTTATCATGTATCTGTACACTGTAAATACTTTGATTGTAATCATGTATTGTCTTTCAGCTGACTGGTTAGCACGCGAGAAAAGCTTTTCACTGTACCCCGGTACATGTGACAATAAACTAAACTAACTAACTAATGATGTCGCCAACTGAGAAACGGTGGTTCTTTGACAAAAAAAACCCGTCTTCTGCCTTTTGGCCACACCTCACACATGGCTCCACAAGTGGAGGGTTATATCTCGTGACTGGAAGGATGCCGGCTGGCGATCCCAGGTTCCCTGCTGCCCTTGGTGACCATTTTGTCCGCATGGCCACTGGCAGAGAGCAATGTTTTATCTGTCTAGTTTAGTTGAGTTGAGTTTGGTTTTGTTTTGTTATTTGAGCAGTGATGGGGCTGTGGGGGTGGGAACATGGATGGCTCTGCTTGTCTCCTGACAGCTCGCACTCAGCAGGCCTTCCACACCTGCTCTGTTTCTGATCACCAGAGACATTCGGAATCAGTGGAAATGCAGACAGATAATATATGAACAAAACTTTAAAGGTACAGTTTCATTCAAAGCCACGTTATTTTAGTTTTGTTTTGTTTAGTTTAGAGATACAGCGATGAAACAGGCCCTTCGACCCACCGAGTCCGCACTGACCAGCCATCCCCGCACATTAAAGCCACGCTGGGGACAACTTTACATTGATACCAAGCCAATTAACCTGCAAACCTGCACGTCTTTGGAGTGTGGGAGGAAAGCAAAGATTTTGGAGAAAGCCCACGAGCTCACGGGGAGAACGTACAGACAGCACCTGGAATCACAGATCGAACTCGGGTCTCTGGCGCTGCAAGGCATTAGCTCTGCTGCTGCTCCACTGTACCACCTACATCACCTGTCCACCTGTCCTCCAGGAATTTCCCAAATGGCACATGTATACAGTAAGTACATCCATGCTCCAGATGGGACTACTTCACTATAGCTAGATGCATGCAGCTGAAATAGTAAAGATTGTTTTTTGGGAATATGCTGTTCACCTTGATGCTTGGCCTATAGTGATTGTCATGGGAATGGTGAACATCTGAAGGTTTCAGTAAAGCTTACTGTATGTCCGATCCTGGTTCCTGGTTGATTTTGGGGAATAATTCGTCCTTCATGTTAGTAGACATGGCAGTCTTTGTGTTAAAGGCTTTCCCCTTATCACCCAATTTACTTTAGTTTATTTTTGTTAAGTTTAGAGACACAGCGCGGAAACAGTCCCTTCGGCCCATTGAGTCCGCACCGACCAGCGATCCCCGTACACTAACACTGCCTGCCCACACTAAAGGACAATTTACATTAATACCAAGCCAATTAACCTCCAAACCTGGATGTCTTTGGAGCTCTGCCCTGCTGAGTTACTCCAGCATTCTTTGTCTTTGGTGTAAACCAGCACTGGCAGTTCCTGCCTACACATTTATTGTCCTTCCTTAGCTATCCTTTGAGAAGGTGGTTGTGTGGGCAGGACAGGGTGTGGAATTGTGGCTACATCGTCGGAAGCAAGAGGAGACCAGATAAACAGGAGCTTGATGTAAGAGAAAGGAAAACAAAATCTGGTAAAGGTGAACAGGTTTGTCAGGGTAAGACACAAAATGCTGGGGCAACTCAGAGGGACAGGCAGCATCTCTGGATAGAAGGAATGGGTGACGTTTTGGGTCGAGGCCCTTCTTCAGGCAGAGAGTGAGGGGAGAACGAAATACAGAGATATGGAAGGGTAAGGTGCGAAAACGTGACATCAAAGGGGACTAAGTTGAAGGAAAATGTAGAATAGATGGCCAGTCTGTGTTTGATCACCACTTCCAACATTAACATTGGGTAGGCAATAAAGACAAAAGCAGGGAACAGGAGACCAAGGTTAGGCCGGTTAATCGTGGCTGCAATTTGGAAGATACAGTTGCAGCTTCAGCTGGAAGAAACTGGAGCATAGTTCCTAAGGGGCTGTGTCTGCCAGCTCTCAAGACTGCTTGAAAAAGCATCCAATATCTCATTAATTGCTGCCAAAGGCTTTTTATCTGCAGCGCATATTCAATGGTGAGATCGGCTAATGGGTCAATAGGTTGTTTACAAGAGCAGTTGAGGTCGGGCCACGCTAGGGTAAAGGTCGATCAATATTGCCATGGGCATCAGCATTAAGAACCTGACTTTACTCAGCACTGATGTCCTATGCTGACTTTATCCACCCCCGTTTAAAGAAAAGAAAAACTTAGGAAGTTAACAACATCCAGATCATGTGCTGCGATATTGCAAAAGTTACTTTGTGGGGGTGAAGGAGAAACAATGCAAACTGAAATTGTAGATAGACACAAAAAGCTGGAGTAACTCAGCGGGTCAGGGAGAAGGAATAGGGGACATTTCGGGTCAAGACCCTTCTTCAGACTGAGAGTCTGGTGAAAGGGAAACGGGAGATATAGACGGTGGTATGGAGAGATATAGAACAAATAAATGAAAGATATGCAAAAAAAAGTAACGATGATAAAGGAAACAGGCCACTGCTAACTAGGGACCAGGTGAAAATGAGTTACAGACAATGAGACTCAACAAGATGAATTTGAAGCTAGTATGACTTGTGTGGGGGAGGGAAGGAGAGAGGGGGGGAGGAAGGAGAGAGGGGGGGATGCAAGGGTTACTTGAGGTTAGAGAAATCAATATTCATACCATTGGGTTGTAAGCTGCCCAAGCGAAATGTGAGGTGCTGTTCCTCCAGTTTGCGTTGGGCCTCACTCTGACAATGGAGGAGGCCCAGGACAGAAAGGTCAGTGTGGGAATGGGAAGGGGAATTAAAATGTTTGGCAACCGAGAGATCAGGGAGGTCCAGGTGGACTGAGCGAAGGTGTTCATTTGAAATTCTGGACACATCTGAAATTGTGTTCATTTGTGTGGTCTTTGCTTCAGCTGACTGAGTCTAATGCTCAGGAATTACGTCCACAAATGTATCCATCTCACCTCTCCCCCACTCCCCTCAGGATGGGTATTTATCCAGTTCTCCCGATCTCCACTGGGCCCAGCATCCAGTTTTGTCCGACTGTGACCTTGTGAGGTGCCTGGAACGTTTTTGAATGTTAAAGGCGGTACAAAAATGCACTCTTATATGACTTTCAAACATTGAGTTCACAAGGTCATAAGTGATAGGAGCAGAATTAGGCCATTCAGCCCATGAGATTAGAGGAGGTGCATGTGAACCTCTGACTCACCTGTAAGGACTGATGGGGGTCCCTGGATGGAGGGGAGGGAGGGGGTGTGGGGACAGTTGTTACACCTTCCTCCTAGGGGAAAGTACCCAGGGAGGGGTGGTTTGGGTGGGAAGGGAAGAGTGAACAAAGGAGGTGCAGGGGGAACGGTCTCTGCGGAAGCCATAAAGAGGTGGAGATGGGAAGATGTGACTGGTGGTGGGATCATGTTGGAGGTGATGGAAATGTCGGAGGATGGTATGTTGGATGCGGAGTCTGGAGGGGTGAAAGTTGAGGAGCAGGGGAACACTATCCTTGTTTTGTCTGTGGGGGGGTGGGGGAGCAAGAGCAAAACTACAGGTCCAAAGTGGAGACGCGGGTGAGGGATCCATCTATGGCAGCCAGGGGGAAACCATGTTCGTTAAAGAATGAGGGCACCTCGGATGTCCTGGTGTGGAAAGCCTCATCTTGGGGGCTGGAGATAGCGGAGACACAGTAATTGAGAGAAGGGGCTAGCGTCTTTGCAAGGAGCAGGGTGGGAGGATACACAGTCCAGGTAACGGGTTTGAAATTAACTTCAGTCGACAGTCTATCTCCTGAGATGGAGCCAGGGAGATCAAGAAAGGGGAGAGAGGTCTCCGAGATGGTCCAGGTGAATTTGAGGGCAGGGTGGAAGTTAATGACGAAGCTAATGAAATATGCAAATTCTGTCGGGGTGCAGAAGGTAGCCCTGATGCAGTTGTCAATGGAGCGGAGAAGGAATTGGGGAATAGGGCTAGTGTGCACCTGGAACAAGGGCTGTTGAATGTAACCAACAAAAAGACAGGCCTCACTGGGGCCCATGCAAGTGTACATGACTACACCATTAACTTGAGAAGAGTTGAAAGAGAAGTTGTTGAGGATAAGGATAAGTTTCGCCAGGCGGAGGAAAGTGTTGGTAGAGGGAAATTGGCTGTTCGAGGAAGAAATGGAGGTCCTTGAGACCTTCCTGCTGGGGGTTGGAGGTGTTTTGGGACTGGACATCCATGGTAAAGATGAGTGAATGGAGTATAGTTGTGTAGAGTACGATGATGTATTGAGTATAGAAGTTAGGATTGAAAGCAGACACGGTGGCGCAGCGCCGGAGACCCGGGTTCGATCCTGACTACGGGTGCTGTCTGTACGGAGTTTGTACGTTCTCCCCGTGACCTGCGTGGGTTTTCTCCGAGATCTTCGGTTTCCTCCCACACTCCAAAGACGTACAGGTATGTAGGTTAATTGACTGGGTAAATGTAAAAATTGTCCCTAGTGTGTGTAGGATAGTGTTAATGTGCGGGGATCGCTGGGCGGCGCGGACTCGGTGGGCCGAAGGGCCTGTTTCCGCCCTGTATTCTAAAAATAAAAAAAAATGCTGGAGTAATTCAGCGGGTCAGGCAGCATCTCAGGAGAGAAGGAATGGGTGACGTTTCTGCAGAAGGGTCTCGACCCGAAACGTCACCCATTCCTTCTCTCCTGAGATGCTGCCTGACCCACTGAGTTACTCCAGCATTTTGTGTCTACCTTCAATTTGAACCAGCATCTGCAGTTATTTGCCTACACATAGAAGTCAGGATGTTATGTTGCCGTTGTACATGACGTTGGTACGGCCGCACTTGGAGTATTGCGTTCAGTTTCGTTCACCCTGCTGTAGGAAAATATTGTTAAGCGGGAAAGAGAGTGCAGACGATTTACGAGGATGTTGCTAGGACTTGAAGGGCTGAGCTATCGGGAGAGTTTGGGCAGGCTAGGACAATATTCCTTGGGGCGCAGGAGAATGAGGGGTGAACTTCTAGAGGTATATAAGATCATGAAGACAATAGATAAGGGTGAATGCACAGAGTCTTTTACCCACAATACGGGAATCAAGAACCAGAGGACATAGGTTTAAGGTGAGAGGGGAAAGATTTATTAGGAACCTGAAGGGAAATGGGAAATGGCACACAAAGGTCTATGGAACGAGCTGCCAGAGAGTGAGTTGAGGCAGGTCCTATAATATCATTGAAAAGACATTTGGACAGGTACATGGAGAGGAAATGTTTAGAAGGACAGGGCAAATGCGGGCAGGTTGGACATCTTGATCGGCATGGGGAAGTTAGGCTGAAGGACCTGTTTCCATGCTGTGTGACTCTGTGGCTAGTTATGGTTCGTATGCCATCATGCTCCAGACTCCCATCCACTGCAGTGCGAAACAAACTAGATATCAAACCCAGAATCTACTGGTGTAGGACGGAACTGCAGATGCTGGTTTAAATCGAAGATAGTTACAAAATGCTGGAGTAACTCAGTGGGACAGGCAGCATCTCTGGAGAGAAGGAATTGGTAACGGTTCGGGTCGAGGTCTGAAGAAGGGTCTGAAGAAGGGTCTTGACCCGAAACGTCACCAGAGTTTCGCTCCAGTGATGCTGCCTGTCCCACTGAGTTACTCCAGCATTTTGTGTCTCTCCATAATCTACTAGCATTGTGGGTGGATGCAGTTTGCATCTCGGCCCTCAGTCACACATCAGCCGTGGTCAACACACCCACATGCCCCCGCTCTCCAGATGGTTGGGGGTCACCGAACTACACAAAAAACTACACAAAAAACTACGTGGGCGGCACGGTAGCGCAGCGGTAGAGTTGCTGCTTTACAGCGAATGCTGCGCTGGAGACTCAGGTTCGATCCTGACTACGGGTGCTGCACTGTAAGGAGTTTGTACATTCTCCCCGTGACCTGCGTGGGTTTTCTCCGAGATCTTCGGTTTCCTCCCACACTCCAAAGACGTACAGGTATGTAGGTTAATTGGCTGGGTAAATGTAAAAATTGTCCCTAGTGGGTGTAGGATAGTGTTAATGTACGGGGATCACTGGGCGGCACGGACTTGGAGGGCCGAAAAGGCCTGTTTCCGGCTGTATATATATGATATGATATGATACTCTCAGTCAGTCTGAAGAAGGGTCTCGACCCGAAACATCGCCCATTCCTTCTCTCCTGAGATGCTGCCTGACCTGCTGAGTTACTCCAGCACTTTGTGAATAAATACCTTCGATTTGTACCAGCATCTGCCGTTATTTTCTTACACAAAAAACGGAAGTGGTTTTTTTCATTTACATCACTTTATTTGTGTGTAGTCTACTTTCATGAGTTATATAAGCGGCACTGTGGCGCAGTGGTGGAGCTACTGCCTTACAGCGCCAGAGACCCGGGTTCGATCCTGACTACGGGTGCCGTCTGTACAGAGTTTGTACGTTCTCTCTGTGACCTGCGTGGGCTTTCTCCGAGATCTCTAGTTTCCTCACACACTCCAAAGATGTGCAGGTTTGTGGGTTAATTGACTTGGTTTAATTATAAATTGTCCCTCTTGTGTGTAGGATAATGTTAGTGTGCGGGCATCGCTGGTCGGCGTGGACTCAGGGGGACAAAGGGCCTGTTTTGCTAAACTAAACTAAACTAAATTAAACTAAATTAAACTAAACTAAACTAAACTAAACTAATATGGCTTTGAATGAAACTTTACTTTTTACATTTTGTTCACATATTATCTGTCTGCTTTTCCACTGATTCCGAGTGTCTCTGGTGATCAGACACAGAACAAGTGTGGAAGGCCTGCTGAGTGTGAGCTGTCAGGAGTCAAGCTGAGCCATCCATGTTCCAACCCCCGCAGCCCCATCACTGCTCGGAATCAGTCTACCTCACCAGACAGTGAGCCACAAGAGCTGTGCTACTGTGGACATCCCATTTGGAAGCCCATACAATAGTGGCATTTAAGAGGCATTTAGACAGGACTTGAATATCCAGGGGATGGAGGGATATGGATCATGTGAAGGCAGAAGGGATTATTTTCACTTGGGCAGCTTACAACACAGCGGTATCAATATTGACTTCTCTAACTTCAAGTAACCCTTGCTTTCCCTCTCTCCCCATCCCTCCCCCACCATCGTGCTCTGACTAGTTTCACGGTCCTCCTGATTAAATTTTACTGATTGTTTAGCTCATTGTCACCTTCCCTTCAGCTAACAATGATACATTCTACATCTCCCTTGATCAACGTCTCCTTTGATCTCTCGTTTCCACACCTTACCCTTCCATATCTCAGTCTCCCTCTCCCCTGACTCTCAGTCAGAAGAACGGTCTTGTCCCGAAACCTCACCCACTCCTTCTCTCCAGAGATGCTGCCTGTCCCCGCTGAGTTACTCCAGCATTTTGTGTCTATCTTCAGTTTAATTTGACATCGTGTTTGGCACAGATATTGTGGGCCAAAGGGCTTGTTCCTGTGTGGTACTGTTCTATATTCTATGTTCTGCAATGGACAAACACAAGGCTTAGGCCAGGTTTCAGATCGATGAACTTTATCAGAAGTGGGAAGAATTAGAAAGTGGCACAACTTTTATGTTGGTGGAAGGGCAATGGGTAAAGCACAATGAAAAGGCATGTGATAGTGCAGAGGCAATGAGCGACTGGGTAACACAGGAGGTGATGCCAGCTGAGACAGTGTGGAGAACATATTCCTGTAAAGGGTAGAGAGGAGGGCAGGAATGGAATCTGAAATTCCAGAGGAGGAGGGAGGGGAAACTGAATTCTGGATCTGTGAAGTACAAGACTGGAAGGGCCGTCTTTCCAACACTGGTGGGAATCAGCATTGGGTCTTAAGGTTGTCCTGTTGGTAGATGTGTACTGATCCTAGAGCTTGTATTGAGCCTCGTTGGAACTGGTGGGGGCTGGAGGGATCGTTGGCCAGTTGTCCTGCACTCCAAGGATGTGATTGATTACAAGGAGAGGTTCACAAGATTAAGTCTGCCTTCTGCAGATTTTGGAAGATTAAGCATAATTTGATTCAAGTTTTCAAGATGTTAAAGAGAACTGAGCAAAAAAGAGAAAAAAATAATAATTTCCACTGTGTCCAAACACGCTGCCAGCCAGCAACGGTGGCGACGCGGTAGAGTTGCTGCCTCACAGCGCTTGCATCGCCGAAGACCCGGGTTCCATCCCGACTACGGCTGCTGTCTGTACGGTGTTTGTACCTTCTATCCGTGACCTGTCTGGGTTTTCTCCGACATCGTCGGTTTGTAGGTTAATTGGCTTGGTGAATGTAAAAATTATCCCTAGTGTGTGTAGGATAGTATTAATGTGCTGGGATCCCTGGTTGGCGCGGACCCGGTGGGCCGAAGGGCCTGTTTCCATGCTGTATCTCCATACTAAACTATACTAAACCATACTAAACAGCAGCCCAGCAGTATAAACATTGACTTCTCCAACTTTAGATAGTTCCTTTGTCCTTCCCTTCCCCTCCTCCTTCCCAGTTCTCCCTCTGTCTTCCTGTCTTCCTTTCTTTGTCCCGCCCCCCCTGACATCAGTCTGAAGAAGGGTCTCGACCCGAAACGTCACCCATTCCTTCTCTCCTGAGATGCTGCCTGACCCGCTGAGTTACACCAGCATTTTGTGAGACCTTCCATACTAAACTAAATACTTCACTTTGATCTTTTCTTTTCACACGTTACATGTACTTTGCCCCCTTCGATATCTCGTCTCCCTCTCCTCTGACTCTCAGTCTGAAGAAGGGTCTCAACCCGAAACATCACCCATTCCTTCTCTCCAGAGATGCTGCCTGTCCCACTGAGTCACTCCAGATTTTTGTGTCTGTCTTCGGTGACCATTTGGATCTTTCTACCATAAATGGCAGCTGCTGCTCAGTCAGTTGTTGATCTTTAAATCTGAGGTTGGAGGTGTTGCTTTCTCAAAATGAGCCGTGGGATGTGGGAAGGAGGTGCATGTGGAGGTAGGCCATGGATCAGGGCCGTCTTTACAGCATTATGGGCCCCGGGCAAAGCAGTGTACTGGGGCCCCTACGACAACTACTCACAGGAATAAAAATGTAAATGGTCGATAAAATTAAACATATATTTATTTTATTGGCACTTCCAACAAAAGCACTTAGCAATGGACTTAGGGTGCTACATTGTTGCGAAAAGCACTTACAGATCGCTGTGAGAAGCACTTAGGGATGGAAAAGCAAAGTACTTAGGGAGCTAATTGTTGCGAAACAGATCGCTGTGAGAAGCACTTAGGGATGGAAAATGTTGAGAAAAAAACACTTAGGGACCGAAAATGTTGCGAAAAAAGCACTTATTGAACCTACATTTTTAAAGTAGTATTTATTTATTGCAAGTCACTTAACATACACAGATCAGCATGGGGCCCCTATGTTCGTGGGGCCCCGGGCAAGTGCCCATCAGGCCCATGCGTTAAGATGGCCCTGCCATGGATCAGCCTGAGTGTGAAGAGGCTGGATGAGATCAGTGACCCACTGCTCCTCCGACCTCGGGACCTATTTTACTTTGTGGACGCTGTGAACGTGGACAGTGCAGCACAGTACGGTGAGACATATGGAGTCTGGATGAGACACGACCAAAGGGTCTGGTCTCCTTAGCCTAGGAACGATGGTAGCGGGAGCTGAGCAAGGGTTCACTCGATTGATCTCATGGTAGCACCCAAAATACCCCTGTCTGTGTGACCTGGTGTCAGCCTTAGAAATTAGCATTACAAAATAAGAGGACCGCCGGGCATGACAAGGTCTGTTCAACCAGAGCAGAGTTGTATTCTCCCTTCAGGAGGCCTGTGGAGACGCAATCACTGAACACATCGTAAAGGGTTGGCAATAGAGTTTCGGATATGAGGAGTACAGTCGGCCATGTTAAGCAGCGTACTTTTGTGAAGGCAATCAGAAGTGGTGGCTCAGCTGCGGTCACCATCTGAACAAAGTACGAGGACAAAGTCAAAGTCTTTTTCCCAGGGTGGAAGAACCAAATACGAGAAGGCAGAGATGAGAGGAGCAAAGTTTAAAGGGGTTGTGCGGGGCAGGTTTTTACACAGAGGGTGGTGGGTGCCTGGAACACACTGCTTGAAGCAGGTACATTGGTGACATTTAAAAGACTTTTGGATAGGCAGATGGATATAGACAATAGACAATAGACAATAGGTGCAGGAGTAGGCCATTCGGCCCTTTGAGCCAACACCACCATTCAATGTGATCATGGCTGATCATTCTCAATCAGTACCCCGTTCCTGCCTTCTCCCCATACCCCCTGACTCCGCTATCCTTAAGAGCTCTATCTAGCTCTATCTAGATATGCAGGAAATGGAGGGATGTGGGTTATGTGCAGGTAGATAAGTGATGGTCTTGGCATCATGTTTGGCTGAGACATTGTCGGTCGAAGGGTCTGTTCTTTTGCTGCACTGTTCTATGTCGTATTGTGACCTGGGATCTTGCTGGGTTTCCCGTGGCCCTTTATTCATCTGGAGTGTAATTACTAAGTATGCCTTCTTCAGGGAGTTTGTACCTCTGCCTTTGCATCATGTTTCCCCACTCTGTACATATCCTGGATGGGCTCCTGATGTGACCTCCTGCCTCAAGCCTCTCCTTACATGTCTGAAGAAGGGCCTCGACCCCCGAAACGTCACCCAATCCTTCTCTCCAGAGATGCTGCCTGGCCCGCTGAGTTACTCCAGCATTTTGTGTCTATCGTCACCTGACCTGCCACCTCACTGCGATAACATGAAATGCTTGTTTTATCTGTTTGGATGCAACTTGAGCACCAGCCCATTTGTTCACGTCCCTAAACTGGTTATCCCTCTGCAGAAGCACGCAATAGTGCCCCCGTGAATAGCCCTTCCTTGCTGGAGCCTATGGGCAGTGGGTCATGTGATAGGAGCAGAATTAGGCCATTCGGCCCATCAAGTCTGCTCCACCATTCAACCATGGCTGATCTATCTCTCCCTCCTAACCCCATTCTCCTGCCTTCTCCCCATAACCTCTGACAACCGTAACTATACTAATGCAAGGGCGGCACGGTGGCGCAGCGGTAGAGTTGCTGCCTGACAGCGAATGCAGCGCCGGAGACTCGGGTTCGATCCTGACTACGGGCGCCGTCTGTACGGAGTTTGTACGTTCTCCCCGTGACCTGCGTGGGTTTTCTCCGAGATCTTCGGTTTCCTCCCACACTCCAAAGACGTACCGGTTTGTAGGTTAATTGACTGGGTAAATGTAAAAATTGTCCCTAGTGTGTGTAGGATAGTGTTAGTGTGCGGGGATCGCTGGGCCGAAGGGCCTGTTTCTGCACTGTATCTCTAAAACTAAATCTCTAAATCTAAATCTAATCAAGAATCTATCTCTCTCTGCCTTAAAATATCCACTGACTTGCCCTCCACAGCCTTCTGTGGCAAAGAATTCCACAGATTCACCACCCTCTGACTAAAGAAATTCCTCCTCATCTCCTTCCTAAAGGAATGTCCTTTAATTCTGGGCCTATAACCTCTGGTCCTAGACTCTCCCACTAGTGGAAACATCCTCTCCACTTCCACTCTATCCAAGCCTTTCACTATTCGGTGAGTTCAGTATAAGCGCAGTCAGCCCACCAATCCTCGCCTGAGTAGATTCTTTCGTGTGTTCATTGGAGTGAGCAAGAGCAGGAAGGATATGGCAAGTGATGACTAAACAGAGAATGCTGGAGACACACAACAGGGCAGACAGCATCTGTGGAGAATGTTTTCTGTTGGTGTCTGCTAATGGATATGAAACGAAGGTTTATTTTTTTCGTTTAGTTTAGAGATGCGGCACGGAAACAGGACCTTCTTCCCACTGATTATGCGCCGACCAGTGATCCCCGCACATTAACACTACCCTACGCACACTAGGGACAATTTTACATTTACACCAAGCCAATTAACCTACAAACCTGCACATCTTTGGAGTGCGGGAGTAAACCGAAGATCTCGGAGAAAACCCACGCAGGTCACGGGGAGAACGTACAAACTCCGCACAGACAGCACCCGTAGTCAGGATCGAACCCGGGTCTCTAGTCCTGTAAGGCAGTAGTTCTACCGCCGCGCCACCGTGCTGCCCTACAGTGGGGCAGGTCGGAAGAAAGGGCACAAATCAGCCAAGGTTGCATTAAATTATGGAAGATTGTCTGAAAGGCTTATTGGCCTCCAGTGGCGTTGATGTTCCTACAGCCATTCACTGATGCACCGAGCTAGTTGGCCGCTTCCTCAGCGTTGGTGGGGAGGTGGACGGCCAACGGGACATTGCAGCAGTCATCCAGGGTTCCTATCCACACCCCTCACCAAATATCCTGCCCTCATTTTCCACGTGTGAGGGGAAGGACTCAGCTTAGCCTGTAACACTCCACACTAAAGAGAAGGCATATAACATGGATAAGATTAGTGGGAGGCTGGAGGATTGGGAAGCCCTTTAACAACCAACAGAAGGCAACTAAAAACACAAGAAAGGGAGAAAAGATGAAATACGAAGGGTGGGCTAGCCAATAATGTAAACAAGGACACCAAAAGCTTTTTCAAATATATAAAGAGTGAAAGAGATGCAAGAGTGAACATTGGACCACTGGAAAATGATGCTGGAGAAGTACTAATGGGAAACAAAGAAATGGCGATCAACGGAATAATTTTTTTGCATCCATCTTTACAGTGGAAGACACCAGCAATGTGCCAGAAATTCAAGAGAGAGACAGGAGTCAGGAAGTGAGTGCAGTCACTATTACAGAGGAGAAGGTGCTTGGAAACCAGATGGGTCCAAAGGGGGATATCACCTGGACTAGATGGACTGCACCTCAGGGATCTGAAAGTGGAAGCTGTAGAGATTGTGGAGGCATTAGTAGTGATCTTTCAAAATTCACTAAAGTCAGGAATGGTTCCAGAGGACTGGAATAATGCAAATGCGATTCCATTGTTGAAGAAGAGGGAAGCAAGGCAAAAGAAACATATGAGACTACTAAGCAAGATAGAAGCCCATGGTAGTAGAGGCAAGGTACATGGTAGAAGACTTGCTGACTGGCAGAAGGCAAAGAGTGGGAATAAAGGGGGCCTTTTCTGTTTGGCTGCCGGTGACTAGTGGTGTTGTGCAGGGGTCAGTGTTGGGTCCGCAACCTTTCATGTTGTATGTTAATGATCTGGGTGGTGGAATTGATGGCTTTGTGGCTACTTCTGAGAATGATACGAAAGTAGGTGGAGGGGCAGGTAGTGGACAGGTTGGGAGAGTGGGCAAAGAGGAAGCAAATGGAATGCAGCTTGGCAAAGCATACGGTCATGCACTTTGGTGGAAGGAATAAATATGTAGACAACTTTCTAAACAGGGAGAGCATTCAGAAATCGGAGGTGCAAAGGGGTGCCAGCGCGAGGTTCCCTAAAGGTTAATTTGCAGGTTGGGCCAGCAGTAAGGTAGACAAATCCAGTGCTAGCATTCATTTTGTGGAGATGAGTATAAAACAAGGAGGTTTATGAGAATGATTCCGGGGATGTTGGTGTTAATGTACAAGGAACATTTGTAGGCTCTGGGCCTGTACTCGTTGGAGTTTAGAAGAATGAGGCGGTTTCTCATTGAAATCTACTGGATAATGAAAGGCCAGGATAGAACGGACGTGGAAAGGACGTTTCCAGTATTGGGAGAGTCTAGACTAAAGGGCACAGCGTCAGAATAAAAGGACGTATCTCTTGAAAGAAGATGAGGAGGAATTGCTTCAGCCAAAGGAAGGTGGCGAATCTGCGGACTTCATTGCCACGGACGGCTGCAGAGACCAAGACATTGGATATGTTTAAAGTGGAGATTGATAGATTCTTGATTAGGAAGTTCGTCAAGGTTACAGGAAGAAGACAGGAGAATGGGGTTGAGAGGAAAAATAGATCAGCCATGACTGAGTGGTGGAATAAGCTCTATGGGCTGAATGGCCTAATTCTGATCCTATGTCTTATAGTCGTATGGTCTCATAGTCATGGAAACCAGTTTCATTCTTCACTCAGGATACTCAGGGACCAGGACCTCAGGGACCTCATTCCCAGTGTTGCTGGCTCCCTGCCCCTCATTCCCAATCCCACCATTCCCTGCACTTCATTCCCAATCCCACCACTCCCTGCCCCTCATTCCCAATCCCACCATTCCCTGCACTTCATTCCCAATCCCACTGCTCCCTGTCCCTCATTCCTAATCCCACCGCTTCCTGCCCCCTCGTTCCCAATCCCACTGCTCCCTGTACATTATTCCTGAACCCCCCCAGTTCCTCATTTGCTGTACCGCTGCCTGTGTGCCTCTCTCTTGAACCCTCCGGCTCCTTATACTTTCTTCCTAGTCCCTCAACATGTTCCTCATTCCCGGACCCGCCAATTCCATATTGCTCCTTCCTGGACACTCTAACTTCATGTCACTCATTCCTGAACCACCCAACTCCTTGCCCCACGTTTCCTGACCCTCAGGCTCCCCACCCCTCATTCCCAGACGTCATGGCTCTGTGCCTCTCAATCCAAGATGGTCCAACTCCATGTGCCACATTCCTGGAGTCTTCGACTCCATGTCCCTTATTCCGGAACTCTCCGGCTCCCTGTCTCACAATCCCAGGCACTCCCGCTCCGTGTGGCTCATTTCCACACCCTCTGGCAGCCTATTGCATCACACAAACCAACCTCCCTTCCGTTGACTCCATTTATACCTCACGCTGCCTCGGCAAGGCCAGCAGCATAATCAAGGATGAGTCGCACCCTGGCCACTCCCTCTTCTCCCCTCTCCCATCAAGCGAAACATATAGAAGTGTGAAAATGCACACCTCCAGATTCGGGGTCACTTTTTTCTCAGCTGTTATCAGGCAACTGAACCATCCTGCCACAACCAGAGAGCAGACGTGAACTATTATCGACCTCATCGGTCGGTGACCCTCAGACTATCCTTGATCGGACACCTTGCGTTAAATGTTATTCCCTTATCATGTATCTGTACATTGTAAATGGCTCAATTGTAATCATGTATGGTCTTTTCGCTGACTGGTTAGTACGCAACAAAAGCTTCACACTGTACAGGTGACAATAAACTAAACTGAGGACCCTCCTGTGTCGCCTTCCTTGATGTGGAGTGGGTTCATAACAGAGTGAACGCAGGCCCACTGCTGTGGAATTGACACGGTATCTTCCTTCTCCCTGCCAGCCCTAATGCCACCTTCTCTCCATCCTGTATGTGGTATGGAAGGCAGGCGATATCACCCTGTGCTCCACCACATGGACAACTAACAGGTCAGGTGTGAGAATCAAACTCGCACCCACGTCATGCATTACACAATACCACAAAGTACTTGAAGGTATCACAAAATGTTATTTTCCTACACAAAGTACTTGAATATACTTGAATATACTTGCTGGGCGGCATGGTGGCACAGCGATAGAGTTGCTGCCTCACAGTGCCTACAGTGGCACAGACCCGGGTTTGATCCCGACTACGGGTGCTTGCCTGTATGGAGTTTGTACGTTCCCCCCATAACTTTTCTCTGAGATCTTCGGTTTCCTGCCACACCCCAAAGACATACAGGTTTGTAGGTTAATTGGCTTGGTATAAATGTTTTTAGAAAATTGTCCCTAGTGTGTCTAGGATAATGTCAGCATGCAGAGATTGAAGGGCCTGTTTCCACGCTGTATCTCTAAACTAAACTATCAGTGACTCTTGCAATATAGCAAAGCTGGGCCACTAATTTGAACACAGCAAGATCTCACTGGCAGCTTGATGTAACCTGCTGTAGCTGTGTGTTGAATGGCCTTTCTTGCCTGGGCTCCAGGTGTACCTGTGCTGTTCCATCCTCTAGTGCCAGGGCATCCATATTCTTCCCTGTGGAGATGGAGATCTCCCAACGGGGGGAGATTCCACAGTGCTCACACTGAGTGATTCAGCCATCCCCCGTGTGAACTGGTCCGTGTTTGAGGAGCGCTGTTTCTCTGCGGCTGTAATCCATCCCAACTACAAAGCACAAAGTAGACACACACACACACACACGAGGCAAAGTGGTGGCACGGTCTCGCGGCTGGTTCGTCACTGCCTCACAGCGCAGGAGAAGCAGGGTCTGTCCTGATCTCAGCTCCTGTCTGTGGTGTTTGGACATTTACAGATACAGCACGGAAACAGGCCCTTCGGCCCACCGAGCCTGCACCAACCAGCGATCCCCGCACATTAAAACTATCCTACACACACGAGGGACAATTTACATTCATACCAAGCCAATTAACCTACTAAAGTGTACGAGTTTGGAGTGTGGGAGGAAACCGAAGATCTCGGAGAAAACCCACGTGGTCATAGGGAGAACGTACAAACTCCGTACAGCAGCACCCGTAGTCGGGATTGAACCCAGGTCTCTGGCGCTGCTAGTGCTGTGAGGTAGCAACTCTACTGCTGCACCACCGTTTGCCTCCAGTAAGTGGGAATCCAAAGAGAACATGGGGAGAATAAAATAGGGTTCGTGCAGGGTTAAGGTAAGTGAATGGTTGCTGTCTGGCAGGGACTCGGTGGGCCGAAGGGCCTGTTTCTGTGCTGTATGACTCAATGACTCACACTCTACTTTAATAGGAGCAATCACACATAAAGGTCACCTCACGCCTTCCTGAGCCCACAGGACTAATCTGAAGCATTTAGGTCTAACAGCAGTGTGTTGCTAAGCTATTGCTTGTGTGTTTCATACAAGCTGTCACTGGTGAGGGCATATTCCCACTATGTGTCTTCAAACGCTAATTAATTTGGCCCCAATAACTAGTGAATGTGGGTTAGGTTAGAGAGGGTTAATTGATGTGGAGGTGGCACTGGAAGTGAGCACATTCTGAGCCAGAAGCTGAGTGTACCTCATTGGACAGCTGTTTGCCTGCTAATCTGTTTTGGACTGGAAACCATCTACAAAATTAGATTTTTAGTTCAAAGGCCTTAAATCGATTCCAGATTCGAGCCCAGAAAGGGAGCAGCTGGCCTCACTAATACACTGTGGAGCTCACGAAAACAGATTGGAAATATGATAACAAAAAAATAAGGTGTGGGGAAAATTATAGCCTAATTTCTTTTCTTGAAACTCAGCTGATTTTGGGAGGTGGGGGAAATTTTTCAAGCTCAGAGCTTGGAACGTTGCGTTTACAAAGCATTAGTGACTGTTTTGATATGAGATCTCAGGAGCTTGTCACCTCATCAGCTTTTAATGTCGAAGGAACAAAGAAAAAGGCGGAGGCCAATGAAAGTCCTCAGGCTAATCCAACAAGAATCATGGCAGAATGACCGCAGCTCATCTTGTTGCTCAGGCTCGAAGGCGTTGTATGTCCACAATGTTGTTAACAGGGGACAATGTGGACTCTTTTATGCTGCAAACCAGCCTGAAGATGGGTCTCAACCCGAAAAGTCACCCATCCCTTCTCTCCAGAGATGCTGCCCGTCCGTCCCGCTGAGTTACTCCAGCTTTTTGTGTCTATCTGTGACTTATCTTGTCAGCCACAGTGGCCTCGTTCTCCCCTTGGTATCTGTCTTCCTTTTTGGGATGTAAAGATCCTGCGTCTTCTGAATTATTCCCAGAAACTCCTGCCATTGCTGCTCCGCCGTCATTCCTGTTAAGCGTCCCCTTCCAATCAACTTGAGCCACCTCCTCCCTTGTGCCTCTGCAGTTACTTCACAGTAATATCTGGTTTCAGCTTCTCCCTCCAAACTGCAGGTTGAATTCCATCATATTACGATCACTGCCTCTGTCACCTTAAGCTCCCGAATCATTACACAACACCAAATCAACTGTCCATTTAGCCAGAGAGATTGCAAACTTCACGAAACATTCGTAATAAATATAACAAAGGGTCCCGACCCGAAATCTCACCCAACCATTTTCTCCAGAGATACTGCCTGATCCGTGGAGTTACTCCAGCATCTTCTGTCTATCTTTTTAATTACCAATTCTGTTTGAAAAGGAAGTAGTAAAACACTGAAATTCAATTCTTCAAACTATGTCAATGAACTGTAGATTATCCAAGAGCCGTTTCTCTCTGCATTCAAGCAAATGGGGGTCACTGCATCCGCTGCAGGTCAAACCGATCTCCTGGTGTGACCTCTGGAAGTTCAGGGAATGATCTCCAAGAGTTGGCCAGGGTCAGAGGGCTGCATACTTCACGGAGTGCTGACAAGGGGAGGCTTCATTCAGAGCGTTTGGAAACCATTGGTTGAGAGTGAATGATGACCGTGGATAAACTGGACAACCACCATCCATTGCTCGGGCGGCACGGTGGCGTAGCAGTAGAGCTACGGCCTCACAGTGCCAGACACTCAAGTTCGATCCTGACTACGGATGCTGTCTGCATGGCGTTTGTACGTCCTCCCCGTGACCTGCGTGGGTTTTCTCAGAGATCTTCGGTTTCCTCCCACACCCCAAAGACGTACAGGTTTGCAGGTTAATTGGCTTGGTATAAATGTAAAATTGTCCTAGTGTTGTAGGGCAGAGGTAATGTCCGGGATCACTGGTCGGTGCCGACCCGCTGGGCCAAAGGGCCTGTTTTCGCACTGTACCGCGAAACCGATCTAAACTAAACTAAGCAAGTCCTGGCAAGGTAGTGTCTGTGTTTCAGCTGGGTGGAGATGCTGGAGTTGTTTTCCTTGGAGTGGAGGAGACTGAGGGAGGACCTGATGGAGATAGGCAAACTTATGAGAGGCAGAGATTGATAGATGATAAGATTTATAACACCTTTCTCCATGGTAGAGGTGTTATAAATCAGTGGGCAGAACCACAGGAGTACAGGGTATTGGGGAATATACTTCAGCAGCCCTGGCTAAGGTACATGAATCATTGTTAAATGTGAGTGAGGTGCCAGAAGAATGGAGATGGCTAATGTTGTGCGTCTATTTACAAGGGACTGCAAAAAGCATCCTGGGAACCATAGGGCAGTATGCCTAACATCTATGTAGGCAAGTTACTGGAGAGGATTCTGAGGGATAAGCTGTACAGGCATTGGGAAAGACGGGGGTTGATTAAGGATAGTCAGCAAGCTATAGTGGGTGGGAGACTTATGAAGAAGTAACCAAGGAGGTTGATGAATCCAGGCCTGGAGATGAAGTCTACATGGACTTGAGCAATGGGAGGAGGCAGTGGGTGATTGTGGAAGGTTGTATTTGGACAGGGGTCGTGTGACCAATGGTGTGCCTCGGGGATTGGTGCTGGGCCCATTGCTTGTTGCCATATCTATCAACAATTTGGATGAGAATGTACAAGGCATGATTAGTCAGTTCACAGATGACACCAGAATAGGTGAGAAGACACAGAATATTGGAGTAGCTCAGCGGGTCAGGCAGCATCGCAGGAGAACATGGATAGGCAATATTTTAGTTGGGACCTTTCTTCAGAGTGTAAACCAGCATCTGCAGTTCCGTGTTTCGACACCAGAATAGGCGTTACCCTCGACAGTGAAAATGGTTATCAAAAATTACAGTGGGATCTTGAGCAGCTGGGTAGGTGGGCTGAGGACCGGCACATGGTGTTCCATTCAGATAAGTGTGATGTGTTGTATTTTGGTAAGTCAAACCAAGACAGGACCTCGAAGTGGCATTGCAGGTAGACAGAGTGGTTAAAAAAGACTTTTTGCATGCTGGATTTCATCAGTCAGGGAAATGAGTACAGACGCTGAGACAGAAAGTTGGGGCAATATCTGACAGTTGTACAAAACGTTGGTGAGGCCGCACTTGGAGTATTGTGGTCACCCTGCTCCAGGAAAGATGCCAATAGGCTGGAAAGAGTTTATGAGAAAAAGCAAACGGGAACGAAGCAAAAGAGGAGAAACTATAGGCTGGTTATCCAGAATTTAGAGTCCATTATAAAAGATAAGGTTTCCTAGTACTTAGAAGCACATGATAAAATAGGCCGAAGTCAGCATGGTTTTGTGAAGGGGAGAGATCTTGCCTGACAAATCTGTTGGAGTTCTTTGAGGAAGTAAGTAGCAGGGCAGACAAAGAAGAGTCAGTGGATGTGGTTTGCCTAGATTTTCAGAAGGCCTTTGATAAAGATTGACGCGTGAGGCTGCTGAGGAAGACGAGAGCCCATGGTATTGGAGGGAAGATGCTAGCATGGATAGCAGGTTGGCTGAATGGCAGAAGGCAAAGAGTGGGAATAAAGGGGGCTTTATCGTGTTGGCTGCCAGTGACTAGCCGTGTTCTGCAGGGCTCGGTGCTGGGGCCGCTACTCTTCACGTTGGAGATTATTGATTTGGATGAGGGAATTCCAGGCTTTGTGGCCATGTTTGCAGATGATGCAAAGATAGGTGGGGGGGTGGTAATGCAGAGAAAGCAGGGACTCTGCAGAAGGACTTGGACAGGTTGGGAGAGTGAGCTAAGAAGTGGTAGATAGAATACAGTGTGGCTAAGTGTGGCGTCATGCATTTTGGTAGTAGGAATAAAGACATAGACCATTTTCTAAATGTGGAGAAGATTCAGAAATCAGAGGCGCAAATGGACCTGGGAGTGCTGGTGCAGGATTCCCAAAAGGTTAATTAGTAAGTTGAATCAGTAGTAAGAAAGGCAAATGTAATCCAAAGGCTTAATAAGGCAATGGTCAGACTGTATTTGGAGTATTGTGAGCAGTTTGGGTCTTATAACTGAGGAAGGATGTGCTGGCGTTTGAGAGGGTCCAGAGGAGGTTTATGAGAATGATCTCAGGTATGAGTGGGTTAACAAATGATGAGCGTTTGAAGACACTGGGCCTGTACTCGCTGGAATATAGAAGTATGAGGGGGGGGCCTCATTGAAACTTAACAAATAGTGAAAGACTTGCATAAAGTGGATGTGGAGAGGATGTTTCCACTAGTGGAAGAATCTAGGTCACAGCCTTAGAATTAAAGGACGTTCCTTTAGGAAGGAGATGAAGAGGAATTTCTTTAGTCAGAGGGCAATGAATCTGTGGGAGTCATTGCCACAGATGGCTGTGGAGCCCACGTCATTGGGTATTTTTAAGATGGAGATTGACAGGTTTTTGATTAATAAGGGTTTGAAGGGTTTTGGGGAGATGGCAGGTGAATGGGGTTGAGAGGGAAAGATAGATCAGCCGTGATTGAATTGCAGAGTAGACCTGATGGGCTACCTGGCCTACATCTACTCCTATGACTTATCAACATGAAGATTTGCGGATATATTGTGGGGACTCGAGAGATCCTGAGCTGTTTGGAGAGCTTGAGCAGGCTAGGACTTTATTTCTTGGAGTGCAGGAGACTGAGGACGGAGGACTGAGAACTGAGAGGTACAGGAAATCATGAGAGGCATAGGTAGGGTGAATGCACATTGTATTTTTCCCAGGATAATGCAATTAAGAACTGGAGGGCATAGGTTTAAGGTGAGGGGCAATATTTAATTAGAACCTGTGGTGCAATTTGTTTCACACAGAAACTGCCAGAGGAAGTAATTGTGGCAAGCATCGCAACAACATTTAAAGGAAATTTGGACAGCTACATTGATGGGAAAGGTTTTTGAGGAATTTGGGCCAAATGCAGGAAATTGGAACGAGATTAGATTGGGCATACTGGTCGGCATGGATAAATTGTGATGAAGGGCCTGTTTCTATGTTGTGTGACTCTGTGACTACGTAGCATGGAGAGTTGATGGAAGGGAATCTATAGATGTCATATATTTAGATTTCCAAGAGGCATTTGACAAGCTGCCATGTAAGAGGCTAGAGGCGTCAATTAAGAGTCCATGCCACTGGAGGTTTAATGGATTGAAGACCACCTGGAAAGAGAAAAATGTGAGTTTGAGTATATGGTTCCTTTTCAAGCTGCAAAGTTTTAAGTAACTACCAAGGGCAAACAGGGATGGAGGAACTCAGCAGAAGAGGCTGCGGAGGGAAATAGACAAAGTTTCAGGTCAGGACCTTTCTTCGGTCTAAAAGTCTGGCACACATGAGTTGACCCAGTTCTTGTCCCTCGATCGTTCACTGTTTGCATAATGGTCTGGAGGAAGAGAGAGAAAGGTCTTCCAAATATGCCAATGATGTAAAGATAGGTGGAAGGACATGTAATGAGGGCATTAGTTTGGGTGGTTCAACAACGTTAAATAGACAAACAACATGTTGGCCTTTACTGCCAATGGGTTGGAGTTTAAGAATAAGAAGGTTTTGTTACAGTTGTACAGGCTGTTTGTGATTCCACACTTGCAATACCGTGTCAGGACTTGATCCCCTTACCTGAGAAAGAATATCGTAGCATTGGAGGCAGTCCAACAGAAATTCACTCGCAATCTATTCCTGGAATTCGTGGAATGAGGGTTAGTCCGACCAAGAGAGGTGAGACAGTTTGGGTTTGTATTCCTAGGGGTGTAAACGAATGAAAGGTGACTTTATTCATACATATAAAGTTTTAAGGCTGAATTGATGGTGTGGATAGTGGGAGCGTCACTTACCACAAGATAAGGAGCCGGCCATTTAAAATTAAGGTGGCTAGAAATGTCTTCACTCAGAGGGCGGTGAATCTCTGGAATTATCTGTCCCTGTGGGTGGCAGTGGTCGGATCATTAGATGTATTTAAAGTCAAGGTGGATAAATATATGGAAAAACAAGGAACTGCTGATTTACAAAAAACCACAAGGTGTCGTAGTGACTCAGCAGGTCAGACAGCATCTCTGGAGGGCACGGACAGGTGGCGTTTTGGGTCAGGACCCTTCTTCAAACTGTCTGAGGAAGGATCAGACCTGGAACGTCACCTATCCATAACCTCCAGAGTTACTGCCTGACCCACCGAGTTACTCCAGAACTTTGTCGGGGTTTTGGTGTGGGTACTGTATGATAGATTGAGAATTTGTTGTTTACTCGGAACTGACACCAAAGAGGAATTAAGGACAAGATCACATTGAATGGTAGGGCAAGATTGAAGGGCCGGGTGGCCTACCCTTGCTCCCACTGCCTTGTGGTTTTATGTGTATTGGTAACATGAGGTCAACTACAGACACCTACCACTAATCCACAAAGACCAGCATCAAAGAAACAACAAAACATACATTGAAAAAAATTGCAGGCCATTCAGCCCCTTGATTTTTTTTCCGTAATTTAATTAGATCATGGTTGATCAGTGTCTGGTCTCCACTCGGCAACTAGGCTTCACAACAAATATCTCTCAGCTTCTAGCCTGAAAGCTCCTCGCACACCTGTCGACTGGCGAGAGCTCACGTACAAAGTGAACTCGAAGTTGCACTCGATGTCACAAGTACAGAAGTAACTGGCACAGGTGCAGTAAACACAGAAGAGTCTTAATTGCAGTACCTAGTTAGTATCATTCCCAACTACAATGAACCCAACAGTAATGTTCCCAATGAGGAAGGATATTCTTGCTATTGAGGGTGAGGAAGGATATTCTTGCTATTGAGGGCGTGCAGCGTAGGTTTACTAGGTTAATTCCCGGAATGGCGGGACTATCATATGTTGAAAGACTGGAGCGACTAGTCTTGTATACACTGGAATTTAGAAGGATGGGAGGAGATCTTATCGAAACGTATAAGATTATTAAGGGGTTGGACACGTTAGAGGCAGGAAACATGTTCCCAATGTTGGGGGAGTCCAGAACAAGGGGCCACAGTTTAAGAATAAGTGGTAGGCCATTTAGAACTGAGATGAGGAAAAACTTTGTCAGTCAGAGAGTTGTGAATCTGTGGAATTCTCTGCCTCAGAAGGCAGTGGAGGCCAATTCTCTGAATGCATTCAAGAGAGAGCTAGATAGAGCTCTTAAGGATAGCAGAGTCAGGGGGTATGGGGAGAAGGCAGGAATGGGGTACTGATTGAGAATGATCAGCCATGATCACATTGAATGGCGGTGCTGGCTCGAAGGGCCGAATGGCCTCCACCTGCACCTATTGTCTATTGTATAGGAAGGAACTGCAGATGCTGGTTTAAACCGAAGGCAGACACAAAAAGCTGGAGTAACTCAGCGGGACAGGCAGCATCTCTGGAGAAAGGAATAGGTGACTTTTTGGGTCGAGACCCTTCTTTGGACGTCAGTAATCTTCAGTAAAATTTTAAACATCAGCGAACATATGTAGCAACATTCAAAGAATGAGTCAACACTGTAAATATTTCTAGAGTCAGTTACCACCAGAATAGTAATTGCAGCATAACTACAAGGGCAGCCACTTGATAAGCAACCCATCCACAACCATTCACTCACTCCACTGATGTACAGTAGCAGCAGTAACAGGAGGTACAGCAGCAACTAACCAAAACCCCTTGGACAACACTTTCCAAATCCACCACCACCTCCAACTGAAGGGCAAGGGCAGTAAAACCATGGGGAACACCAGCACCTGGAACGTACCCTTCAAGCCACACGCCATCCTGACATGGAGATATATTGCCATTCCTTCACGGTGGCTGGCTCAAACCTCTGGTCTCCTTCCTGAGCAACATTGTGCATGTACCCATACCTAAGGGAAGGCAGTGGTTCAAGACGTACAGGTATGTAGGTTAATTGACTGGGTAAAATGTAAAACAAATTGTCCCTAGTGTGTGTAGGGTAGTGTTAGTGTGCAGGGATCACTGGGCGGTGCGGACTTGGTGGGCCGAAAAGGCCTGTTTCCGCGCTGTATCTGAAATATGAAGATATGAAATAAAATAAGGAGGCAACTTACCACCACCTTCTCAAGGGCAACAAAGATGGGCAAGTAAATGCCCGTTCCGCCCATGTGGTCACACTTCCCTTGAAATAATAAAGATTGTTGACAGCCTGCAACAGGCAGAGATAGATAGATTCTTGATTAGTACAATTGTCAGGGGTTATGGGGAGAAGGCAGGGGAATGGGGGTAGGAAGGAGAGATGGATCAGCCATGATTGAATGGTGGAGTAGACATGATGGGCCGAATGGCCTAATTCTGTTCCTGTCACTTATGAACAGTTATTGTGCAGCAATGTACTGTACAACACCTTGATAACACAATCTGCAGGAGAATGGTCAGTACAAGGTGACTGAACAAAAGAAGCTGAAGGGAATCCTCTGCAGCGAGAAGGCCGGAAAGTCTCAATGGGTGCAAGATCCTGACCCGTGTTGGCAAAGCCGCTGTTGGCAGTAAGTGGTGCCAGCCTCACACTTCCATGTAAAGTGTAGAATTATCACCCCATCCGCGGACACTCCCAGAAAACCATTCAACACTCAAAACCACTTAGCATTCTTTGCAAAGGCAGGCCCAAATCTGCTTCTGGCCAAGGGCAATAGGCAACTGGGAGACCCCAGCCAAGAGCAACAAGCTAAATTCAAGGTCAAAATCACTGTCAGAATATCAAAAAAACATTGTTTATTCATCATCAAAATGTTCCCACTAAGGCTTGCCCTCCACTCTGCCATTGTATCACTGCCACTGTTCCAAATTATTATGAATACTTCTTTGTACCTTTGTCACCTTGGTATCTGGTTTTAATTATTTTTCTTTCTTTCATTTATACTAGGTAGCTGTATAAATATTTAATCTATATCCTGTTCTTGTAACCTCTTTGCTTGTTTGCTTAAACGCCTGTATAAATAGTTCAATATTTCCTGCTTTAAAATCATTTATCACAATATTTCTCCTCATTTACACTGATATAACATGAAGTATTTTGTACCTTTCTGTTGCTCCATATGCTTGTGCTTGATAGCACATTCATTCTTATGGAAGTGGTCTGAAATGTCAGGAGAAATGAGATCTCACCCTTGGACTTTGGGAGAGACGGAGGCAGTGCAACACATTTCTTATATGAAAATATCCCCTGAAAAATAAATAACACAAATCAGGTGCGTTTCCGTGGATCAGCTACTTGCAGGGCATGAAAGTAACCTGAACCAAAACTGAAGAGAATTCCCTATGTAAATGTTAATGGGAACTGTTTCGAAAGTAACATTCAAAAGGGATTTAGTTAAGGAAAAATTGGTAACCACAATCTTAGCATCTTTAATGTGGAAAAAAATCCCCAGCTGATTCACAAAATGCTCCCTATCATCAAGGATCTAGTGTGCTGTCTGAAGAAGGTCTGAAGAAGGGTCTCGAGCTGAAACATCACCTGTTCCTTTTCTCCAGAGATGCTGTCTGACCCGCTGAGTTACTGCAGCTTTTTGTGTCTATCTTGGTGTGCTATCGGGGTCAAGGAAAGAGCATTCACGTGGTGGCCCTGTTTCCACCAATCTTTCCACCACCACGCACAAGAAGCACAAGAAGATGCCATTTTATGCAGATGCCAAGAAACGTATTCCACTCTGGTTGAACAATTTCTAATCTTGTGATGTGGACTCGATAAGAAGAAGTGTGCTATCAAGCTCCACTCATTCACCAATGATCTATTCACACACCTCAGCAAAGTTTTGATGTAGGGCATGCAGGATATAGATCAAGTCAAGTCAAATTTCAAGTCAAATTTATTTGTCACATACACATACTCGATGTGCAGTGAAATGAAAGTGGCAATGCCTGCGGGTTGTGCACAAAAATAATTACAGTTACAATAAATAAAGTTAATAAGTTACTAAACATAGCACCAAAAGTGTCGACAAAAATTTAGTCTCTGGGGTTATCAAAGTTGACAGTCCTGATGGCCTGTGGGAAGAAGCTCCGTCTCATCCTCTCCGTTTTCACAGCGTGACAGCGGAGGCGTTTGCCTGACCGTAGCATCTGGAACAGTCCGTTACTGGGGTGGCAGGGGTCCCTCATGATCTTGCTTGCTCTGGATCTGCACCTCCTGATGTATAGGTCCTGCAGGGGGACGAGTGTAGTTCCCATGGTGCGTTCTGCCGAACGCACTACTCTCTGCAGGGCCATCCTGTCCTGGGCAGAGCTGTTCCCAAACCAGACTGTAATGTTGCCGGACAGGATGCTCTCTACAGCCCCAGAGTAGAAGCAATGAAGGATCCTCAGCGACACTCTGAATTTCCTCAGTTGTCTAAGGTGGTAAAGGCGCTGCTTAGCCTTACCCACCAGTGCGGCAATGTGCGTTGCCCACGTCAGATCCTCTGCGATGCGGACTCCCAAGTATTTGAAACTGCTCACCCTATCCACAATAGACCCATTTATCTCCAGTGGCGTGTACGTCCTTGGATGTTTAGCCCTTCTGAAGTCCACAATCAGCTCCTTTGTTTTAGTGACATTCAAGAGGAGGCTATTGTCCTGACACCAGAGTGCCAGATCAGCCACCTCCTCCCGGTAGGCCTTCTCATCGTTGTTGGAGATCCGGCCCACCACCACAGTGTCATCAGCAAACTTGATGATGGAGTTTGAGCTGAACCTGGCCCTACAGTCATGTGTGTACAGGGAGTACAATAGGGGGCTAAGGACGCAGCCCTGGGGGGATCCTATGTTCAGGGTGAGGGAGCTAGATGTGTGTTCCCCCATCCTGACCACTTGGGGCCTGGCAGTGAGAAAGTCCAGGACCCAGGCACACAGAGGGGTGCTAAGCCCCAGTTCCAGCAGCTTCTCAACCAGTCTGCTGGGGACTATTGTGTTGAATGCTGAACTAAAGTCAATGAATGCAGATCAATGCAGCACAGATCAATGCAGCACAGGAACAGACAGGCCTATCAGCCATAACGTCTGTGCCAATCATGGTGATACCACATGGTATATATTCCACCATTCCCTGGCTGATCACGACTTCATCTACATGCCTCTTAAACTCCACTGTTGTATCTGCGTCCTCCACCTCCTCTGGCATCACACCTAACACGGTGTGAAAAACTCGTCTCGTCACCACTGGGGGGGGGGGGTGTACACTGGACATCACTGGGGGTGGAGTGTACACTGGACATCACTGGGGGAGTGTACACTGGACATCACTGGGGGTGGAGTGTACACTGGACATCACTGGGGGAGTGTACACTGGACATCACTGGGGAGTGTACACTG
The DNA here is from genome assembly GCF_053455715.1 of Rhinoraja longicauda. Lineage (NCBI taxonomy): Eukaryota > Metazoa > Chordata > Chondrichthyes > Rajiformes > Arhynchobatidae > Rhinoraja > Rhinoraja longicauda. Next base: position 44,090,877 of record NC_135966.1, on the reverse strand, counting down.
GGGGAGTCATCACTGGGGGAGTGTACACTGGACATCACTGGGGGAGTGTACACTGGACATCACTGGGGGTGTAACATACCTTGCACTGACATGAAGCTCGCACTGGATGAACAATACACCTCTCCCAATAGCCTGGTCAGGACCATCAAGCTCTGAGTTGTAAACATCACCAACAATTTGTCATGGTTTAATCACATTGACGCTCTGGGTAGAAAATCAAACCATCACCTCTACTTGCTCAAAGGTCTGAGGAAGTTCAGCATTTCAATGACGATTACCAGTTTCCACAGATACACCACGGAAGGCATCCTACACAAATACATCAATGCATCTTTTGGCCACTGCTCTGCCCAAGTCCGCAAGAAATTGGGAGTCAGCTTCCCTTCCATCAACTCCAACTAAACTTCACGTTGCCTCAGGAAAGCAGCCAGGCTAATCAAGGACCGCTCGCACCTAATTGTTCTTGCTCCCCTCTCCTGTCGGGCAGAAGATACACATACGTGAAACCCCATACTACCAGATTCAAGAATGGCTTCCTCCACACCATTATCAGCTTATCCAACAGACCTGTCAGGAGCTAATGGTATATTTCCAATCTACCTTCTTGCAGCATTTCCACAACCTCACCTCAACATGAGACCACATTGAGACCTCCTGGTGACCCCACACCATGACCTCCTGGTGACATCACCTCCGTCACAGAATTACCTCCCAGTGACCCCACAGCATCACCTCTCCGTGACATGACACTATGGCCTACTGGTGATGAAAGCACGAATCTCATCCCATCACCGACCATCCTGCACCATGACCTCCTGCTGACCCCACGCCATTACATCCTAGTGATCCTATGCCATGGCCCCACATACTAATCACCTCTTGATCACATGCAGTGACCACATGCTACGCTCACGCCATGCTCTCCCAGTGACCTCACGCTGCCTCGGCAAGGCCAGCAGCATAATCAAGGATGAGTCGCACCCTGGCCACTCCCTCTTCTCCCAACTCCCATCAGGTAACAAGTATAGAAGTGTGAAAGCGCACACCTCCAGATTCAGGGACAGTTTCTTGAGGGAGTGCAGCGTAGGTTCACCAGGTTAATTCCTGGGATGGCGGGACTGACATATGATGAAAGAATGGGTTGACTAGGCTTGTATTCGCTGGAATTTAGACGGATGAGAGGGGATCTTATAGAAACATTTAAAATTCTTAGAGGATTGGACAGGCTAGATGCAGGAAACAATTTTCCGATGTTGGGGGAGTCCAGAACCAGGGGTCACAGTTTAAGAATAAGGGGTGGGCCATTTAGGACTGAGAAGTGGAAAAACTATTTCACCCAGAGAGTTGTGAATCTGTGGAATTCTCTGCCACAGAAGGCAGTGGAGGCCAATTCAATGGATGTTTTCAAGAGAGAGTTAGATTTAGCTCTAAGCACTAAGGGAATCAAGGTGATATGGGGAGAAAGTAGGAATGGGGTACTGATTTTTGATGATCAGCCATGATCATATTGAATGGCGGTGCTGGCTTAAAGGGTCGAATGGCCTACTCCTGCACCTATTTTCTATGTTTCTATGTTTCCCAGCTGTTATCAGGTGATTGAATCATCCCACCACAACTAGACAGCAGCCCTGAATTGCTATCTACCTCATTGGTGACCCTCGGACTATCCTTGATTGGACTTTACTGGCTTTACCTTGCACTAATCATTCCCTTATCATGTATCTATACACTGTAAATGGCTCGATTGTAAGCGTGTATTGTCTTTCCGCTGACTGGTTAGCAACAAAAGCTTTTCACTGTACAATAAACTAAACGCAACTAAACTCAACCCAACTCAACCTCACATCATCAGCCTTGTCCCCAAATCCTGACCTCCCGGTGATCTTCCACCATCAGGCCCCAGTGCCCCACAGCATCAGGCCCCAGTGCCCCACAGCATCAAGCCCCAGTGCCCCACAGCATCAGGCCCCAGTGATCTTCCACCGTCAGGCCCCAGTGCCCCACAGCATCAGGTCCCAGTGCCCCACAGCATCATGTCCCAGTGCCCCACAGCATCAGGCTCCAGTGCCCCACAGCATCAGGCCCCAGTGCCCCACAGCATCAGGCCCCAGTGCCCCACAGCATCATGTCCCAGTGCCCCACAGCATCAGGCCCCAGTGCCCCACAGCATCAGGCCCCAGTGCCCCACAGCATCAGGTCCCAGTGCCCCACAGCATCATGTCCCAGTGCCCCACAGCATCAGGCCCCAGTGCCCCACAGCATCAGGCCCCAGTGCCCCACAGCATCAGGCCCCAGTGCCGCACAGCATCAGGCCCCAGTGCCCCACAGCATCAGGCCCCAGTGATCTTCCACCGTCAGGCCCCAGTGCCCCACAGCATCAGGCCCCAGTGCCCCACAGCATCAGGTCCCAGTGCCCCACAGCATCATGTCCCAGTGCCCCACAGCATCAGGCCCCAGTGCCCCACAGCATCAGGCCCCAGTGCCCCACAGCATCAGGCCCCAGTGCCCCACAGCATCATGTCCCAGTGCCCCACAGCATCAGGCCCCAGTGCCCCACAGCATCAGGCCCCAGTGATTTCCACCATCAGGCCCCAGTGCCCCACAGCATCAGGCCCCAGTGCCCCACAGCATCAGGCCCCAGTGCCCCACGGCATCAGGCCCCAGTGACTCACAGCATCAGGCCCCAGTGCCCCACAGCATCATGTCCCAGTGCCCCACAGCATCAGGCCCCAATGACCCACAGCATCATGTCCCAGTGCCCCACAGCATCAGGCCCCATTGATCTTCTGCCATCAGGCCCCAGTGCCCCACAGCATCAGGCCCCAATGACCCACCGTATCAGGACCCAGTGCCCCACAGCATCAGGCCCCAGTGACTCACAGCATCAGGCCCCGGTACCCCACAGCATCAGGCCCCAGCGGGCTTCCACCATCAGGCCCCAGTGCCCCACAGCATCAGGCCCCAGTGACTCACAGCATCAGGCCCCAGTACCCCACAGCATCAGGCCCCAGTGCCCCACAGCATCAGGCCCCAGTACCCCACAGCATCAGGCCCCAGTGCCCCACAGCATCAGGCCCCAGTGCCCCACAGCATCAGGCCCCAGTGCCCCACAGCATCATGTCCCAGTGCCCCACAGCATCAGGCCCCAGTGCCCCACAGCATCAGGCCCCAGTGCCCCACAGCATCAGGCCCCAGTGCCCCACAGCATCAGGCCCCAGTGCCCCACAGCATCAGGCCCCAGTACCCCACAGCATCAGGCCCCAGCGAGCTTCCACCATCAGGCCCCAGTGCCCCACAGCATCAGGCCCCAGTGCCCCACAGCATCAGGCCCCAGTGCCCCACAGCATCAGGCCCCAGTGCCCCACAGCATCAGGCCCCAGTGCCCCACAGCATCATGCCCCAGTGCCCTCACAATGTGACCTCCTGATGAGTTCATAAGTTCATAACTAAAAGGAGCATAATTAGGCCATTCGGCCCATCAAGTTTACTCCGCCATTCAATCGTGGCTGAGCTATCTCTCCCTCCTAACCCCATTCTCCTGCCTTCTCCCCACAACCTCTGTCACCCATACTAATCAAGAATCTATCTCTCTCTGCCTTAAAAATATTCATTGCCATGGCCTCCACAGCCATCTGTGGTAAAGAATTCCACAGATTCACCACCCTCTGACTAAATAAATTCCTCCTCATCTCCTTCCTAAAGGAATGTCCTTTAATTCTGAGATTATCCCGTCTGGTCCTAGACTCTCCCACAAGTGGAAACATCCTCGCCACATCCACTCTATCCAAGCCTTTCACTATTCGGCAAGTTTCAATGAGGTCCCCCCTCATCCTTCTAAACACCAGCGAGTACAGGCCCAGTGCCATCAAATGCTCACCATATGTTAACCCACTCACTCCTGGGATCATTCTCCTCATGATCGCACAGCTTCACATCCCGATGACCCCACTCTGTAACCTCGAGTGATCTCACACAGTGACCTCCTGTGGCTTCACATCAGCATCCAAACAGGACCTCACACCCAGAGGTGAACTTGTGCCATCACCTCCCGTGACCCCAGTCACCTCCCAGTGACCCCACACTGTCACCAGTGACCCCAAAGTTACCTCCCAGTGACCCCACACTGTGACTTCCCAGTGACCCCACACCATGACCTCCAAATGACCCACACCATGACCTCCCAGTGACCTCACACCGTGACCTCCCAGTGCCCCCACACCATGACCTCCGAGTGACCCCACACCATGACCTCCGAGTGACCCCACACCATGACCCCCCAGTGACCCCACACTGTAACCTAGTGACCCCCACAGTCACAACCTAGTGACCCTACACTGACCTCCCAGTGACCCCACACCATGACCTCCCAGTGACCCCACACCATGACCTCCCAGTGACCCCTCACCATGACCCCAGTGACCCCACACTGTGACCTAGTGACCCCACACTGACCTCCCAGTGACCCCACACCGTGACCTCACAGTCACCTCCCAGTGACCCCACACTGTGACCTCCCAGTGAGCTGTGCTCAGTCCATCACTCATTTGCATCCCTTATCACAGTTGTGTCTAGTTTCACATCAACTCCTTTCCGGTTTATTTCATTGAAATGTAACTCAAACTCACCTTATCTCTCTCCACAGATGCTGACTGACCTGCAGAGTATTTCAAATATTCTCATGTATTTCAGAGTACCATGCTGTGTTCTGCTCTGGTCCAGTGTTCTTGTTTATTCTCCTTCCTCTGCCCTCATTCATCTCCTTCTGCTGACTTCTCCCCCAGATGCAGGCCCTGGCCTTTTCTCATGGTTACAACCCCATCACAGAGGTACTCTCCCCACACCCTCCCCACTCCCAGGCCATAGACTCATAGAGATACAGCATAGTGTATGGAATGAATGAATGAATGAATGAATGAATGAATGAATGAATGAATGAATGAATAAGTTTATTGGCCAAGTATGTGCATATACAAGGAATGTGCCTTGGTGCTCCGCTCACAAATGACAACACAAACATACAGTTAACAATTAAGAATAAAGTATAACCACATCAAAACAATAAGGGTACAGCATTACGGTCTAAACATGTGGGTGAAAATAAACCAGAGCAAAAAATAGACTACCGACTTTGGTTATTGAGTGGAACTACCACTCGTGGGGAAAAATGCTGTTTTTATGTCTGGCTTTGGCTGCTTTGACAGTCCGGGGTCGCCTTCCAGAGGGAAGTGCTTCGAAGAGTTTTTGGCCAGGGTGAGAGGGGTCAGAGATGATCTTGCCCGCTCGCTTCCTGGCCCTTGCAGTGTACAGTTCGTCAATGGGGGGAAGGTTGCAGCAAACAACCTTCTCAGCTGTGCGAACGATCCGTTGCAGCCTCCGGATGTCATGCTTGGTGGCTGAGCCAAACCAGACCATGATGGAGAAGGTGAGGACGGACTCAATGATAGCAGTATAGAATTGGACCATCATTGCCTGTGGCAGATTGTGTTTCCTCAGTTGCCGCAGGAAGTACATCCTCTATTGGGCCTTTTTGACTGTGGAGTCGATGGTGGCCCCCCATTTAAGGTCCCTGGAGATGATGGTTCCAAGGAACTTAAATGACTCCACAGATGTGACTGTGGTGTTGTGATAGTGAGTGGGGGGAGGGGAGGGGGAGCTCTTCGAAAGTCTACAATTGTCTGACTGTCTTAAACAGATCCGTTAGCTCAACTTGTCCATGCCAACAAAGTCAGCAGCCTGAAGAAGAGTCTCGATCCAAAACGTCACCCATTCCTTCTCTCCAGAGATGCTGCCTGTCCCGCTGAGTTACTCCATCATTTTATGTCTATCTTTAGCATTCTGGACTAGTCCTATTTGCCTGATCCCTCTAAATCTGAACCTGAGCGGTGACCCGATTGAGGTGTACGAGATCACGAGGGGCATGGATAAACCAAATGCTCACACTCTTTGTCCCAGAGTAGAGGATTCTAAAACTGGAGGCCATCGGCTTAAGGTAAATGGGGAGAGATTTAAGAAGGACCTCAGGGACAACATTTTCATCCAGTTCATAGTCCATATTTGGAAAGAGCTGCCAGAAAAGCGGATACAGTTATGTTTGGACAGATATATTGGATAGAAAGGGTTTAGAAGGTTATGGGCCTGATGCAGCCATATACAGTAGGACTACGCCAGTATGCCAATTTGTGCTGCATGGACTAGGTGTGCGAATGGCTAGTTTCCATGCTGTAGTCCTATGACTCTATAAGCACTGTACTTAGTTCCTCTGTCCCTCTCTTCCCCTCCCCCTTCCCAGATCTCCCTCTATCTTCCTGTCTCCACCTATATCCTTCCTTTGTCCCGCCCCCCTGACATCAGTCTGAAGAAGGGTCTCGACCCGAAACGTCACCCATTCCTTCTCTCCTGAGATGCTGCCTGACCTGCTGAGTTACTCCAGCATTTTGTGAATAAATACCTTCGCTTTGAACCAGCATCTGCAGTTATTTTCTTATACTTATTGTACTTATGTCCTCCCTCATCAAAAATGCAACAATCCTCTGCTCTCTTACCCGCATCTCTAACATGTCTAATAGCTAATGTTATCCCACTTTTCAAGAAAGGAGCGAGAGAGAAAATAGGGAATTACAGACCAGTTAGCCTGACTTCGGTGGTGGGAAAGATGCTGGAGTCAATTATTAAAGAAGTAATAACGGTGCATTTGGATAACAGTAAAAGGATAAGTCCAAGTCAGCATGGATTTATGAAAGGGAAATCATGCTTGACTAATCTTCTGGAATTTTTTGAGGATGTGACAAGTAAAATGGTATGGGGGAGGGGCAGCAAGACCTGGGTGTCCTTGTACACCAGTCACTGAAAGTTGGCGTGCAGGTACAGCAGGCAGTGAAGAAAGCTAATGGAATGTTGGTCTTCATAACAAGAGGATTTTAGTATAGGAGTAAAGAGGTTCTTCTGCAGTTGTATAGGGCCCTGGCAAGACCACATCTGGAGTATTGTGTACAGTTTTGGTCTCCTAATTTGAGGAAGGACATCCTTATAATTGAGGCAGTGCAGCGTAGGTTCACGAGATTGATCCCTGGGATGGCGGGACTGTCGTACAAGGAAAGATTGGAAAGGCTAGGCTTGTATTCACTGGAGTTTAGAAGGATGAGAGGGGATCTTATAGACATATAAAATTATAAAAGGACTGGACAAGCCAGATGCAGGAAAAATGCTCCCAATGTTGGGCGAGTCCAGAACCAGGGGCCACAGTCTTAGAATAAAGGGGAGGCCATTTAAAACTGAGGTGAGAAAAATCTTTTTCACCCAGAGAGTTGTGAATTTGTGGAATTCTCTGCCACAGAGGGCAGTGGAAGCCAAATCACTGGATGGATTTAAGAGAGAGTTAGATAGAGCTCTAGGGGCTAGTGGAATCAAGGGATGTGGGGAGAAAGCAGGCATGGGTTATTGATTGGGGACGATCAGCCATGATCACAACGAATGGCGGTGCTGGCTCGAAGGGCCAAATGGCCTCCTCCTGCACCTATTTTCTATGTTTCTATGTCTGTAGCATCTGTATCCTGGAACATTGAACTGCCTGTCCTGTCCTGGTCTCTGCCATAATGCTTCTATTATGGCTATAATATCCCAGCCAAGGCCAAGCCAATCCACACCCTGAGGTTGCCCACCTTGCCCCTTAAACCTCTAGCATTGAAATACATGCAGTTTAAATCACCAGTCCATCCTCTCTCTCCTTGTTGTGCTCTTGCCTGCCTCCTCGGCTAATCTTCCTCTCAATGACGACAGTATTTGTCCCCAACTTCTCATTTATGGTATGTACCTCCTTTCTGCTCTGGGACCCTCCCCTCTGCCAATCTAGTTTAAACCCTCTCGAGTAGCTCGAGCAAATCTCTCTCCCAGGATAGTAGTTCCCACTCCAGTTCAGGTGCAAACTGTTCCTTTTACAACAGGTCACCTCTGCTCCAGACGAGATCCCAATGATCCAAAATGGAAACAAATAGCTGGAGTAACTCAGCGGGTCAGACTGAAGAAGGGTCTCGACCCGAAACGTCACCTGCATCTTTTCTCCGGAGATGCTGTCTGTCCCGCTGAGTTACTCCAGCAATTTTGTGTCTATCTTCGGTTTAAACCAGCATCTGCAGTTCCTTCATCCACACCAATGATCCAAAAATGTGATTGCTCTCCCCCTTCACAATTCCTCAGCCATCTATTCATTTTGCTTATCATTCTATTCCTGCCTTCTCCAACACGTGGAGTAATCCAGAGATTAGCATCCTCAAAGTCGCACTTTTAAACCTCTGCCGTAATTCTGTACATTCAATCTGGAGGACCACATCCCTTTTCCTACGCTGGAACCCCGATGTGCACAAGAAACTCTGGCTGCTCACCCTCCCACTGTAGAATGCTCAGCCACAGCTCCAGGACATCCTGGATCCTGGCACCAGGGAAACAACGGGCTATGCGCAGGAAGGAACTGCAGATGCTGGTTTAAACCGAAGATAGACACAAAATGCTGGAGTAACTCAGCGGGTCAGGCGGCATCTCTGGAGAAAAGAAATAGGTGACGTTTTGGGTCGAGGCCCTTCTTCAGGCCCTTCTTCAACATGCTATCCTGGAGGTAGACACAAAATGCTGCAGTAGCCTTAGTTGGACAGGATAAAAGGAATGGGACTCGACCCGAAACATCACCCATTCCTTCTATCCAGAGAAGCTGCCTGAGTTACTCCGACACTTCGGTTTAAACCAGCATCTGCAATTCCTTCCTACAACACTGTCCTGGAGTCCCATTTGCAGCCAGAGGATCTACGGCCTGTCCCCCTAACTACTGAATCCCTGTATTTGTCAGCCTTCACCCTACCTTGCGGTGTCTCAGAGCCAGACATGGTGCCACAGACCTGGCTGCTGTAGCTCTTCTCACACAGTCGTTCCACCAAACATATTCAATACACCATACTTGTTTTTCAAGGGGATTGGCCATAATTGTTTCCCATCCTCTCAGTCCACTCCCATCCCCCTCCCCTGTGATCACCCAGCTGCTATCTGCCTGCACCTTAGGTTTAGTTGAGTTTAGAGATACAGCGTGGAAACAGGCCCTTCGACCCACCGAGTCCACGCCGACCAGCGATCCCCGCACACTAATACAATCCTACACCTACTAGGGACAATTTACATTTGCACCAAGCCAATTGACCTACAAACCTGTATGTCTTTGGAGTGTGGGAGGAAACCGAAGATCTGGGAGAAAACCCACACGGGTCACGGGGAGAACGTACAAACTCTGTACAGGCAGCACCCGTAGTCAGGATCGAACTCGGGTCTCTGGTGCAGTAAGCGCTGTAAGGCAGCAGCTCTACCCCTGCGCCACCGTGACATACAGAGGTGTAACCACCTCTCAATAAACTCATATCCATGAGACTTTCAATCTTCCCAATGACCCCAAGGTCGTGATTCCAGCTCAAGTTTCCTCACATGGTTAGTCAGGAGCTGCAGGTGGATGGATACTGCAAGACCCGTGGCATTCCTACCTTATCTCAGTTCTGAATTTAGGTCAGTGATCAGAATGATGAACTTTGCTTCTCTCTCATCAGATCCCGCTGATGCTTTCAGCAATTTCCATGTTTATTTCAGATCTCTGGCATCTACAGTTTGTTTTCTTTTTTATTTTCTTCCCAATGATTGTTGGTTTATAAAAATCTACTTAAAATATCAGCTCTATCCCAAGATGATCTGCTCCTGCACTTCTGTAATGTATTGGGTTATTATTGTCACTTGTACCAAGACACAGTGCTAAACTTTGCTTTGCATGCTATCCAGTTGACTCCTCCAAGGGGAAGAAGCTGTTGTTGAATCTGTTATTAGGTGTTTTTCAGCTTTGAATGTTTGGCAACTCTGTAATATGCCGGTGTACCGGGCTTGGCCACGGCAGAGCGAGGAGAGGAGAGACGTTGGCAAGCAAGAGGGCCATCGGTGAGAGTGGAGGGCCATTGGAGAGCCAGCGCCTGTGTGAGACCCGGCGATCATAGAGTCATTGAGTCATAGAGTGACACAGTGTGGAAACAGGCCCATCGGCTCAACTTGCCCACATGGCCAACCAGATACACTAGTCCCACCTGCCTGCGCTTGGTCCATATCCCTCCAAGCCTGTCCTATCCATGTACCGGTCGCTGGAGGACGTGCCACTGAGAACAAGGAGGGACCTGGTGTGTGGAGCCACTGAGAAGGAAGAGGGACCATATTGAATACTTTTGTAACTTTGTCAACGCCCTCGCATTGGTGACTCTTGCATACTTGTACTGTATTCAAACAAAGAATCTCACCGCACCAAGTACACATGACAATAAAATATCGATCGATCAATCAATCAGATCTGGAACAATGACGAGACGATGTACAGGAAAGTGATAGACAACATAGTAATCTGATGTCAAGCCAACAAGCTCTCCTTCAATGTCAGCAAGGGGAATGAGATAGTCATCAACTTCAGAAAGCAGGGTGCAGTCCATGCCCCTGTCTATCTAAAGGGAGGATCCATGAACTTGTCTTTATCAAGTGGCTGACAGTGGACAGCATCAACAGCTTCAAGTTCCTCGGATAGACACGAAATGCTGGAGTAACTCAGCGGGACAGGCGGCATCTCTGGAGAGAAGAAACGGGTTCCTCGGGTTGCATATCTCTGAAGATTTGTCCAGGGCCCACTACATTGATACAATTACAACAGAACCTCATCAAAGCCTCTACATCATCAAACGTTTGAGGAGATTCAGCATGTTGCCGAATACTCTATGGAACTTTTACAGGTGAATGGGCAAGAGTACGTTAACGGTTTACATCACTGGTGCAGTGACCTGAACACCCAGGAATGGAGGAGGCTGCAGAGAGTGGTGGACATTGCCCAGTTCATCACAGGTGCTAACCTCTCCACCATTGAAGGGAGCTACAGCAAGTGCTGCATCAAAAAGCCAGCTAATATCATTCAATGATCTATACCGCCCGACCCATGCTCTCATCTCAATGGTACCATTGGGAAGAAGGTACAGTAGCCCGACCCATGCTCTCATCTCAATGGTACCATTGGGAAGAAGGTACAGTAGCCTAGGAACTATGACCCCATTAACTATCAAACCATTAACACTGCACAACCCTGACTACAACCCCACCTCAGCAATGCTCTACTATGGATTCTGTTTTGGTTGAACTACATACAGTACTTGCACTATTATGTTCTGGTTATCTATTATTATCGATAATGTATTGTGTTATTGATTGTTGTATTTTATCTGTTGCATTGTTGCGTTAATATGCCTGCAAAGTTGGAGCATTTGAGAAGTTTTATTAGTTTGGGTGTAAGTTTATTATTGTCATGTGTACCAAGGAACAGTGCAAAGCTTTGTTTTGTATGCGATCCATTCAAATCAGATCAGATAAGTATACTTAGATACTTATGAAGAAGGGTCTCGACCCATTCCTTCTCTCCAGAGATGCTGATGCTGCCTGTCTCGCTGAGTTACTCCAGCATTTTGTGTCTATCTTCTATACATAGATACAAACAAGCCAAGTTCAAGTACATTAGGTAGAGCAAAGGGGAAGATACAGAGTGCAGAATATAGTTCTCAGCATTGTCGCACACCAGTTCTAGAGAGATCGCTTTGAGTGAGTTGTTGCCAGTGCAGTCCACTCCTGCCATGCCCCAATGTCAGCCACAACACACCCGTTGAGCTGGTTGCCCTGACACTGGGAGATTGCACCAACTGGTTCAGTGCTCAGTAGACTGGGGAACTGCAGGAAGCACACGTGTCATGGTTGGCTTACAGGACAAATAATCCAGAAAATATTTGGGAGCAGGATTGGGTTTCAGCTTCTCAACATGTGGATGGCAAGGCAGCAAAGAACACTATCTGTCTTTGGAGACAAGAACCCATCCCTAACCTGGGACAGCTCTGGATCACCCCTGCCCCACTACCTTGAGTTAGCACTGACCCTTATTTGAAGAAGGGTCTCGACCTGAAACATCACCCATTCCTTTTCTCCAGAGACGCTGCCTGTTCCGCTGAGTTACTCCAGCATTTTGTGTCGGTCTTCGGTATAGCACTGGGTGACCCCTGCCCCGCGACCTTGACTTAGCACTGGGTGACCCTTGCCCCACTACCTTGAGTTAGCATTGGTTGACCTCTGCCCCGCGACCTTGACTTAGCACTGGGTGACCCCTGCCCCACGACCTTGACTTAGCACTGGGTGACCCCTGCCCCGCTACCTTGACTTAGCACTGGTTGACTATTACCCCTCCGCATCTACCTTGCACCAGCACTGAATGACCCATGCCCCACTAGCCTGGGTTGGCCTGGTGACACCTGCCCACACTCAGATGGTAACATTTGGTTGTAGCAACCCAAGCACTCAGTGGTTAAGGTCTCCACACTGTATTTCAAGAACATGAAACGCTGGGGTTGGGTCAGATCTTGAGAACAAATGCAAACATTCAGTACTTCCGCTCCCTTGCACTCAAATCCTCCCTCTGTTTTCCTACATTCTGTGTGAGCAGTGAAATGTGAATTTTTTTTAGAAACATCAGACGTTTGGAACTGACTTACTGAATGCTTGGATATTTAATCCGGGTGCAATGGTTGCAGCGGCATCAGACTGGTTTCCTCTCTCTTCCAATCAAGGAAGGTTTCTGACAGGAGGTCCCCAGACAACTAATCACTAGCCAGCAGCCAAGCCCAAGGCTGGGCAAAGCCATTGTGGGTCTCTCCCACACCCTCACCCCAGCCATTCATTCACTGCTTCTGTTGTAAAGCCAATGTCAACACCTCTATCTGTGGTTACATTATCTGAACATAAAGTATTGAGTGTGTATTTGCAGTTTTCAGTTCTGTTGAAATATCAGCCCAGCACCAGACGATGGAGAGGGAAAGAATGGACATTTAGGAAGGAGAAAGCCTTCTCGGTATTTGGAATCTCGGTATAACAAAAGAGCAGGTGAGCTAACCTCCAATCAAGATAGACACAAAATGCTGGAGTAACGCAGTGGGACAAGCAGCATCTCTGCAGAAAAAGAATGGGTGACGTTTCGGGTCGAGACCCTTCTTCCAAGAAGGGTTTTGACCTGAAAGTTCACTCATTCTTTCTCTCCGGAGATGCTGCCTGCCCCGCTGAGTTACTCCAGCATTTTGTGTCTACCTTCAGTGTAAACCAGCATCTGCAGTTCCTTCCTGCACATATTTTCCTACCAACACTGCCCCATAATTACAGAGGTCAGTCACCCTACACATCCTGTCATCATTGGCAGTGCACCTGTACCTATCTTTATGCACTGGGTCACCTTTATCACTACACAACGTCAATCCCTCCGCACCATCTGCACAGCCTGACACATCCCTTGCTGCAACATTACCAACAGGTCAGGGAATCAAATTTGGGTCAAAGAGGAGGGTAGAAGATCATAGAAACATAGAAACATAGAAAATAGGTGCAGGAGTAGGCCATTCGGCCCTTCGAGCCTGCACCGCCATTCAATATGATCATGGCTGATCATCCAACTCAGTATCCCATACCTGCCTTCTCTCCATACCCTCTGATCCCTTTAGCCACAAGGGCCACATCTAACTCCCTCTTAAATATAGCCAATGAACTGGCCTCAACTACCTTCTGTGGCAGAGAATTCCACAGATGCAGGCAGGTGGGACTAGTGTAGCTGGGACATGTTGGCCGGTTTGGGCAAGTTGGGCCGAAGGGCCTGTTTCCACACTGTATGACTATGATTCTATATTTACAGCACAGTACAGCTAATGCAGTGAGCTAAATGGCCTGTTTGCATGCTGAATGATTCATTGACTCAACGACTTTATGACTTCCACTTGACAAGGTATGTTCTGATCGCAGTAAAATAGAATAAGTCCACTCCAGTTAATTACTGCCCGACACATTCTACCTTCAACCACCAGCAAAGCGCTGTAACCATTGTTGACAGGGCTACTTCATCGACAACCTACTCACTGATGCCAGGACCACTCAGCGCCAAATCCCATCCACGACACCCCCTCCATGACACACTGGTCAACCTGAGGAGTACCTTCAGCAACAGACTGGTTCCACCAAGATGCAGCACAGAACGCCACAGGAGATCCTTCTTCCCCATGGCTCTCAAACTGTACAACTCTTCCCCTCTCTGTCATGGGGTAGACTGACTCCCTTCTCCTCCAATCCTCGCACATCCGCAATCCTTTCCACTCATCACTTTAATTTCATGTTTCATGTATTTTGTGTTTTATGACTGTTGGCAGATCAATTTACCTCCTGGGATAAATAAAGTTCTATCGTATCGTATCGTATCTCGTCCTGACCTTGGTTAAATATAGAGCAAAGAGCTGAATTCTGAGAGTAACTGCACTTGGCATCAAAGCGATGTTGACAAATGTGACATCAATGAACTCTGGCAAAGCTGGTCAATGGGCATCAGTGAGTTAACTATGACTGGAGCCATACCTTGCCCCAAAGGAAGATGGTTATGTTTGTCAGACGTCAATTATCTCAGCCAACAGGATATCAGAGCAGAATTTCCTCTGGGCAGTAACCTAGACACAACCATCTTCAGCTGCTGCATCAATAATTTTCAGCACTTCTGAACTTAAATGGAAGTATGTTTCCACTTTTGATATCTCAAACCGTCCTGATACCACACATTCTGTCCACCATGTAAAAATGGGACTAGCTCCACGGTGGCGCAGCGGTAGAGTTGCTGCCCTACAGCACTATTCAGCGCCGACGACCGGGTTCGATCCCGACTACGGGTGCTGTATTTACGGAGTTTTACGTTCTCACCGTGACCGCGTGGGTTTCCTCCAAGATCTTCAGTTTCATCCCACACTCCAAGGACGTACAGGTTTGTTGGGTAATTGGCTTGGTATAAATGTAAATTGTCCCAAGTGTGTGTACGATGGTGTTAATGTGCGGGGATCACTGGTCGGCGTGGACTTGGTGCGCTGTATCCCTAAATGACACTAAACTAAAGCTCAGGACGACATTGATGAGTTGGGCCAAAGGGCTTGTTTCTCTGCTACATAACTCTGTCTGCTGATGGCTGGGCAATGATCATGTCGACTCACATCTCCTCAGCAAAGGAAGCAGCCCATGAACTTCGGTTTCTTCCCTCACTCCAACGACGTATAGGTTTGTAGGTTAATTGGCTTGGTATAAGTGTAAAAATCATCCCTGGTGTAGGACAGTGTTAATGTGCGGGGATCGCTGGTCGGTGCGGACTCGGTGGGCTGAAAGGCCTGTTTCCATGCTGTATCTCTAAACTAAACTGAACCTGGAGATTCCTCTCAAAGTACAAACATCATTCTGACTTGGAACTATTTTGCTGATCCTTCATCAACTCCAGATCTAATTCCTGGAGCTCTCTCCCCAACAGCACTATGTAATCACCACCAGTGGAAGACTACAAGGTTCAAGACTTCTCACCACCATCCCAAGGGTAGATGGAAATGAGCAGTACATGCTGGAGTTGCCATTGATGGTCAGATCCTGAACAATGCATGTTTGATCCTCTCTCTCTCTCTCTCTCTCTCTCTCTCTTCACTACGTGCTCTTACCCCCACCCGTCTCCACCCATACCAATCTCTCCCATTATTTCCCAATCTCCCACTCAGCCGACACCCTTTCCTCTCCTTCAATGACTCATCTCCCATCCTCGAGTCCCTCATTTCCCTTTTATACCCCCATTCTCTCATCCCCCTATGCCGGCTGACCCCAACCCCACCAGCCCCAACCCCACCACCCCATGCCCACCAACCCCATGCCCACCATTTGCACCAATCTATATTCATTCCCATGTTATTCTCCCCATATTCGTATTATTCGTATTAACTCGCACCATATTCCACTGCTCACCTACGCTCGAGGCAATTTCCAGCAGCCGCTAATCTACCGTCTTTGGGATATGGGAGTAAATCAGAGCACCCGGGGGAAAACCTACGTGATGACAGGGAGAATGTGCAAACTCCACACAGACAGTAACCGAGGTCAGGATCGGACCCGGCCACTTGACCCGGGTGGCTTTGACTCTGAACCCCGGCATTCCCTCTCTCTCCATCCCTCCACCATACAAGTTGCACCAGCTTCTCATTTTCACCCAGCGGACAGCTAACAATGGCCTGTTTCCTTTATCATCGTTACTTTTTTGCATATCTTTCATTCGTTGTTTTTTACCTCTCCACATCACCGTCTATATCTCTCGTTTCCCTTTCCCGTGACTTTCAGTCTGAAGAAGGGTCTCGGCCCGAAACGTCACCCATTCCTTCTCTCCAGAGATGCTGCCTGTCCCGCTGAGTTACACCAGCTTTTTGTGTCTATCTTTGGCTGTACTATATCTCTGCTGCTCATTTCGGGAGCTCTGCACGTAACGTGACTCACTTGCTCAAATTAAAGTACACAAATGAATGAGATTGTGGATCTTCTTGCCCTGGTTCCTTCAGTTTGAGTGGATGTGACTCATTTCTCCCATTCATAAAGCTGACTCCCAGTGTCTCTAGGTGGTTCAGCTCACACTGCACGATAACCTCACATATCCACTGTGAGTGGCCGAGATACTTGTAATCCAGATTGAATCCATTATCTCCACTCTCCATCGCATACTTTCCAACTCCCAAATTTCCACCCCATCTAACAGCTGCAAATCCACTTTGCCGAAATTCCCACATCGATTCAGGAATGATTACTTTACACATAAAATAACAAACCTCTGAAGATTTACAAATTTGATTAACCTGATTGCCCGTGACAAGTACTAAAATGGCTCACAAAACATTCTCTAAATCATCAGAGCAAGCCTGTTGGGATTGTGTTTTCCGGTGGGAATGACCGTCAAGCTCCTCCAAAAACATGGAAAACTGACGGCTTACCATCAGTGTCCGTGCACGGAGAATCCGGAATTGTGCGGCTATGCTTTCGGATGTTCACTGCCGGCCATTGTGATTTCTACAACGGGTCAGGTGAGGGGAATCTTTACGATGGAGTGGACACTGAGTGGTCCACAGAGATGTGACTCAGGTCAGTGGGTAGGGGTGGAGAGAGCTGCCACTGCACTACACTCCTTCCCAATATGGTGGCGCAGCGGTAGGGTTGCTGCCTTACAGCGCCAGAGACCCGGGTTCAATCCCGACTGCGGGTGCTGTCTGTACGGAGTTTGCACGTTCTCCCCGTGACCGCGTGGGTTTTCTCCGAGATATTCGGTTTCCTCCCAAACTCCAAAGACGTACAGGTTTGTAGGTTAATTGGCTTGGTATAAATGTAAATTGTCCCGCGCGTGTGTGTGTGTGTGTGTGTGTGTGTAGGATAGTGTTAATGTGCGGGGATCTCTGGTTGGTGCGGACCCGGTGGGCCGAAAGGTCTATTTCCACGCTGTATCTCTAAACTAAACTAAACTAAACTAAACTAAACATCACGGACTCCTGCTGGCCCAGCCTTTCTTCACTTTTCAAATTCCATCACCAGATGTCCTTTGGCAATTCGAAATGAGTTTGTGAAATTAATGTCAACTGAGTAACAGCTTCACACCACGATCCAACAACACCTGCAGTTCAACATCCTAGCCTCTACCATTGCTCCTTCCTTACTGCCGCCACCTTCAGGATATCGGTCTTCCACATGCATTGGCCGATGACACAGAAAGAGGCCATTCAATCCGCTTGGAGCTTTATAGATTCAGTCTGGAATCCGGGTATCAGTGTTACATAAGTCGCACTGCATTGTGGGTCTTCTCTCCCACATCCCATCAATTCCCCTTTTTGCAACACTAATCTGCACTCTAAGCAATTCACAAAAGCCAATTCACACGGCAACCTGCATGTCTTTGGGATGTAACAGGAAACAGGAGCATTCAGAGGAGACCAACACAATCACAGGGAGAATGTGCAAACTCCAGGCAGACGGTCAGAATTGAAGCTGGGTCAGTGGATCTCTGCAGTAACAGCAATACTGCTTGTAACGTGCAGTGGAGCAGCAGTGGCGTTTCTGCCTTTCAGAGCCAGAGATCTGGGTTCCATCCTGACTACGAGTCCTGCTGTCTACACGAGGTTTGTACGTTCTCACTCTGACCTGCGTGGGTTTACTCCGGGTGCTCCGGTTTCCTCCTACACTCCAAAGATGTGCAGGTTTGTATGTTATTTGGCTTCAGTAAAAATTATAAATTGTCCCCAGTGTGTAGGATAGTGCTAGTGTACGGGGTGGTCGCTGGTTGACACAGACTCGGTGGGCAAAAGGGCCTGTCTCTGCCCTGTATCTCTAAAACCTGCTGCACTGCCGCACTGTTCAGTCCCTGACTATCCACAGCTCACCATTAGCAGGGAGCAAGGTCCACTTCCTGTGGCACCTGGTCAGGAGTTCCCTCCCCAACCTTCCATTGTCTCTGGCTCTCCTCCTCTAAGACACACTGCAGTTCACCTATCAATAGATCCGCAGGGAGCAGCAGGGAATGCAGGGAGCTCGCTGGCTCTCCGATCTGCACTGGACCATTTAGACAACATTCGGCTGTCGTTCATCAACTATAAAAAGGCGTTCAACTCCATTATCCCCTCCACATTTATTATCAAACTCAGAGAAGAAGGGTCCACTCCCTCCACAAATGCTACCTGACCTGCTAAGTTCACCAACACTTTGTGTTTTGCTCAAGATTCCAGCACCTGAAGATCCTTGTTGTCTCCATCAAACTCAGAGAACTGGATCTTGGCTCATCCTTATGTGACAGGGTCCTCGACTACTTTATCACAGACCACAACTGGTATGTATTGGCAACAACACTTTCGCCTTGAGCGTGGGAACACCTCAAGGCTCTGTGCTCAGTCCCCCACTCTAACCTCTCTACACCTATGATAGTGTTGCCAGACACAGCTCCATGCCATCTTCAAATTCACCAACGATACTAGCGTTGATGAACGAATAATAGGCAATGATGAGTCAGAGTACAGGAACATATGATTGAATTATGCCGGAACCACGGTCTTGCTCGCAGCGTTAACAAGACTAAAGAGTGGAGAAAGTGAAGAGCTTCAAGTTCCTGGGTGTGCATATCTCTGAAGATCAGCCCATCAATGCAATCACAAAGAAAGCTCATCAATGCATCTATTTCAGAAGTTCATAAGTTCATGTGATAGGAGCAGAATTAAGCCAGTTGGCCCATCAAGTCTACACCACCATTCAATCATGGTTGATCTAACTCTCCCCCTCAACCCCATTCTCCTGCCTTCTCCCCATAACCCCCTGACACCCATAAGGACCTGCCCCACTTAGGCGATTTTTTAGGCGACTGCCGGCGACTGTCAAAGTCGCAGCAGATCGCCAAAATTTTCCTTTACCCTACGACAATGACCACGACAATGCCGAGTCAGGTCGATACAAGTTACTTTTTTTGTGAAACTAGCACCTGGCTAAGAGATTACACCGTCTTTGGAAACATCGCGAAATTCCCACGCTTACCTGACCGTCAAACTGTCGCCTCCAGTCTACCTGTCAAATTTCCTGACGGTAAATAAATTGGTTAAACAAAACTATCTTCTGGTATCTTCAAATGCCTTTTCTTAATTTAATATTACTTGCTTCTAAATGCATCGGCGACAACCTAACAAACCTGGGGACAGCATGCGACAGCGCCCGCAATAAGCTACGATACCTGGCGACAAGCCAGGTGTCGCCCAGAAATTTCTATCTGGAAAATTTCTCCGCGCCGCGCCGAGATCCGCTACGATTCATTGAAGACTCCTCACGATCATGCCCGCAATCGCCTTAAAATCGCCGAAGTGGGACAGGCCATATACTGATCACGAATCTATCTCTGCCTTAAAAATGTCCATTGACTTGGCCTCCACAGCCGTCTGTGGCAACGAATTCCATAGATTCACCACCCTGTGACTAAAGAAATTCCTCCTCATCTTCCTAAAGGAACGCCCTTTAATTTCTTTAGAAGACTGAGGATGTTTGAAATGCTGACGAACACTCTGTTAAACTGCTACAGGTTTACAATGGAGAGTATACTGACTGGTTACATCGCAGCCTGGCTCAGCAACAGCCCCGAGGGGATACAGAGGGTGGTAATCACAGCCACGGCCCACCACACATGGATCTCTCCATTATTGAAGGGATCTATGCAAGGTCCTGCCTTAATAGGCAGCCTTTATGAGAGATCCACATCACCCTGGCCATATCATTTCCCAACTACCATCCGGAAGAATGTGGAGGAGCCTGAAAACAGAAACCACTAGGTTCAAGAACATCTCCTTCCCAGCAATGATCAGGGTCTTGAACAGGACACAACACTAACTTCAGCAATCATGATCTTCTATAATTAGGAAGGAATTGCAGAAGGCCAAGTCAATGGACATTTTTAAGGCAGAGATAGGTTCTTGATTGGTAAGGGTGTCAGGGGTTATGGGGATATGGTTTAATTTGAAGTTAGACACAAAAAGCTGGAGTAATTCAGCGGGTCAGACAGCAGCTCTGGAGAAAAGGAATAGGTGATGTTTCGGATCGAGACCCTTCTTCAGACCCTACAGTTCTATGAACTGCGTCTTTGGTTACACTAAGGACTTTGTTGAGGTTTTTTTGCACTATTATGGTTATCTCGTTTTGCAGATTGTCTTAATTTATTGTATTTTTGATGATTATACATTATCTGTGATATTGCAATTACGGACCAATTACGCTGCCGCGAGTAAGAATTTCTTTGTTCTGTTCTCAGAACATCTGAAAATTAACCACTCTTGCCTCTCGACAAGAGTGAATCCCAGCTCCCCTCCCAAGCTCTCGGTCCAGTCAAAGAACAGCTGAGTTTGTTACATGGAAAGGCAGTTAAGAGACAACCACACTGGCTAAGGCAGCAGCGCAGAACAGCTACTAACAATTCCCTGAAAGGCGTGAATCAATCAATTGAGTTTTCACAAAACATCTACAACTTTGTGGTAATACACACCGCAAGCAGCCATTTATTTCCAAAGTTATTTTAACCTCAATTCAAATTCTCAAACTGCTATGGTGGGATTTAAAATCACACACGACAGGCCTCTTTAAAACTGATCTGCCCACATGCCCATGCACACGCACACACACGCATGCGCACGCTCACGCGCACGCACGCATGCGCACGCACACGCACACGCACACGCACACGCACACACACACGCACACGCACACGCACACGCACACGCACACGCACACGCACACACAAACACACACAAACAAGCGCAGAGTGCTGAAAGAACCTTTAGGATCAGATAATGGCCGGGTTTAAAAAGCCCCTGGACACAACTTGGAAATGCAGTACATTTATCTGGGTTTTTGAGTTCTAGATAGAGCTCTTAAGGATAGCGGAGTCAGGGGGTATGGGGAGAAGGCAGGAACGGGGTACTGATTGAGAATGATCAGCCATGATCACATTGAATGGCGGTGCTGGCTCGTAGGGCCGAATGGCCTCCTCCTGCACCTATTGTCTATTGTCTATTTTTTCTGTGGGTCTGAGTTCACATTAACTCTCATTCACTATTTATAAAAGATCCAATTACTTGTGCTGGTTACAGTCTAAATGCCACATATCCCATGTAACAACAGCAAGTGCACATCCAGCACACCTCACAGGCTGCAAAGACCTTTGTTGAAAGGGTTGTGAAAGGATCTAAATAAATGCATATAGACAATAGACAATAGGTGCAGGAGTAGGCCATTCGGCCCTTCGAGCCAGCACCGCCATTCAATGTGATCATGGCTGATCATTCTCAATCAGTACCCCGTTCCTGCTTTCTCCCCATACCCCCTGACTCCGCTATCCTTAAGAGCTCTATCTAGCTCTCTCTTGAATGTATTCAGAGAATTGGCCTCCACTGCCCTCTGAGGCAGAGAATTCCACAGATTCACAACTCTCTGACTAAAAAAGTTTTTCCTCATCTCTGTTCTAAATGGCCTACCCCTTGTTCTTAAACTGTGGCCCCTGGTTCTGGACTCCCCCAACATTGGGAACATGTTTCCTGCCCCTAACATGTCCAACCTCCCTTGATGTTAGAGAAATCAACATTCATAATACCGCTGGGGTGTCAGCTGCCCAAGCGAAATATGAGGTGCTGTTCCTCCATTTTGTGCTGGACCTCACTCTGACAGTGGAGGAGGCCCAGGACAGAAAGGTCAGTGTGGGAATGGGAGGGGGAGTTAAAGTGTTTAGCAACCGGGAGATCAGGTAGGTAGAGGCGGACTGAGCGGAGGTGTTCAGTGAAACGATCGCTGAGCCTGTGAAGGGTTGAATGCCCCAAGTGAAGCTCTCTCAGTGCCCCCATGGCCACAGATCCTGGGGACAGCCTCTGCCCTGGCCACCAGCAGCAGCCAGAGGTAGGCGATGCCTGGCTCACTGCAGGCTCCGACTCCTCCTGTGTGCAGGACACCATGTAGTCCTTGATGCAACTCACATTACACGGATCTATAATGAACATTGCAGCACGGGAGCAGGCTATTCAGCCCATCGACCCAGCCCCAGTCTTCATGCTCCCGTCGCCTAAACCCTCTTCTCTTTTCTCCTCATTGTGACTGACCAACTGCATCCTCGTCCTCTGTGTAACAGGGTACCAGCTGACCACTGACTTGAGGGCAGTACCCACACTCCCTGCATCGCCAGCTGTAGCCCCAGTGTTGGGGGGCATCGGGTACCCATTCACCCCTTCTCCCCATAACCCCTGACGTCCGCACTAATCAAGAATCTATCTATCTCTGCCTTGGCTGAAATATCCACTGACTTGGCCTCCACAACCTTCTGTGGCAAAGAATCCCACAGATTCACCACCCAGGCATTTCAGGGGGAGGTGCTTGAAATGCAAAATAGCCGGAAAAGTGCTGGAAACATTTAGTTTGCAGAATTGTCTGTTTGTATTCTGCAGCATGCAAGAGGGTTGCAGCAGGTAGAAGAGCCAAGCTTCACATAATGGGAAGGAAGTGGAATTTAAATTAGCTAAAATATTGCAGAAATCAAATGCTGAGGTCAAAATGCTTTTTAATTGACTTTCCTTTTAATTTCAACTACATTACGATCCAGACAGCAGTGAATGGACTGAGTGCCATTATTGGCCGTCGTAACAAGTAAAGGCCCTGCAATCGTTTACTTTCGAGTGCTAAAGGTGAGGGCAGACCTATTTTCGGTGCTGGCTCAAAAGGCCTAATGGCCTACTCCTGCACCTATTTTCGGTGCTGGCTCGAAGGGCCTAATGGCCTGCTCCTGCTCCTATTTTCTATGTTTCTATGTTGCTGTTGGCCTTGCCGAGGCATCGTTCTGCACTGCAGGTGGCCCCAT
This sequence comes from Rhinoraja longicauda, assembly GCF_053455715.1. Taxonomy (NCBI): domain Eukaryota; kingdom Metazoa; phylum Chordata; class Chondrichthyes; order Rajiformes; family Arhynchobatidae; genus Rhinoraja; species Rhinoraja longicauda. Next base: position 44,067,572 of record NC_135966.1, on the reverse strand, counting down.
CCCACCTGCCGACTCCTTTGGCCAGCACACAGTGAGCAGAACGCAGCCTGAAGAAAGAAGAGTCAAGCCCTTTGTTTCCCGTGCCATGCTTTTTACCCACTGCAGGTTTCCAGGCACTTTAATGTGGTCTCCACAACCACTGTTGAGGCCTGATCTGGCTGCAGTGTGACACTCTTTCCCATCCGTTATGAATACCTCTGTTTGCTTTGGTTTAGTCGGTAACATTTCACATTTGTGTGTCATCGCTAGATGCGAGAGGAAGGCATGCAGAACACCTGCAGAATGGAACAATAATCCCAACCTTAAACTGGGGGACAGTCTCTGCGGTGTTTTCAACTGCTCTGCCTTCACAGATGCCTTTGATGTGCTTGCCCAGAGGATAGGATACCTGATGAGTTCAGGAAGCCTGGTGTCCCATCCACTGACAGCCGCTGGGAGACCAGCATGGTGTTTCAGAGGTACGTGAACATGCAGGGAATGGAGGGATGTGCATCGCATGCAGGCAGAAGAATATCGTTTAATTTGGCATCATTTTCAGCATAGATATTGTGGGCAGATGGGCCTGTGCCTGTGCTGCACTGTGCTCATAAAGTCATAAGTAAGAGGGCAGAATTAGGCCATTCGGCCCATCAAGTCTACTCCGCCATTCAATCATGGCTGATCTATCTCTCCGTCTGAACACCATTCCCCTGCCTTCTCCCCACAACCCTCGGCACTCGTACTAATCGAGACTCTATCTATCTCTTACTGAACAATGTTCATTGACTTGGCCCCCACAGCCTTCTGTGGCAAAGGATTCCACAGATTCACTGCCCTCTGACTAAAGAAATTCCTCCTCATCTTCTTCCTAAAAGAACGTCCTTTAATTCTGAGGTTATGACCTCTAGTCCTAGACTCTCCCACTAGTGGAAACATCCTCTCCACATCCACTCTATCCAAGCCTTTCACTATTCGGTAAGTTTCAATGAGGTCCCCCCTCATCTTTCTAAACTCCAGCGAGTGCAGGCCCAGTGCCATCAAACGCGCATCATATGTTAACCCACTCATTCCTGCGATCATTCACGTAAACTTCCTCTGGACCCTCTCCAGAGCCGGCACATCTTTCCTCAGATATGGGGCCCGAATTTGCTCACAATAGTCCAAATGCGGCCTGACCAGCGCCTTATAGAGCCTCAGCATTACATCCCTGTGGAAGGTGTTGAAGTGAATGGATGCATCAGTTGCACTGCACTACTGCATCACCCAGCCCTGAACCAATGGCCGCAGCCCATTCCAAGGCACTCTCTCCACACTGTCAGCTATTCATGGTCTCCAACCTCCCCGCTATTCCTCCATGTACATTCCCTGGACGATCAACACTCCATCATCCCATCCCTTTAGTCATTTCTCCCTCTTACCTTTCACTCCGTCATGTGTGATCTTGATAGAGCCTTCCTCCATTCTCCATCACTGGAGAAGAAAAATAACAATAACCACGACCGATTACCACTCTTTCTCTCCCTGCAACAGCCAGGTTTCAGAAGTGTGTCAATATGTCCAGCAATTTGGTATTGACTCCTTGTGCAGATGCAAGGACCACATCGGGCAAGAATTGGCAATGTAATGCCAACAGTTTCAGCTCTTGGCACTTTCCACATGTCAACAGCAGAACCTCAGTGGGAATGGACTCCATGTGTGGACAATATGGAGACACGAGTCCACAACACACACATCCCTGCATGGATCCCTTCTGAACAACAGTCCACACACACTCTGATACCAATCTACCCCCCATACTCCAACACTCATCTACCCCCTCACACTCCCCCATCCCCCCAACACTCCTCCACCCCCCCCCACACTCCCCCATCCCCCCCACTCCCCCATCCCCCACACTCCCACATCCCCCCCACTCCCCCATCCCCCACACTCCCCCATCCCTCCCACTCCCCCAATCCCCACCACACAAGCAAGGGAGAAGACACAGGACAAGTACTATAAGAAAATAACTGCAGATGCTGGTACAAATCGACGGTATTTATTCACAAAAAGCTGGAGTAACTCAGCAGGTCAGGCAGCATCTCGGGAGAGAAGGAATGGGTGACGTTTTGGGACGAGACGCCAAGGATCTCGACCCGAAACGCCACCCATTCCTTCTCTCCCGAGATGCTGCCTGACCTGCTGAGTTACTCCAGCTTTTTGTGAATACAGGCCAAGTACTTCTCTTTCTCTCACTCTTTCCACTGTAGCTTTTCACTGTACCTCGGTACACGTGACTATAAACTAAATACAACCCTCTCTCTCTTTCCCCGCCGAAGTAATGGTGCCATTTTGTAGAAAGAAAAAGAAACTGCGGGGGAAAGGTCTTTTTCTTTTCCTCTCGGTGGAAGAATAAACAATCCTTTTTATCTCGGCATTCCTGAGGTGTAAAGAGCTGGCACCCGTCTGTTTGTGCAGATGTTTGCAGAGGGAAAGCACTGCAAAGCGGCCAAGCCTTTGCAGTGTTGCTCGGCGGTCGCCTGCCAGTGTGGCGAGATTCACCAGTCACTGCTGCTGCCCCGGCCACAAGGCCAGTGGCAAAGGAGAGCAGGCTGTCACCTCCACTCATTTACACGCTGCCAACCCTTCAAGGTCGCCGTCATCCACAAGAATTAAACATCAGTTTCCAGGACACAGCATTAATTACCACAGAGAAAATGCCTATCAGAATTAAAATAAATCGTGCAATCTTTAAATTTTCATTTGGTACTTTGGTTGGTTCTAAACGTTACCAGAGCCTGAAAACAAAAATCACAGTTTCTGTCATGTTACAAAATCATCCAATGAAATGCTGAAGTCATGAAGTCGTACGGCGTGGAAATAGGCCCCTCGGTCGGCCCAACTGACCAACATGCCCATCTACACTCGTCCCACCTGCCTGCTCTTGGCCCATATCCCTCTAAACCTGTCCTATCCATGTACCTGTCCAAATGTTCTTTAAACGTTGTGAGAGCACGTGCCTCAACCACCTCCTCCGGCCTCCCTCCTGCCTGTCCTGTCCGCTAAACCTTCGTTCATCGCCATCCATACTGACTTTCAGCCTCTCGCCTCCTTTGGTCCTGACCAGGACCCCACCCCCCCTGCCAATCTAGTTTAAACCCACCCATGTAGCACAATCGAAACTGCCTGCCAGGATATTGGTCCCCCTCCAGTTAAAGTGCAACCCATCCCTTGTGTACAGGTCACCTCTGCTCCAGAAGAGATCCCAATGGTCCAGGGTCTGCTTGATTCATGTGAAAAGCAGCCCCGTGGGGTCTCATGGTGGTGGAGTGGGGGGGGGGGGTGGGGGTGGGAGGGGTGGCTGGGGTCATATTGTGAAACATTCCTGGGCCTGCATATCTCTGAAGATCGGTCCAGGCCCCAGCACATTTGTGCAATCGCAAAGAAATCCCACTAATGCCTCTACTTCCTCAGAGGTTGGAGGAGATTTGGTATGTTGACAAATACTCTCTTAAACTACTACAGATGTACACTCAAAAAAAATACTGATTGCTTGCATCATGGCCTGGTTCAGCAACTCAAACACCCAGAAATGAAGAGATCCATCACAGGTGCTGACAGACGATGTTTTGAATCGGAATCCCTTGACTGTCCATTTTCCTCCACAGATGCAGCCTGGCCCATTGAGTTTGTCTAGCAGTTTGTTCTAGATTCTTACATTTGGTGTCTCTTGTGTCTACTATTTCCTTAGGTCTCGACTATTAGTGTAGACAGTTTGTTGCTTCGGACATAGAGCTTCATGAGCTTTAACATTGCCTACCTTACCCTGATGGTATCTCAGTCACTATTGCATCAGTTAAATAGTGTCCTTTATTGATTAATTCTACCTACTCTGTGTCAGTGACATTGTGGTTGCTGCCTTTTGTTTTACCCTCTCCCGAATGCTCTAAGAATCCCCCACCCCTTACTGTTCAAATCCTAAGAAAATAAAGTGACACTTTCTCCTTTCATATCCCCAGGGTGGGTCACCATTTCTTGCTTTAAAACCAGTGCGACTGTGAATGGGCTGACTGTTGTCATGCTGGGAACCGATACCAAAGTCTCGCAAAACGCAGGGTGCTACTGAAAAGGTGCAACTTCTTGATCAACGCTGCTCAGGGAACAAACACATTTTTACTGTTTTTATTTCGGGACCGATGTAAAATCTATTGCATTCTTTTATGAGGACAGCTGGAACCTCAGCTTAATGCCACATCTGAAGATGACCACTTCAGACAATGCCACACTTTCTGTTTACACCAGGGCGCAGAATCCTTGCAATGGGCCTTAGACCACGTGGAATCTAAGGTGAGCTAGCCAATTGGATCGAAAATTAGTCATTTCTCTTGGTCAGCTTACAGCCCAGTGGTATGAATATTGATTCCTC